>NC_091746.1:5437200-5747200 GCF_043380555.1 Nothobranchius furzeri | reverse complement strand
TAAATCAAACCTGACCTCTCTAGGACATTCAGAAGCCAAGTTATAAGCCCACAAATGTGTAACTGGACTACTTCTTTAAAGTGACACCAGATCTGGTGACCTTTGGGACATGGTTTGACCCCCTTAGGAAAGTGCTATCATCATGAAACGTTCAGATCACTTACAACTCAATAGATTCTACCTTCCTGTAACGTTTCAGCCTGATTGGACCTTGTTTTCACACAAATGAACCCAGAATGATGTGAAATTGTGCTTCGTGCAACATAATTCTGGGTGCCATTTAAAAACCATAAGTGCTAATGACTCCATTCCTTTTTGTGGTTGTAGGGGCTGTTGATTGGAGTACACTAAAACAAACCTAACCTCTCTATGACATTCAGAAGCCAAGTTATAAGCCCACAAAGGTGTAACTGGACTACTTCTTTAAAGTGACACCAGATCCGGTGACCTTTGGGACATGGTTTGACCCCCTTAGGAAAGTGCTATCATCATGAAACGTTCAGATCACTTACAACTCAATAGATTCTAGCTTCTTGTAACGTTTCAGCCTGATTGGACCTTGTTTTCACACAAATGAACCCAGAATGATGTGAAATTGTGCTTCGTGCAACATAATTCTGGGTGCCATTTAAAAACCATAAGTGCTAATGACTCCATTCCTTTTTGTGGTTGTAGGGGCTGTTGATTGGAGTACACTAAAACAAACCTGATCTCTCTAGGACATTCAGAAGCCAAGTTATAAGCCCACACATGTGTAACTGGACTACTTCTTTAAATTGACACCAGATCCGGTGACCTTTGAGACATGGTTTGACCCCCTTAGGGAAGTGCTATCATCATGAAACCTTCAGATCACTCACAACTCAATAGATTCTACCTTCTTGTAACGTTTCAGCCTGATTGGACCTTGTTTTCACACAAATGAACCCAGAATGATGTGAAATTGTGCTTCGTGCAACATAATTCTGGGTGCCATTTAAAAGCCATAAGTGCTAATGACTTCATTCCTTTTTGTGGTTGTAGGGGCTGTTGATTGGAGTACACTAAAACAAACCTGATCGCTCAAGGACATTCAGAAGCCAAGTTATAAGCCCACAAATGTGTAACTGGACAACTTCTTTAAATTGACACCAGATCCGGTGACCTTTGGGACATGGTTTGACCCCCTTAGGAAAGTGCTATCATCATTAAACGTTCAGATCACTTACAACTCAATAGATTATACCTTCCTGTAACGTTTCAGCCTGACTGGACCTTGTTTTCACACAAATGGACCCAGAATGATGTGAAATAGTGCTTCGTGCAACATAATTCTGGGTGCCATTTACAAACCATAAGTGCTAATGACTCCATTCCTTTTTGTGGTTGTAGGGGCTGTTGATTGGAGTACACTGCAATAAACCTGATCTCTCTAGGACATTCAGAAGCCAAGTTATAAGCCCACAAATGTGTAACTGGACTACTTCTTTAAATTGACACCAGATCCGGTGACCTTTGGGACATGGTTTGACCCCCTTAGGAAAGTGCTATCATCATTAAACGTTCAGATCACTTACAACTCAATAGATTCTACCTTCCTGTAACGTTTCAGCCTGATTGGACCTTGTTTTCACACAAATGAACCCAGAATGATGTGAAATTGTGCTTCGTGCAACATAATTCTGGGTGCCATTTACAAACCATAAGTGCTAATGACTCCATTACTTTTTGTGGTTGTAGGGGCTGTTGATTGGAGTATACTAAAACAAACCTGATCTCTCTAGGACATTCAGAAGCCAAGTTATAAGCCCACAAATTTGTAACTGGACTACTTCTTTAGACACCAGATCCGGTGACCTTTGGGACATGGTTTGACCCCCTTAGGGAAGTGCTATCATCATGAAACGTTCAAATCACTTACAACTTAATAGATTCTACCTTCCTGTATTGTTTCAGCCTGATTGGACCTTGTTTTCACACAAATGGACCCAGAATGATGTGAAATTGTGCTTCGTGCAACATAATTCTGGGTGCCATTTACAAACCATAAGTGCTAATGACTCCATTCCTTTTTGTGGTTGTAGGGGCTGTTGATTGGAGTACACTAAAACAAACCTAACCTCTCTAGGACGTTCAGAAGCCAAGTTATAAGCCCACAAAGGTGTAACTGGACTACTTCTTTAAAGTGACACCAGATCCGGTGACCTTTGGGACATGGTTTGACCCCCTTAGGAAAGTGCTATCATCATGAAACGTTCAGATCACTTACAACTCAATAGATTCTACCTTCCTCTAACGTTTCAGCCTGATTGGACCTTGTTTTCACACAAATGGACCCAGAATGATGTGAAATTGTGCTTCGTGCAACATAATTCTGGGTGCCATTTAAAAACCATAAGTGCTAATGACTCCATTCCTTTTTGTGGTTGTAGGGGCTGTTGATTGGAGTACACTAAAATAAACCTGATCTCTCTAGAACATTCAGAAGCCAAGTGATAAGCCCACAAATATGTAACTGGACTACTTCTTTAAATTGACACCAGATCCGGTGACCTTTGGGACATGGTTTTACCCCTATAGGAATGTGCGATCATCTTGAAACGTTCAGATCACATACAACTCAATAGATTCTACCTTCTTGTAGCGTTTCAGCCTGATTGGACCTTGTTTTCACACAAATGGACCCAGAATGATGTGAAATTGTGCTTCGTGCAACATAATTCTGGGTGCCATTTACAAACCATAAGTGCTAATGACTCCATTACTTTTTGTGGTTGTAGGGGCTGTTGATTGGAGTATACTAAAACAAACCTGATCTCTCTAGGACATTCAGAAGCCAAGTTATAAGCCCACAAATTTGTAACTGGACTACTTCTTTAGACACCAGATCCGGTGACCTTTGGGACATGGTTTGACCCCCTTAGGGAAGTGCTATCATCATGAAACGTTCAAATCACTTACAACTTAATAGATTCTACCTTCCTGTATTGTTTCAGCCTGATTGGACCTTGTTTTCACACAAATGGACCCAGAATGATGTGAAATTGTGCTTCGTGCAACATAATTCTGGGTGCCATTTACAAACCATAAGTGCTAATGACTCCATTCCTTTTTGTGGTTGTAGGGGCTGTTGATTGGAGTACACTAAATCAAACCTGACCTCTCTAGGACATTCAGAAGCCAAGTTATAAGCCCACAAATGTGTAACTGGACTACTTCTTTAAAGTGACACCAGATCCGGTGACCTTTGGGACATGGTTTGACCCCCTTAGGAAAGTGCTATCATCATGAAACGTTCAGATCACTTACAACTCAATAGATTCTACCTTCCTGTAACGTTTCAGCCTGATTGGACCTTGTTTTCACACAAATGAACCCAGAATGATGTGAAATTGTGCTTCGTGCAACATAATTCTGGGTGCCATTTAAAAACCATAAGTGCTAATGACTCCATTCCTTTTTGTGGTTGTAGGGGCTGTTGATTGGAGTACACTAAAACAAACCTAACCTCTCTATGACATTCAGAAGCCAAGTTATAAGCCCACAAAGGTGTAACTGGACTACTTCTTTAAAGTGACACCAGATCCGGTGACCTTTGCGACATGGTTTGACCCCCTTAGGAAAGTGCTATCATCATGAAACGTTCAGATCACTTACAACTCAATAGATTCTAGCTTCTTGTAACGTTTCAGCCTGATTGGACCTTGTTTTCACACAAATGAACCCAGAATGATGTGAAATTGTGCTTCGTGCAACATAATTCTGGGTGCCATTTAAAAACCATAAGTGCTAATGACTCCATTCCTTTTTGTGGTTGTAGGGGCTGTTGATTGGAGTACACTAAAACAAACCTGATCTCTCTAGGACATTCAGAAGCCAAGTTATAAGCCCACACATGTGTAACTGGACTACTTCTTTAAATTGACACCAGATCCGGTGACCTTTGAGACATGGTTTGACCCCCTTAGGGAAGTGCTATCATCATGAAACCTTCAGATCACTCACAACTCAATAGATTCTACCTTCTTGTAACGTTTCAGCCTGATTGGACCTTGTTTTCACACAAATGAACCCAGAATGATGTGAAATTGTGCTTCGTGCAACATAATTCTGGGTGCCATTTAAAAGCCATAAGTGCTAATGACTTCATTCCTTTTTGTGGTTGTAGGGGCTGTTGATTGGAGTACACTAAAACAAACCTGATCGCTCAAGGACATTCAGAAGCCAAGTTATAAGCCCACAAATGTGTAACTGGACAACTTCTTTAAATTGACACCAGATCCGGTGACCTTTGGGACATGGTTTGACCCCCTTAGGAAAGTGCTATCATCATTAAACGTTCAGATCACTTACAACTCAATAGATTATACCTTCCTGTAACGTTTCAGCCTGACTGGACCTTGTTTTCACACAAATGGACCCAGAATGATGTGAAATTGTGCTTCGTGCAACATAATTCTGGGTGCCATTTACAAACCATAAGTGCTAATGACTCCATTCCTTTTTGTGGTTGTAGGGGCTGTTGATTGGAGTACACTACAATAAACCTGATCTCTCTAGGACATTCAGAAGCCAAGTTATAAGCCCACAAATGTGTAACTGGACTACTTCTTTAAATTGACACCAGATCCGGTGACCTTTGGGACATGGTTTGACCCCCTTAGGAAAGTGCTATCATCATTAAACGTTCAGATCACTTACAACTCAATAGATTCTACCTTCCTGTAACGTTTCAGCCTGATTGGACCTTGTTTTCACACAAATGAACCCAGAATGATGTGAAATTGTGCTTTGTGCAACATAATTCTGGGTGCCATTTACAAACCATAAGTGCTAATGACTCCATTCCTTTTTGTGGTTGTAGGGGCTGTAGATTGGAGTACACTAAAACAAACCTAACCTCTCTAGGACATTCAGAAGCCAAGTTATAAGCCCACAAATGTGTAACTGGACTACTTCTTTAAAGTGACACCAGATCCGGTGACCTTTGGGACATGGTTTGACCCCCTTAGGAAAGTGCTATCATCATGAAATGTTCAGATCCCTTACAACTCAATAGATTCTACCTTCCTGTAACGTTTCAGCCTGATTGGACCTTGTTTTCACACAAATGAACCCAGAATGATGTGAAATTGTGCTTCGTGCAACATAATTCTGGGTGCCATTTAAAAACCATAAGTGCTAATGACTCCATTCCTTTTTGTGGTTGTAGGGGCTGTTGATTGGAGTACACTAAAACAAACCTAACCTCTCTAGGACATTCAGAAGCCAAGTTATAAGCCCACAAAGGTGTAACTGGACTACTTCTTTAAAGTGACACCAGATCAGGTGACCTTTGGGACATGGTTTGACCCCCTTAGGAAAGTGCTATCATCATGAAACGTTCAGATCACTTACAACTCAATAGATTCTACCTTCCTCTAACATTTCAGCCTGATTGGACCTTGTTTTCACACAAATGGACCCAGAATGATGTGAAATTGTGCTTCGTGCAACATAATTCTGGGTGCCATTTAAAAACCATAAGTGCTAATGACTCCATTCCTTTTTGTGGTTGTAGGGGCTGTTGATTGGAGTACACTAAAATAAACCTGATCTCTCTAGAACATTCAGAAGCCAAGTGATAAGCCCACAAATATGTAACTGGACTACTTCTTTAAATTGACACCAGATCCGGTGACCTTTGGGACATGGTTTGACCCCCTTAGGAAAGTGCTATCATCATGAAACGTTCAGATCACTTACAACTCAATAGATTCTACCTTCCTGTAACGTTTCAGCCTGATTGGACCTTGTTTTCACACAAATGGACCCAGAATGATGTGAAATTGTGCTTCGTGCAACATAATTCTGGGTGCCATTTACAAACCATAAGTGCTAATGACTCCATTCCTTTTTGTGGTTGTAGGGGCTGTTGATTGGAGTACACTAAAACAAACCTAACCTCTCTAGGACATTCAGAAGCCAAGTTATAAGCCCACAAATGTGTAACTGGACTACTTCTTTAAAGTGACACCAGGCCCGGTGACCTTTGGGACATGGTTTTACCCCCTATAGGAATATGCAATCATCTTGAAACGTTCAGATCACTTACAACTCAATAGATTCTACCTTCTTGTAGCGTTTCAGCCTGACTGGACCTTGTTTTCACACAAATGGACCCAGAATGATGTGAAATTGTGCTTCGTGCAACATAATTCTGGGTGCCATTTACAAACCATAAGTGCTAATGACTCCATTCCTTTTTGTGGTTGTAGGGGCTGTTGATTGGAGTACACTAAAACAAACCTGATCTCTCTAGGACATTCAGAAGCCAAGTTATAAGCCCACAAATGTGTAACTGGACTACTTCTTTAAATTGACACCAGATCCGGTGATCTTTGGGACATGGTTTGACCCCCTTAGGAAAGTGCTATCATCATGAAACGTTCAGATCACTTACAACTCAATAGATTCTAGCTTCCTGTAACGATTCATCCTGATTGGACCTTGTTTTCACACAAATGAACCCAGAATGATGTGAAATTGTGCTTTGTGCAACGTAATTCTGGGTGCCATTTAAAAACCATAAGTGCTAATGACTCCATTCCTTTTTGTGGTTGTAGGGGCTGTTGATTGGAGTACACTAAAACAAACCTGATCTCTCTAGGACATTAGGAAGCCAAGTTATAAGCCCACACATGTGTAACTGGACTACTTCTTTAAATTGACACCAGATCCGGTGACCTTTGGGACATGGTGTGACCCCCTTAGGAAAGTGCTATCATCATGAAACGTTCAGATCACTTACAACTCAATAGATTCTACCGTCCTGTAACGTTTCAGCCTTATCGGAACTTGTTTTCACACAAATGGACCCAGAATGATGTGAAATTGTGCTTCGTGCAACATAATTCTGGGTGCCATTTACAAACCATAAGTGCTAATGACTCCATTCCTTTTTGTGGTTGTAGGGGCTGTTGACTGGAGTACACTAAAACAACCCTGACCTCTCTAGGACATTCAGAAGCCAAGTTATAAGCCCACAAATGTGTAACTGGACTACTTCTTTAAAGTGACACCAGATCCGGTGACCTTTGGGACATGGTTTGACCCCCTTAGGAAACTGCGATAATCATGAAACGTTCAGATCACTTACAACTCAATAGATTCTACCTTCCTGTATTGTTTCAGCCTGATTGGACCTTGTTTTCACACAAATGAACCCATAATGATGTGAAATTGTGCTTCGTGCAACATAATTCTGGGTGCCATTTAAAAACCATAAGTGCTAATGTCTCCATTCCTGTTTGTGGTTGTAGGGGCTGTTGATTGGAGTACACTAAAGCAAACCTGATCGCTCTAGGACATTCAGAAGCCAAGTTATAAGCCCACAAATGTGTACCTGGACTACTTCTTTAGACACCAGATCCGGTGACCTTTGGGACATGGTTTGACCCCCTTAGGAAAGTGCTATCATCATGAAACGTTCAGATCACTTACAACTCAATAGATTCTACCTTCCTGTAACGTTTCAGCCTGATTGGACCTTGTTTTCACACAAATGGACCCAGAATGATGTGAAATTGTGCTTCGTGCAACATAATTCTGGGTGCCATTTAAAAACCATAAGTGCTAATGACTCCATTCCTTTTTGTGGTTGTAGGGGCTGTTGATTGGAGTACACTAAAATAAACCTGATCTCTCTAGAACATTCAGAAGCCAAGTGATAAGCCCACAAATATGTAACTGGACTACTTCTTTAAATTGACACCAGATCCGGTGACCTTTGGGACATGGTTTGACCCCCTTAGGAAAGTGCTATCATCATGAAACGTTCAGATCACTTACAACTCAATAGATTCTACCTTCCTGTAACGTTTCAGCCTGATTGGACCTTGTTTTCACACAAATGGACCCAGAATGATGTGAAATTGTGCTTCGTGCAACATAATTCTGGGTGCCATTTACAAACCATAAGTGCTAATGACTCCATTCCTTTTTGTGGTTGTAGGGGCTGTTGATTGGAGTACACTAAAACAAACCTAACCTCTCTAGGACATTCAGAAGCCAAGTTATAAGCCCACAAATGTGTAACTGGACTACTTCTTTAAAGTGACACCAGGCCCGGTGACCTTTGGGACATGGTTTTACCCCCTATAGGAATGTGCGATCATCTTGAAACGTTCAGATCACTTACAACTCAATAGATTCTACCTTCTTGTAGCGTTTCAGCCTGACTGGACCTTGTTTTCACACAAATGGACCCAGAATGATGTGAAATTGTGCTTCGTGCAACATAATTCTGGGTGCCATTTACAAACCATAAGTGCTAATGACTCCATTCCTTTTTGTGGTTGTAGGGGCTGTTGATTGGAGTACACTAAAACAAACCTGATCTCTCTAGGACATTCAGAAGCCAAGTTATAAGCCCACAAATGTGTAACTGGACTACTTCTTTAAATTGACACCAGATCCGGTGATCTTTGGGACATGGTTTGACCCCCTTAGGAAAGTGCTATCATCATGAAACGTTCAGATCACTTACAACTCAATAGATTCTAGCTTCCTGTAACGATTCATCCTGATTGGACCTTGTTTTCACACAAATGAACCCAGAATGATGTGAAATTGTGCTTTGTGCAACGTAATTCTGGGTGCCATTTAAAAACCATAAGTGCTAATGACTCCATTCCTTTTTGTGGTTGTAGGGGCTGTTGATTGGAGTACACTAAAACAAACCTGATCTCTCTAGGACATTAGGAAGCCAAGTTATAAGCCCACACATGTGTAACTGGACTACTTCTTTAAATTGACACCAGATCCGGTGACCTTTGGGACATGGTGTGACCCCCTTAGGAAAGTGCTATCATCATGAAACGTTCAGATCACTTACAACTCAATAGATTCTACCGTCCTGTAACGTTTCAGCCTTATCGGAACTTGTTTTCACACAAATGGACCCAGAATGATGTGAAATTGTGCTTCGTGCAACATAATTCTGGGTGCCATTTACAAACCATAAGTGCTAATGACTCCATTCCTTTTTGTGGTTGTAGGGGCTGTTGACTGGAGTACACTAAAACAACCCTGACCTCTCTAGGACATTCAGAAGCCAAGTTATAAGCCCACAAATGTGTAACTGGACTACTTCTTTAAAGTGACACCAGATCCGGTGACCTTTGGGACATGGTTTGACCCCCTTAGGAAACTGCGATAATCATGAAACGTTCAGATCACTTACATCTCAATAGATTCTACCTTCCTGTATTGTTTCAGCCTGATTGGACCTTGTTTTCACACAAATGAACCCATAATGATGTGAAATTGTGCTTCGTGCAACATAATTCTGGGTGCCATTTAAAAACCATAAGTGCTAATGTCTCCATTCCTGTTTGTGGTTGTAGGGGCTGTTGATTGGAGTACACTAAAGCAAACCTGATCGCTCTAGGACATTCAGAAGCCAAGTTATAAGCCCACAAATGTGTAACTGGACTACTTCTTTAGACACCAGATCCGGTGACCTTTGGGACATGGTTTGACCCCCTTAGGAAAGTGCTATCATCATGAAACGTTCAGATCACTTACAACTCGATAGATTCTACCTTCCTGTAACGTTTCAGCCTGATTGGACCTTGTTTTCACACAAATGAACCCAGAATGATGTGAAATTGTGCTTTGTGCAACATAATTCTGGGTGCCATTTAAAAACCATAAGTGTTAATTTCTCCATTCCTTTTTGTGGTTCTAGGGGCTGTTGATTGGAGTACACTAAAACAAACCTGATCACTCTAGGACATTCAGAAGCCAAGTTATAAGCCCACAAATGTGTAACTGGACTACTTCTTTAAATTGACACCAGATCCGGTGACCTTTGAGACATGGTTTGACCCCCTTAGGAAAGTGCTATCATCATGAAACGTTCAGATCACTTACAACTCAATAGATTCTACCTTCATGTAACGTTTCAGCCTGATTGGACCTTGTTTTCACACAAATGAACCCAGAATGATTTGAAATTGTGCTTCGTGCAACATAATTCTGGGTGCCATTTAAAAGCTATAAGTGCTAATGACTCCATTCCTTTTTGTGGTTGTAGGGGCTGTTGATTGGAGTACACTAAAACAAACCTGATCGCTCTAGGACATTCAGAAGCCAAGTTATAAGCCCACAAATGTGTAACTGGACTACTTCTTTAAATTGACACCAGATCCGGTGACCTTTGGGACATGGTTTGACCCCCTTAGGAAAGTGCTATCATCATTAAACGTTCAGATCACTTACAACTCAATAGATTCTACCTTCCTGTAATGTTTCAGCCTGATTGGACCTTGTTTTCACACAAATGGACCCAGAATGATGTGAAATAGTGCTTCGTGCAACATAATTCTGGGTGCCATTTACAAACCATAAGTGCTAATGACTCCATTCCTTTTTGTGGTTGTAGGGGCTGTTGATTGGAGTACACTACAATAAACCTGATCTCTCTAGGACATTCAGAAGCCAAGTTATAAGCCCACAAATGTGTAACTGGACTACTTCTTTAAATTGACACCAGATCCGGTGACCTTTGGGACATGGTTTGACCCCCTTAGGAAAGTGCTATCATCATTAAACGTTCAGATCACTTACAACTCAATAGATTCTACCTTCCTGTAACGTTTCAGCCTGATTGGACCTTGTTTTCACACAAATGGACCCAGAATGATGTGAAATAGTGCTTCGTGCAACATAATTCTGGGTGCCATTTACAAACCATAAGTGCTAATGACTCCATTCCTTTTTGTGGTTGTAGGGGCTGTTGATTGGAGTACACTACAATAAACCTGATCTCTCTAGGACATTCAGAAGCCAAGTTATAAGCCCACAAATGTGTAACTGGACTACTTCTTTAAATTGACACCAGATCTGGTGACCTTTGGGACATGGTTTGACCCCCTTAGGAAAGTGCTATCATCATTAAACGTTCAGATCACTTACAACTCAATAGATTCTACCTTCCTGTAACGTTTCAGCCTGATTGGACCTTGTTTTCACACAAATGAACCCAGAATGATGTGAAATTGTGCTTCGTGCAACATAATTCTGGGTGCCATTTACAAACCATAAGTGCTAATGACTCCATTCCTTTTTGTGGTTGTAGGGGCTGTAGATTGGAGTACACTAAAACAAACCTAACCTCTCTAGGACATTCAGAAGCCAAGTTATAAGCCCACAAAGGTGTAACTGGACTACTTCTTTAAATTGACACCAGATCCGGTGACCTTTGGGACATGGTTTGACCCCCTTAGGAAAGTGCTATCATCATGAAATGTTCAGATCACTTACAACTCAATAGATTCTACCTTCTTGTAACGTTTCAGCCTGATTGGACCTTGTTTTCACACAAATGGACCCAGAATGATGTGAAATAGTGCTTCGTGCAACATAATTCTGGGTGCCATTTACAAACCATAAGTGTTAATGACTCCATTCCTTTTTGTGGTTGTAGGGGCTGTTGATTGGAGTACACTAAAATAAACTTGATCTCTCTAGGACATTCAGAAGCCACGTTATAAGCCCACACATGTGTAACTGGACTACTTCTTTAAATATACACCAGATCCGGTGACCTTTGGGACATGGTTTGACCCCCTTAGGAAAGTGCTATCATCATGAAACGTTCAGATCACTTACAACTCAATAGATTCTACCTTCCTGTAATGTTTCAGCCTGATTGGACCTTGTTTTCACACAAATGGACCCAGAATGATGTGAAATAGTGCTTCGTGCAACATAATTCTGGGTGCCATTTACAAACCATAAGTGCTAATGACTCCATTCCTTTTTGTAGTTGTAGGGGCTGTTGATTGGAGTACACTAAAATAAACCTGATCTCTCTAGGACATTCAGAAGCCAAGTTATAAGCCCACAAATGTGTAACTGGACTACTTCTTTAAATTGACACCAGATCCGGTGACCTTTGAGACATGGTTTGACCCCCTTAGGAAAGTGCTATCATCATGAAACGTTCAGATCACTTACAACTCAATATATTCTACGTTCCTGTAACGTTTCAGCCTGATTGGACCTTGTTTTCACACAAATGGACCCAGAATCATGTGAAATTGTGCTTCGTGCAACATAATTCTGGGTGCCATTTAAAAACCATAAGTGCTAATGACTCCATTCCTTTTTGTGGTTGTAGGGGCTGTTGATTGGAGTATACTAAAACAAGCCTGATCTCTCTAGGACATTCAGAAGCCACGTTATAAGCCCACAAATGTGTAACTGGACTACTTCTTTAAATTGACACCAGATCCGGTGACCTTTGGGACATGGTTTGACCCCCTTAGGAAAGTGCTATCATCATGAAAAGTTCAGATCACTTACAACTCAATAGATTCTAACTTCCTGTAACGTTTCAGCCTGATTGGACCTTGTTTTCACACAAATGAACCCAGAATGATGTGAAAGTGTGCTTCGTGCAACATAATTCTGGGTGCCATTTAAAAACCATGAGTGCTAATGACTCCATTCCTCTTTGGGGTAATGGGGGCTGTTCACTGGAGTACTCTAAAACAAACCTGACCTCTCTAGGATATTCAGAAGCCAAGTTATAAGCCCACAAATGTGTAACTGGACTACTTCTTTAAAGTGACACCAGGCCCGGTGACCTTTGGGACATGGTTTGACCCCCTATAGGAATGTGCGATCATCATGAAACGTTCAGATCACTTACAACTCAATAGATTCTACCTTCTTGTAACGTTTCAGCCTGATTGGACCTTGTTTTCACACAAACGGACCCAGAATGAAGTGAAATTGTGCTTTGTGCAACATAATTCTGGGTGCCATTTACAAACCATGAGTGCTAATGACTCCATTCCTTTTTGTGGTTGTAGGGGCTGTTGATTGGAGTACACTAAAACAAACCTGATCTCTCTAGGACATTCAGAAGCCAAGTTATAAGCCCACAAATGTGTAACTGGACTACTTTAAATTGACACCAGATCCGGTGACCTTTGGGACATGGTTTGACCCCCTTAGGAAAGTGCTATCATCATGAAACGTTCAGATCACTTACAACTCAATAGATTCTACCTTCTTGTAACGTTTCAGCCTGATTGGACCTTGTTTTCACACAAATGAACCCAGAAAGATGTGAAATTGTGCTTCGTGCAACATAATTCTGGGTGCCATTTACAAACCATAAGTGCTAATGACTCCATTCCTTTTTGTGGTTGTAGGGGCTGTTGATTGGAGTACATTAAAACAAACCTGATCTCTCTAGGACATTCAGAAGCCAATTTATAAGCGTACAAAGATGTAACTGGACTACTTCTTTAAAGTGACACCAGGCCCGGTGACCTTTGGGACATGGTTTTGCCCCCTATAGGAAAGTGCTATCATCATGAAACGTTCAGATCACTTACAACTCAATAGATTCTACCTTCCTGTAACGTTTCTGCCTGATTGGACCTTGTTTTCACACAAATGAACCCAGAATGATGTGAAATTTTGCTTCGTGCAACATAATTCTGGGTGCAATTTACAAACCATAAGTGCTAATGACTCCATTCCTTTTTGTGGTTGTAGGGGCTGTTGATTGGAGTACATTAAAACAAACCTGACCTCTCTAGGACATTCAGAAGCCAAGTTATAAGCCCACAAATGTGTAACTGGACTACTACTTTAAATTGACACCAGATCCGGTGACATTTGGGACATGGTTTGACCCCCTTAGGAAAGTGCTATTATCATGAAACGTTCAGATCACTTACAACTCAATAGATTCTACCTTCCTGTAACGTTTCAGCCTGATTGGACCTTGTTTTCACACAAATGAACCCAGAATGATGTGAAATTGTGCTTCGTGCAACATAATTCTGGGTGCTATTTAAAAACCATAAGTGCTAATGACTCCATTCCTTTTTGTGGTTGTAGGGGCTTTTGATTGGAGTATACTAAAACAAACCTGATCTCTCTAGGACATTCAGAAGCCAAGGTTTAAGCCCACAAATGTGTAACTGGACTACTTCTTTAAATTGACACCAGATCCGGTGACCTTTGGGACATGGTTTGACCCCCTTAGGAAAGTGCTATCATCATGAAACGTTCAGATCACTTACAACGCAATAGATTCTACCTTCCTGTAACGTTTCAGCCTGATTGGACCTTGTTTTCACACAAATGAACCCAGAATGATGTGAAATTGTGCTTCGTGCAACATAATTCTGGGTGCCATTTAAAAACCATAAGTCTAATGACTCCATTCCTTTTTGTGGTTGTAGGGGCTGTTGATTGGAGTATACTAAAACAAACCTGATCTCTCTAGGACATTCAGAAGCCAAGTTATAAGCCCACAAATTTGTAACTGGACTACTTCTTTAGACACCAGATCCGGTGATCTTTGGGACATGGTTTGACCCCCTTAGGAAAGTGCTATCATCATGAAACGTTCAGATCACTTACAACTCAATAGATTCTACCTTCCTGTAACGTTTCAGCCTGATTGGACCTTGTTTTCACACAAATGAACCCAGAATGATGTGAAATTGTGATTCGTGCAACATAATTCTGGGTGCCATTTAAAAACCATAAGTGCTAATGTCTCCATTCCTTTTTGTGGTTCTAGGGGCTGTTGATTGGAGTACACTAAAACAAACCTGATCGCTCTAGGACATTCAGAAGCCAAGTTATAAGCCCACAAATGTGTAACTGGACTACTTCTTTAAATTGACACCAGATCCGGTGACCTTTGAGACATGGTTTGACCCCCTTAGGAAAGTGCTATCATCATGAAACCTTCAGATCACTTACAACTCAATAGATTCTACCTTCATGTAACGTTTCAGCCTGATTGGACCTTGTTTTCACACAAATGAACCCAGAATGATGTGAAATTGTGCTTTGTGCAACATAATTCTGGGTGCCATTTAAAAGCCATAAGTGCTAATGACTCCATTCCTTTTTGTGGTTGTAGGGGCTGTTGATTGGAGTACACTAAAACAAACCTGATCGCTCTAGGACATTCAGAAGCCAAGTTATAAGCCCACAAATGTGTAACTGGACAACTTCTTTAAATTGACACCAGATCCGGTGACAATTTGGGACATGGTTTGACCCCCTTAGGAAAGTGCTATCATCATGAAACATTCAGATCACTTACAACTCAATAGATTCTACCTTCCTGTAACGTTTCAGCCTGATTGGACCTTGTTTTCACACAAATGGACCCAGAATGATGTGAAATAGTGCTTCGTGCAACATAATTCTGGGTGCCATTTACATACCATAACTGCTAATGACTCCATTCCTTTTTGTGGTTGTAGGGGCTGTAGATTGGAGTACACTACAATAAACCTGATCTCTCTAGGACATTCAGAAGCCAAGTTATAAGCCCACAAATGTGTAACTGGACTACTTCTTTAAATTGACACCAGATCCGGTGACCTTTGGGACATGGTTTGACCCCCTTAGCAAACTGCTATCATCATTAAACGTTCAGATCACTTACAACTCAATAGATTCTACCTTCCTGTAACGTTTCAGCCTGATTGGACCTTGTTTTCACACAAATGAACCCAGAATGATGTGAAATTGTGCTTCGTTCAACATAATTCTGGGTGCCATTTACAAACCATAAGTGCTAATGACTCCATTCCTTTTTGTGGTTGTAGGGGCTGTAGATTGTAGTACACTAAAACAAACCTAACCTCTCTAGGACATTCAGAAGCCAAGTTATAAGCCCACAAAGGTGTAACTGGACTACTTCTTTAAATTGACACCAGATCCGGTGACCTTTGGGACATGGTTTGACCCCCTTAGGAAAGTGCTATCATCATGAAATGTTCAGATCACTTACAACTCAATAGATTCTACCTTCTTGTAACGTTTCAGCCTGATTGGACCTTGTTTTCACACAAATGGACCCAGAATGATGTGAAATAGTGCTTTGTGCAACATAATTCTGGGTGCCATTTACAAACCATAAGTGCTAATGACTCCATTCCTTTTTGTGGTTGTAGGGGCTGTTGATTGGAGTACACTAAAATAAACCTGATCTCTCTAGGACATTCAGAAGCCAAGTTATAAGCCCACAAATGTGTAACTGGACTACTTCTTTAAATTGACACCAGATCCGGTGACCTTTGGGACATGGTTTGACCCCCTTAGGAAAGTGCTATCATCATGAAATGTTTTAGATCACTTACAACTCAATAGATTCTACCTTCCTGTAACGTTTCAGCCTGATTGGACCTTGTTTTCACACAAATGGACCCAGAATCATGTGAAATTGTGCTTCGTGCAACATAATTCTGGGTGCCATTTACAAACCATAAGTGCTAATGACTCCATTCCTTTTTGTGGTTGTAGGGGCTGTTGATTGGAGTACACTAAAACAAACCTAACCTCTCTAGGACATTCAGAAGCCAAGTTATAAGCCCACAAATGTGTAACTGGACTACTTCTTTAAAGTGACACCAGGCCTGGTGACCTTTGGGACATGGTTTTACCCCCTATAGGAATGTGCGATCATCTTGAAACGTTCAGATCACTTACAACTCAATAGATTCTACCTTCTTGTAGCGTTTCAGCCTGATTGGACCTTGTTTTCACACAAATGGACCCAGAATGATGTGAAATTGTGCTTCGTGCAACATAATTCTGGGTGCCATTTACAAACCATAAGTGCTAATGACTCCATTCCTTTTTGTGGTTGTAGGGGCTGTTGATTGGAGTACACTAAAATAAACCTGATCTCTCTAGGACATTCAGAAGCCAAGTTATAAGCCCACAAATGTGTAACTGGACTACTTCTTTAAATTGACACCAGATCCGGTGACCTTTGGGACATGGTTTGACCCCCTTAGGAAAGTGCTATCATCATGAAATGTTTTAGATCACTTACAACTCAATAGATTCTACCTTCTTGTAACGTTTCAGCCTGATTGGACCTTGTTTTCACACAAATGGACCCAGAATGATGTGAAATAGTGCTTTGTGCAACATAATTCTGGGTGCCATTTACAAACCATAAGTGCTAATGACTCCATTCCTTTTTGTGGTTGTAGGGGCTGTTGATTGGAGTACACTAAAATAAACCTGATCTCTCTAGGACATTCAGAAGCCAAGTTATAAGCCCACAAATGTGTAACTGGACTACTTCTTTAAATTGACACCAGATCCGGTGACCTTTGGGACATGGTTTGACCCCCTTAGGAAAGTGCTATCATCATGAAATGTTTTAGATCACTTACAACTCAATAGATTCTACCTTCCTGTAACGTTTCAGCCTGATTGGACCTTGTTTTCACACAAATGGACCCAGAATCATGTGAAATTGTGCTTCGTGCAACATAATTCTGGGTGCCATTTACAAACCATAAGTGCTAATGACTCCATTCCTTTTTGTGGTTGTAGGGGCTGTTGATTGGAGTACACTAAAACAAACCTAACCTCTCTAGGACATTCAGAAGCCAAGTTATAAGCCCACAAATGTGTAACTGGACTACTTCTTTAAAGTGACACCAGGCCTGGTGACCTTTGGGACATGGTTTTACCCCCTATAGGAATGTGCGATCATCTTGAAACGTTCAGATCACTTACAACTCAATAGATTCTACCTTCTTGTAGCGTTTCAGCCTGATTGGACCTTGTTTTCACACAAATGGACCCAGAATGATGTGAAATTGTGCTTCGTGCAACATAATTCTGGGTGCCATTTACAAACCATAAGTGCTAATGACTCCATTCCTTTTTGTGGTTGTAGGGGCTGTTGATTGGAGTACACTAAAATAAACCTGATCTCTCTAGGACATTCAGAAGCCAAGTTATAAGCCCACAAATGTGTAACTGGACTACTTCTTTAAATTGACACCAGATCCGGTGACCTTTGGGACATGGTTTGACCCCCTTAGGAAAGTGCTATCATCATGAAATGTTTTAGATCACTTACAACTCAATAGATTCTACCTTCCTGTAACGTTTCAGCCTGATTGGACCTTGTTTTCACACAAATGGACCCAGAATCATGTGAAATTGTGCTTCGTGCAACATAATTCTGGGTGCCATTTAAAAACCATAAGTGCTAATGACTCCATTCCTTTTTGTGGTTGTAGGGGCTGTTGATTGGAGTATACTAAAACAAACCTGATCTCTCTAGGACATTCAGAAGCCAAGTTATAAGCCCACAAATGTGTAACTGGACTACTTCTTTAAAGTGACACCAGGCCCGGTGACCTTTGGGGCATGGTTTGACCCCCTATAGGAATGTGCGATCATCATGAAACGTTCAGATCACTTACAACTCAATAGATTCTACCTTCTTGTAACGTTTCAGCCTGATTGGACCTTGTTTTCACACAAACGGACCCAGAATGAAGTGAAATTGTGCTTTGTGCAACATAATTCTGGGTGCCATTTACAAACCATGAGTGCTAATGACTCCATTCCTTTTTGTGGTTGTAGGGGCTGTTGATTGGAGTACACTAAAAAAAACCTGATCTCTCTAGGACATTCAGAAGCCAAGTTATAAGCCCACAAATGTGTAACTGGACTACTTCTTTAAATTGACACCAGATCCGGTGACCTTTGGGACATGGTTTGACCCCCTTAGGAAAGTGCTATCATCATGAAACGTTCAGATCACTTACAACTCAATAGATTCTACCTTCTTGTAACGTTTCAGCCTGATTGGACCTTGTTTTCACACAAATGAACCCAGAAAGATGTGAAATTGTGCTTCGTGCAACATAATTCTGGGTGCCATTTACAAACCATAAGTGCTAATGACTCCATTCCTTTTTGTGGTTGTAGGGGCTGTTGATTGGAGTACATTAAAACAAACCTGATCTCTCTAGGACATTCAGAAGCCAATTTATAAGCGTACAAAGATGTAACTGGACTACTTCTTTAAAGTGACACCAGGCCCGGTGACCTTTGGGACATGGTTTTGCCCCCTATAGGAAAGTGCTATCATCATGAAACGTTCAGATCACTTACAACTCAATAGATTCTACCTTCCTGTAACGTTTCTGCCTGATTGGACCTTGTTTTCACACAAATGAACCCAGAATGATGTGAAATTTTGCTTCGTGCAACATAATTCTGGGTGCAATTTACAAACCATAAGTGCTAATGACTCCATTCCTTTTTGTGGTTGTAGGGGCTGTTGATTGGAGTACATTAAAACAAACCTGACCTCTCTAGGACATTCAGAAGCCAAGTTATAAGCCCACAAATGTGTAACTGGACTACTACTTTAAATTGACACCAGATCCGGTGACATTTGGGACATGGTTTGACCCCCTTAGGAAAGTGCTATTATCATGAAACGTTCAGATCACTTACAACTCAATAGATTCTACCTTCCTGTAACGTTTCAGCCTGATTGGACCTTGTTTTCACACAAATGAACCCAGAATGATGTGAAATTGTGCTTCGTGCAACATAATTCTGGGTGCTATTTAAAAACCATAAGTGCTAATGACTCCATTCCTTTTTGTGGTTGTAGGGGCTGTTGATTGGAGTATACTAAAACAAACCTGATCGCTCTAGGACATTCAGAAGCCAAGGTTTAAGCCCACAAATGTGTAACTGGACTACTTCTTTAAATTGACACCAGATCCGGTGACCTTTGGGACATGGTTTGACCCCCTTAGGAAAGTGCTATCATCATGAAACGTTCAGATCACTTACAACGCAATAGATTCTACCTTCCTGTAACGTTTCAGCCTGATTGGACCTTGTTTTCACACAAATGAACCCAGAATGATGTGAAATTGTGCTTCGTGCAACATAATTCTGGGTGCCATTTAAAAACCATAAGTCTAATGACTCCATTCCTTTTTGTGGTTGTAGGGGCTGTTGATTGGAGTATACTAAAACAAACCTGATCTCTCTAGGACATTCAGAAGCCAAGTTATAAGCCCACAAATTTGTAACTGGACTACTTCTTTAGACACCAGATCCGGTGATCTTTGGGACATGGTTTGACCCCCTTAGGAAAGTGCTATCATCATGAAACGTTCAGATCACTTACAACTCAATAGATTCTACCTTCCTGTAACGTTTCAGCCTGATTGGACCTTGTTTTCACACAAATGAACCCAGAATGATGTGAAATTGTGATTCGTGCAACATAATTCTGGGTGCCATTTAAAAACCATAAGTGCTAATGTCTCCATTCCTTTTTGTGGTTCTAGGGGCTGTTGATTGGAGTACACTAAAACAAACCTGATCGCTCTAGGACATTCAGAAGCCAAGTTATAAGCCCACAAATGTGTAACTGGACTACTTCTTTAAATTGACACCAGATCCGGTGACCTTTGAGACATGGTTTGACCCCCTTAGGAAAGTGCTATCATCATGAAACCTTCAGATCACTTACAACTCAATAGATTCTACCTTCATGTAACGTTTCAGCCTGATTGGACCTTGTTTTCACACAAATGAACCCAGAATGATGTGAAATTGTGCTTTGTGCAACATAATTCTGGGTGCCATTTAAAAGCCATAAGTGCTAATGACTCCATTCCTTTTTGTGGTTGTAGGGGCTGTAGATTGGAGTACACTACAATAAACCTGATCTCTCTAGGACATTCAGAAGCCAAGTTATAAGCCCACAAATGTGTAACTGGACTACTTCTTTAAATTGACACCAGATCCGGTGACCTTTGGGACATGGTTTGACCCCCTTAGGAAACTGCTATCATCATTAAACGTTCAGATCACTTACAACTCAATAGATTCTACCTTCCTGTAACGTTTCAGCCTGATTGGACCTTGTTTTCACACAAATGAACCCAGAATGATGTGAAATTGTGCTTCGTTCAACATAATTCTGGGTGCCATTTACAAACCATAAGTGCTAATGACTCCATTCCTTTTTGTGGTTGTAGGGGCTCTAGATTGTAGTACACTAAAACAAACCTAACCTCTCTAGGACATTCAGAAGCCAAGTTATAAGCCCACAAAGGTGTAACTGGACTACTTCTTTAAATTGACACCAGATCCGGTGACCTTTGGGACATGGTTTGACCCCCTTAGGAAAGTGCTATCATCATGAAATGTTCAGATCACTTACAACTCAATAGATTCTACCTTCTTGTAACGTTTCAGCCTGATTGGACCTTGTTTTCACACAAATGGACCCAGAATGATGTGAAATAGTGCTTTGTGCAACATAATTCTGGGTGCCATTTACAAACCATAAGTGCTAATGACTCCATTCCTTTTTGTGGTTGTAGGGGCTGTTGATTGGAGTACACTAAAATAAACCTGATCTCTCTAGGACATTCAGAAGCCAAGTTATAAGCCCACAAATGTGTAACTGGACTACTTCTTTAAATTGACACCAGATCCGGTGACCTTTGGGACATGGTTTGACCCCCTTAGGAAAGTGCTATCATCATGAAATGTTTTAGATCACTTACAACTCAATAGATTCTACCTTCCTGTAACGTTTCAGCCTGATTGGACCTTGTTTTCACACAAATGGACCCAGAATGATGTGAAATTGTGCTTCGTGCAACATAATTCTGGGTGCCATTTAAAAACCATAAGTGCTAATGACTCCATTCCTTTTTGTGGTTGTAGGGGCTGTTGATTGGAGTATACTAAAACAAACCTGATCTCTCTAGGACATTCAGAAGCCAAGTTATAAGCCCACAAATGTGTAACTGGACTACTTCTTTAAAGTGACACCAGGCCCGGTGACCTTTGGGACATGGTTTGACCCCCTATAGGAATGTGCGATCATCATGAAACGTTCAGATCACTTACAACTCAATAGATTCTACCTTCTTGTAACGTTTCAGCCTGATTGGACCTTGTTTTCACACAAACGGACCCAGAATGAAGTGAAATTGTGCTTTGTGCAACATAATTCTGGGTGCCATTTACAAACCATGAGTGCTAATGACTCCATTCCTTTTTGTGGTTGTAGGGGCTGTTGATTGGAGTACACTAAAACAAACCTGATCTCTCTAGGACATTCAGAAGCCAAGTTATAAGCCCACAAATGTGTAACTGGACTACTTCTTTAAATTGACACCAGATCCGGTGACCTTTGGGACATGGTTTGACCCCCTTAGGAAAGTGCTATCATCATGAAACGTTCAGATCACTTACAACTCAATAGATTCTACCTTCTTGTAACGTTTCAGCCTGATTGGACCTTGTTTTCACACAAATGAACCCAGAAAGATGTGAAATTGTGCTTCGTGCAACATAATTCTGGGTGCCATTTACAAACCATAAGTGCTAATGACTCCATTCCTTTTTGTGGTTGTAGGGGCTGTTGATTGGAGTACATTAAAACAAACCTGATCTCTCTAGGACATTCAGAAGCCAATTTATAAGCGTACAAAGATGTAACTGGACTACTTCTTTAAAGTGACACCAGGCCCGGTGACCTTTGGGACATGGTTTGACCCCCTATAGGAAAGTGCTATCATCATGAAACGTTCAGATCACTTACAACTCAATAGATTCTACCTTCCTGTAACGTTTCTGCCTGATTGGACCTTGTTTTCACACAAATGAACCCAGAATGATGTGAAATTTTGCTTCGTGCAACATAATTCTGGGTGCCATTTACAAACCATAAGTGCTAATGACTCCATTCCTTTTTGTGGTTGTAGGGGCTGTTGATTGGAGTACATTAAAACAAACCTGACCTCTCTAGGACATTCAGAAGCCAAGTTATAAGCCCACAAATGTGTAACTGGACTACTACTTTAAATTGACACCAGATCCGGTGACATTTGGGACATGGTTTGACCCCCTTAGGAAAGTGCTATTATCATGAAACGTTCAGATCACTTACAACTCAATAGATTCTACCTTCCTGTAACGTTTCAGCCTGATTGGACCTTGTTTTCACACAAATGAACCCAGAATGATGTGAAATTGTGCTTCGTGCAACATAATTCTGGGTGCTATTTAAAAACCATAAGTGCTAATGACTCCATTCCTTTTTGTGGTTGTAGGGGCTGTTGATTGGAGTATACTAAAACAAACCTGATCTCTCTAGGACATTCAGAAGCCAAGGTTTAAGCCCACAAATGTGTAACTGGACTACTTCTTTAAATTGACACCAGATCCGGTGACCTTTGGGACATGGTTTGACCCCCTTAGGAAAGTGCTATCATCATGAAACGTTCAGATCACTTACAACGCAATAGATTCTACCTTCCTGTAACGTTTCAGCCTGATTGGACCTTGTTTTCACACAAATGAACCCAGAATGATGTGAAATTGTGCTTCGTGCAACATAATTCTGGGTGCCATTTAAAAACCATAAGTCTAATGACTCCATTCCTTTTTGTGGTTGTAGGGGCTGTTGATTGGAGTATACTAAAACAAACCTGATCTCTCTAGGACATTCAGAAGCCAAGTTATAAGCCCACAAATTTGTAACTGGACTACTTCTTTAGACACCAGATCCGGTGATCTTTGGGACGTGGTTTGACCCCCTTAGGAAAGTGCTATCATCATGAAACGTTCAGATCACTTACAACTCAATAGATTCTACCTTCCTGTAACGTTTCAGCCTGATTGGACCTTGTTTTCACACAAATGAACCCAGAATGATGTGAAATTGTGATTCGTGCAACATAATTCTGGGTGCCATTTAAAAACCATAAGTGCTAATGTCTCCATTCCTTTTTGTGGTTCTAGGGGCTGTTGATTGGAGTACACTAAAACAAACCTGATCGCTCTAGGACATTCAGAAGCCAAGTTATAAGCCCACAAATGTGTAACTGGACTACTTCTTTAAATTGACACCAGATCCGGTGACCTTTAAGACATGGTTTGACCCCCTTAGGAAAGTGCTATCATCATGAAACCTTCAGATCACTTACAACTCAATAGATTCTACCTTCATGTAACGTTTCAGCCTGATTGGACCTTGTTTTCACACAAATGGACCCAGAATGATGTGAAATTGTGCTTCGTGCAACATAATTCTGGGTGCCATTTACAAACCATAAGTGCTAATGACTCCATTCCTTTTTGTGGTTGTAGGGGCTGTTGATTGGAGTACACTAAAATAAACCTGATCTCTCTAGGACATTCAGAAGCCAAGTTATAAGCCCACAAATGTGTAACTGGACTACTTCTTTAAATTGACACCAGATCCGGTGACCTTTGGGACATGGTTTGACCCCCTTAGGAAAGTGCTATCATCATGAAATGTTTTAGATCACTTACAACTCAATAGATTCTACCTTCCTGTAACGTTTCAGCCTGATTGGACCTTGTTTTCACACAAATGGACCCAGAATCATGTGAAATTGTGCTTCGTGCAACATAATTCTGGGTGCCATTTAAAAACCATAAGTGCTAATGACTCCATTCCTTTTTGTGGTTGTAGGGGCTGTTGATTGGAGTATACTAAAACAAACCTGATCTCTCTAGGACATTCAGAAGCCAAGTTATAAGCCCACAAATGTGTAACTGGACTACTTCTTTAAAGTGACACCAGGCCCGGTGACCTTTGGGACATGGTTTGACCCCCTATAGGAATGTGCGATCATCATGAAACGTTCAGATCACTTACAACTCAATAGATTCTACCTTCTTGTAACGTTTCAGCCTGATTGGACCTTGTTTTCACACAAACGGACCCAGAATGAAGTGAAATTGTGCTTTGTGCAACATAATTCTGGGTGCCATTTACAAACCATGAGTGCTAATGACTCCATTCCTTTTTGTGGTTGTAGGGGCTGTTGATTGGAGTACACTAAAACAAACCTGATCTCTCTAGGACATTCAGAAGCCAAGTTATAAGCCCACAAATGTGTAACTGGACTACTTCTTTAAATTGACACCAGATCCGGTGACCTTTGGGACATGGTTTGACCCCCTTAGGAAAGTGCTATCATCATGAAACGTTCAGATCACTTACAACTCAATAGATTCTACCTTCTTGTAACGTTTCAGCCTGATTGGACCTTGTTTTCACACAAATGAACCCAGAAAGATGTGAAATTGTGCTTCGTGCAACATAATTCTGGGTGACATTTACAAACCATAAGTGCTAATGACTCCATTCCTTTTTGTGGTTGTAGGGGCTGTTGATTGGAGTACATTAAAACAAACCTGATCTCTCTAGGACATTCAGAAGCCAATTTATAAGCGTACAAAGATGTAACTGGACTACTTCTTTAAAGTGACACCAGGCCCGGTGACCTTTGGGACATGGTTTTGCCCCCTATAGGAAAGTGCTATCATCATGAAACGTTCAGATCACTTACAACTCAATAGATTCTACCTTCCTGTAACGTTTCTGCCTGATTGGACCTTGTTTTCACACAAATGAACCCAGAATGATGTGAAATTTTGCTTCGTGCAACATAATTCTGGGTGCAATTTACAAACCATAAGTGCTAATGACTCCATTCCTTTTTGTGGTTGTAGGGGCTGTTGATTGGAGTACATTAAAACAAACCTGACCTCTCTAGGACATTCAGAAGCCAAGTTATAAGCCCACAAATGTGTAACTGGACTACTACTTTAAATTGACACCAGATCCGGTGACATTTGGGACATGGTTTGACCCCCTTAGGAAAGTGCTATTATCATGAAACGTTCAGATCACTTACAACTCAATAGATTCTACCTTCCTGTAACGTTTCAGCCTGATTGGACCTTGTTTTCACACAAATGAACCCAGAATGATGTGAAATTGTGCTTCGTGCAACATAATTCTGGGTGCTATTTAAAAACCATAAGTGCTAATGACTCCATTCCTTTTTGTGGTTGTAGGGGCTGTTGATTGGAGTATACTAAAACAAACCTGATCTCTCTAGGACATTCAGAAGCCAAGGTTTAAGCCCACAAATGTGTAACTGGACTACTTCTTTAAATTGACACCAGATCCGGTGACCTTTGGGACATGGTTTGACCCCCTTAGGAAAGTGCTATCATCATGAAACGTTCAGATCACTTACAACGCAATAGATTCTACCTTCCTGTAACGTTTCAGCCTGATTGGACCTTGTTTTCACACAAATGAACCCAGAATGATGTGAAATTGTGCTTCGTGCAACATAATTCTGGGTGCCATTTAAAAACCATAAGTCTAATGACTCCATTCCTTTTTGTGGTTGTAGGGGCTGTTGATTGGAGTATACTAAAACAAACCTGATCTCTCTAGGACATTCAGAAGCCAAGTTATAAGCCCACAAATTTGTAACTGGACTACTTCTTTAGACACCAGATCCGGTGATCTTTGGGACATGGTTTGACCCCCTTAGGAAAGTGCTATCATCATGAAACGTTCAGATCACTTACAACTCAATAGATTCTACCTTCCTGTAACGTTT
The DNA here is from genome assembly GCF_043380555.1 of Nothobranchius furzeri. Lineage (NCBI taxonomy): Eukaryota > Metazoa > Chordata > Actinopteri > Cyprinodontiformes > Nothobranchiidae > Nothobranchius > Nothobranchius furzeri. Next base: position 5,720,924 of record NC_091746.1, on the reverse strand, counting down.
CAGCCTGATTGGACCTTGTTTTCACACAAATGAACCCAGAATGATGTGAAATTGTGATTCGTGCAACATAATTCTGGGTGCCATTTAAAAACCATAAGTGCTAATGTCTCCATTCCTTTTTGTGGTTCTAGGGGCTGTTGATTGGAGTACACTAAAACAAACCTGATCGCTCTAGGACATTCAGAAGCCAAGTTATAAGCCCACAAATGTGTAACTGGACTACTTCTTTAAATTGACACCAGATCCGGTGACCTTTGAGACATGGTTTGACCCCCTTAGGAAAGTGCTATCATCATGAAACCTTCAGATCACTTACAACTCAATAGATTCTACCTTCATGTAACGTTTCAGCCTGATTGGACCTTGTTTTCACACAAATGAACCCAGAATGATGTGAAATTGTGCTTTGTGCAACATAATTCTGGGTGCCATTTAAAAGCCATAAGTGCTAATGACTCCATTCCTTTTTGTGGTTGTAGGGGCTGTAGATTGGAGTACACTACAATAAACCTGATCTCTCTAGGACATTCAGAAGCCAAGTTATAAGCCCACAAATGTGTAACTGGACTACTTCTTTAAATTGACACCAGATCCGGTGACCTTTGGGACATGGTTTGACCCCCTTAGGAAACTGCTATCATCATTAAACGTTCAGATCACTTACAACTCAATAGATTCTACCTTCCTGTAACGTTTCAGCCTGATTGGACCTTGTTTTCACACAAATGAACCCAGAATGATGTGAAATTGTGCTTCGTTCAACATAATTCTGGGTGCCATTTACAAACCATAAGTGCTAATGACTCCATTCCTTTTTGTGGTTGTAGGGGCTCTAGATTGTAGTACACTAAAACAAACCTAACCTCTCTAGGACATTCAGAAGCCAAGTTATAAGCCCACAAAGGTGTAACTGGACTACTTCTTTAAATTGACACCAGATCCGGTGACCTTTGGGACATGGTTTGACCCCCTTAGGAAAGTGCTATCATCATGAAATGTTCAGATCACTTACAACTCAATAGATTCTACCTTCTTGTAACGTTTCAGCCTGATTGGACCTTGTTTTCACACAAATGGACCCAGAATGATGTGAAATAGTGCTTTGTGCAACATAATTCTGGGTGCCATTTACAAACCATAAGTGCTAATGACTCCATTCCTTTTTGTGGTTGTAGGGGCTGTTGATTGGAGTACACTAAAATAAACCTGATCTCTCTAGGACATTCAGAAGCCAAGTTATAAGCCCACAAATGTGTAACTGGACTACTTCTTTAAATTGACACCAGATCCGGTGACCTTTGGGACATGGTTTGACCCCCTTAGGAAAGTGCTATCATCATGAAATGTTTTAGATCACTTACAACTCAATAGATTCTACCTTCCTGTAACGTTTCAGCCTGATTGGACCTTGTTTTCACACAAATGGACCCAGAATCATGTGAAATTGTGCTTCGTGCAACATAATTCTGGGTGCCATTTAAAAACCATAAGTGCTAATGACTCCATTCCTTTTTGTGGTTGTAGGGGCTGTTGATTGGAGTATACTAAAACAAACCTGATCTCTCTAGGACATTCAGAAGCCAAGTTATAAGCCCACAAATGTGTAACTGGACTACTTCTTTAAAGTGACACCAGGCCCGGTGACCTTTGGGACATGGTTTGACCCCCTATAGGAATGTGCGATCATCATGAAACGTTCAGATCACTTACAACTCAATAGATTCTACCTTCTTGTAACGTTTCAGCCTGATTGGACCTTGTTTTCACACAAACGGACCCAGAATGAAGTGAAATTGTGCTTTGTGCAACATAATTCTGGGTGCCATTTACAAACCATGAGTGCTAATGACTCCATTCCTTTTTGTGGTTGTAGGGGCTGTTGATTGGAGTACACTAAAACAAACCTGATCTCTCTAGGACATTCAGAAGCCAAGTTATAAGCCCACAAATGTGTAACTGGACTACTTCTTTAAATGGACACCAGATCCGGTGACCTTTGGGACATGGTTTGACCCCCTTAGGAAAGTGCTATCATCATGAAACGTTCAGATCACTTACAACTCAATAGATTCTACCTTCTTGTAACGTTTCAGCCTGATTGGACCTTGTTTTCACACAAATGAACCCAGAAAGATGTGAAATTGTGCTTCGTGCAACATAATTCTGGGTGCCATTTACAAACCATAAGTGCTAATGACTCCATTCCTTTTTGTGGTTGTAGGGGCTGTTGATTGGAGTACATTAAAACAAACCTGATCTCTCTAGGACATTCAGAAGCCAATTTATAAGCGTACAAAGATGTAACTGGACTACTTCTTTAAAGTGACACCAGGCCCGGTGACCTTTGGGACATGGTTTGACCCCCTATAGGAAAGTGCTATCATCATGAAACGTTCAGATCACTTACAACTCAATAGATTCTACCTTCCTGTAACGTTTCTGCCTGATTGGACCTTGTTTTCACACAAATGAACCCAGAATGATGTGAAATTTTGCTTCGTGCAACATAATTCTGGGTGCAATTTACAAACCATAAGTGCTAATGACTCCATTCCTTTTTGTGGTTGTAGGGGCTGTTGATTGGAGTACATTAAAACAAACCTGACCTCTCTAGGACATTCAGAAGCCAAGTTATAAGCCCACAAATGTGTAACTGGACTACTACTTTAAATTGACACCAGATCCGGTGACATTTGGGACATGGTTTGACCCCCTTAGGAAAGTGCTATTATCATGAAACGTTCAGATCACTTACAACTCAATAGATTCTACCTTCCTGTAACGTTTCAGCCTGATTGGACCTTGTTTTCACACAAATGAACCCAGAATGATGTGAAATTGTGCTTCGTGCAACATAATTCTGGGTGCTATTTAAAAACCATAAGTGCTAATGACTCCATTCCTTTTTGTGGTTGTAGGGGCTGTTGATTGGAGTATACTAAAACAAACCTGATCTCTCTAGGACATTCAGAAGCCAAGGTTTAAGCCCACAAATGTGTAACTGGAATACTTCTTTAAATTGACACCAGATCCGGTGACCTTTGGGACATGGTTTGACCCCCTTAGGAAAGTGCTATCATCATGAAACGTTCAGATCACTTACAACGCAATAGATTCTACCTTCCTGTAACGTTTCAGCCTGATTGGACCTTGTTTTCACACAAATGAACCCAGAATGATGTGAAATTGTGCTTCGTGCAACATAATTCTGGGTGCCATTTAAAAACCATAAGTCTAATGACTCCATTCCTTTTTGTGGTTGTAGGGGCTGTTGATTGGAGTATACTAAAACAAACCTGATCTCTCTAGGACATTCAGAAGCCAAGTTATAAGCCCACAAATTTGTAACTGGACTACTTCTTTAGACACCAGATCCGGTGATCTTTGGGACATGGTTTGACCCCCTTAGGAAAGTGCTATCATCATGAAACGTTCAGATCACTTACAACTCAATAGATTCTACCTTCCTGTAACGTTTCAGCCTGATTGGACCTTGTTTTCACACAAATGAACCCAGAATGATGTGAAATTGTGATTCGTGCAACATAATTCTGGGTGCCATTTAAAAACCATAAGTGCTAATGTCTCCATTCCTTTTTGTGGTTCTAGGGGCTGTTGATTGGAGTACACTAAAACAAACCTGATCGCTCTAGGACATTCAGAAGCCAAGTTATAAGCCCACAAATGTGTAACTGGACTACTTCTTTAAATTGACACCAGATCCGGTGACCTTTAAGACATGGTTTGACCCCCTTAGGAAAGTGCTATCATCATGAAACCTTCAGATCACTTACAACTCAATAGATTCTACCTTCATGTAACGTTTCAGCCTGATTGCACCTTGTTTTCACACAAATGAACCCAGAATGATGTGAAATTGTGCTTTGTGCAACATAATTCTGGGTGCCATTTAAAAGCCATAAGTGCTAATGACTCCATTCCTTTTTGTGGTTGTAGGGGCTGTTGATTGGAGTACACTAAAACAAACCTGATCGCTCTAGGACATTCAGAAGCCAAGTTATAAGCCCACAAATGTGTAACTGGACAACTTCTTTAAATTGACACCAGATCCGGTGACAATTTGGGACATGGTTTGACCCCCTTAGGAAAGTGCTATCATCATGAAACATTCAGATCACTTACAACTCAATAGATTCTACCTTCCTGTAACGTTTCAGCCTGATTGGACCTTGTTTTCACACAAATGGACCCAGAATGATGTGAAATAGTGCTTCGTGCAACATAATTCTGGGTGCCATTTACATACCATAACTGCTAATGACTCCATTCCTTTTTGTGGTTGTAGGGGCTGTAGATTGGAGTACACTACAATAAACCTGATCTCTCTAGGACATTCAGAAGCCAAGTTATAAGCCCACAAATGTGTAACTGGACTACTTCTTTAAATTGACACCAGATCCGGTGACCTTTGGGACATGGTTTGACCCCCTTAGGAAAGTGCTATCATCATGAAACGTTCAGATCACTTACAACGCAATAGATTCTACCTTCCTGTAACGTTTCAGCCTGATTGGACCTTGTTTTCACACAAATGAACCCAGAATGATGTGAAATTGTGCTTCGTGCAACATAATTCTGGGTGCCATTTAAAAACCATAAGTCTAATGACTCCATTCCTTTTTGTGGTTGTAGGGGCTGTTGATTGGAGTATACTAAAACAAACCTGATCTCTCTAGGACATTCAGAAGCCAAGTTATAAGCCCACAAATTTGTAACTGGACTACTTCTTTAGACACCAGATCCGGTGATCTTTGGGACATGGTTTGACCCCCTTAGGAAAGTGCTATCATCATGAAACGTTCAGATCACTTACAACTCAATAGATTCTACCTTCCTGTAACGTTTCAGCCTGATTGGACCTTGTTTTCACACAAATGAACCCAGAATGATGTGAAATTGTGATTCGTGCAACATAATTCTGGGTGCCATTTAAAAACCATAAGTGCTAATGTCTCCATTCCTTTTTGTGGTTCTAGGGGCTGTTGATTGGAGTACACTAAAACAAACCTGATCGCTCTAGGACATTCAGAAGCCAAGTTATAAGCCCACAAATGTGTAACTGGACTACTTCTTTAAATTGACACCAGATCCGGTGACCTTTAAGACATGGTTTGACCCCCTTAGGAAAGTGCTATCATCATGAAACCTTCAGATCACTTACAACTCAATAGATTCTACCTTCATGTAACGTTTCAGCCTGATTGCACCTTGTTTTCACACAAATGAACCCAGAATGATGTGAAATTGTGCTTTGTGCAACATAATTCTGGGTGCCATTTAAAAGCCATAAGTGCTAATGACTCCATTCCTTTTTGTGGTTGTAGGGGCTGTTGATTGGAGTACACTAAAACAAACCTGATCGCTCTAGGACATTCAGAAGCCAAGTTATAAGCCCACAAATGTGTAACTGGACAACTTCTTTAAATTGACACCAGATCCGGTGACAATTTGGGACATGGTTTGACCCCCTTAGGAAAGTGCTATCATCATGAAACATTCAGATCACTTACAACTCAATAGATTCTACCTTCCTGTAACGTTTCAGCCTGATTGGACCTTGTTTTCACACAAATGGACCCAGAATGATGTGAAATAGTGCTTCGTGCAACATAATTCTGGGTGCCATTTACATACCATAACTGCTAATGACTCCATTCCTTTTTGTGGTTGTAGGGGCTGTAGATTGGAGTACACTACAATAAACCTGATCTCTCTAGGACATTCAGAAGCCAAGTTATAAGCCCACAAATGTGTAACTGGACTACTTCTTTAAATTGACACCAGATCCGGTGACCTTTGGGACATGGTTTGACCCCCTTAGGAAACTGCTATCATCATTAAACGTTCGGATCACTTACAACTCAATAGATTCTACCTTCCTGTAACGTTTCAGCCTGATTGGACCTTGTTTTCACACAAATGAACCCAGAATGATGTGAAATTGTGCTTCGTTCAACATAATTCTGGGTGCCATTTACAAACCATAAGTGCTAATGACTCCATTCCTTTTTGTGGTTGTAGGGGCTGTAGATTGTAGTACACTAAAACAAACCTAACCTCTCTAGGACATTCAGAAGCCAAGTTATAAGCCCACAAAGGTGTAACTGGACTACTTCTTTAAATTGACACCAGATCCGGTGACCTTTGGGACATGGTTTGACCCCCTTAGGAAAGTGCTATCATCATGAAATGTTCAGATCACTTACAACTCAATAGATTCTACCTTCTTGTAACGTTTCAGCCTGATTGGACCTTGTTTTCACACAAATGGACCCAGAATGATGTGAAATAGTGCTTTGTGCAACATAATTCTGGGTGCCATTTACAAACCATAAGTGCTAATGACTCCATTCCTTTTTGTGGTTGTAGGGGCTGTTGATTGGAGTACACTAAAATAAACCTGATCTCTCTAGGACATTCAGAAGCCAAGTTATAAGCCCACAAATGTGTAACTGGACTACTTCTTTAAATTGACACCAGATCCGGTGACCTTTGGGACATGGTTTGACCCCCTTAGTAAAGTGCTATCATCATGAAATGTTTTAGATCACTTACAACTCAATAGATTCTACCTTCCTGTAACGTTTCAGCCTGATTGGACCTTGTTTTCACACAAATGGACCCAGAATCATGTGAAATTGTGCTTCGTGCAACATAATTCTGGGTGCCATTTACAAACCATAAGTGCTAATGACTCCATTCCTTTTTGTGGTTGTAGGGGCTGTTGATTGGAGTACACTAAAACAAACCTAACCTCTCTAGGACATTCAGAAGCCAAGTTATAAGCCCACAAATGTGTAACTGGACTACTTCTTTAAAGTGACACCAGGCCTGGTGACCTTTGGGACATGGTTTTACCCCCTATAGGAATGTGCGATCATCTTGAAACGTTCAGATCACTTACAACTCAATAGATTCTACCTTCTTGTAGCGTTTCAGCCTGATTGGACCTTGTTTTCACACAAATGGACCCAGAATGATGTGAAATTGTGCTTCGTGCAACATAATTCTGGGTGCCATTTACAAACCATAAGTGCTAATGACTCCATTCCTTTTTGTGGTTGTAGGGGCTGTTGATTGGAGTACACTAAAATAAACCTGATCTCTCTAGGACATTCAGAAGCCAAGTTATAAGCCCACAAATGTGTAACTGGACTACTTCTTTAAATTGACACCAGATCCGGTGACCTTTGGGACATGGTTTGACCCCCTTAGGAAAGTGCTATCATCATGAAATGTTTTAGATCACTTACAACTCAATAGATTCTACCTTCTTGTAACGTTTCAGCCTGATTGGACCTTGTTTTCACACAAATGGACCCAGAATGATGTGAAATAGTGCTTTGTGCAACATAATTCTGGGTGCCATTTACAAACCATAAGTGCTAATGACTCCATTCCTTTTTGTGGTTGTAGGGGCTGTTGATTGGAGTACACTAAAATAAACCTGATCTCTCTAGGACATTCAGAAGCCAAGTTATAAGCCCACAAATGTGTAACTGGACTACTTCTTTAAATTGACACCAGATCCGGTGACCTTTGGGACATGGTTTGACCCCCTTAGGAAAGTGCTATCATCATGAAATGTTTTAGATCACTTACAACTCAATAGATTCTACCTTCCTGTAACGTTTCAGCCTGATTGGACCTTGTTTTCACACAAATGGACCCAGAATCATGTGAAATTGTGCTTCGTGCAACATAATTCTGGGTGCCATTTACAAACCATAAGTGCTAATGACTCCATTCCTTTTTGTGGTTGTAGGGGCTGTTGATTGGAGTACACTAAAACAAACCTAACCTCTCTAGGACATTCAGAAGCCAAGTTATAAGCCCACAAATGTGTAACTGGACTACTTCTTTAAAGTGACACCAGGCCTGGTGACCTTTGGGACATGGTTTTACCCCCTATAGGAATGTGCGATCATCTTGAAACGTTCAGATCACTTACAACTCAATAGATTCTACCTTCTTGTAGCGTTTCAGCCTGATTGGACCTTGTTTTCACACAAATGGACCCAGAATGATGTGAAATTGTGCTTCGTGCAACATAATTCTGGGTGCCATTTACAAACCATAAGTGCTAATGACTCCATTCCTTTTTGTGGTTGTAGGGGCTGTTGATTGGAGTACACTAAAATAAACCTGATCTCTCTAGGACATTCAGAAGCCAAGTTATAAGCCCACAAATGTGTAACTGGACTACTTCTTTAAATTGACACCAGATCCGGTGACCTTTGGGACATGGTTTGACCCCCTTAGGAAAGTGCTTTCATCATGAAATGTTTTAGATCACTTACAACTCAATAGAATCTACCTTCCTGTAACGTTTCAGCCTGATTGGACCTTGTTTTCACACAAATGGACCCAGAATCATGTGAAATTGTGCTTCGTGCAACATAATTCTGGGTGCCATTTAAAAACCATAAGTGCTAATGACTCCATTCCTTTTTGTGGTTGTAGGGGCTGTTGATTGGAGTATACTAAAACAAACCTGATCTCTCTAGGACATTCAGAAGCCAAGTTATAAGCCCACAAATGTGTAACTGGACTACTTCTTTAAAGTGACACCAGGCCCGGTGACCTTTGGGACATGGTTTTACCCCCTATAGGAATGTGCGATCATCATGAAACGTTCAGATCACTTACAACTCAATAGATTCTACCTTCTTGTAACGTTTCAGCCTGATTGGACCTTGTTTTCACACAAACGGACCCAGAATGAAGTGAAATTGTGCTTTGTGCAACATAATTCTGGGTGCCATTTACAAACCATGAGTGCTAATGACTCCATTCATTTTTGTGGTTGTAGGGGCTGTTGATTGGAGTACACTAAAACAAACCTGATCTCTCTAGGACATTCAGAAGCCAAGTTATAAGCCCACAAATGTGTAACTGGACTACTTCTTTAAATTGACACCAGATCCGGTGACCTTTGGGACATGGTTTGACCCCCTTAGGAAAGTGCTATCATCATGAAACGTTCAGATCACTTACAACTCAATAGATTCTACCTTCTTGTAACGTTTCAGCCTGATTGGACCTTGTTTTCACACAAATGAACCCAGAAAGATGTGAAATTGTGCTTCGTGCAACATAATTCTGGGTGCCATTTACAAACCATAAGTGCTAATGACTCCATTCCTTTTTGTGGTTGTAGGGGCTGTTGATTGGAGTACATTAAAACAAACCTGATCTCTCTAGGACATTCAGAAGCCAATTTATAAGCGTACAAAGATGTAACTGGACTACTTCTTTAAAGTGACACCAGGCCCGGTGACCTTTGGGACATGGTTTTGCCCCCTATAGGAAAGTGCTATCATCATGAAACGTTCAGATCACTTACAACTCAATAGATTCTACCTTCCTGTAACGTTTCTGCCTGATTGGACCTTGTTTTCACACAAATGAACCCAGAATGATGTGAAATTTTGCTTCGTGCAACATAATTCTGGGTGCAATTTACAAACCATAAGTGCTAATGACTCCATTCCTTTTTGTGGTTGTAGGGGCTGTTGATTGGAGTACATTAAAACAAACCTGACCTCTCTAGGACATTCAGAAGCCAAGTTATAAGCCCACAAATGTGTAACTGGACTACTACTTTAAATTGACACCAGATCCGGTGACATTTGGGACATGGTTTGACCCCCTTAGGAAAGTGCTATTATCATGAAACGTTCAGATCACTTACAACTCAATAGATTCTACCTTCTTGTAGCGTTTCAGCCTGATTGGACCTTGTTTTCACACAAATGGACCCAGAATGATGTGAAATTGTGCTTCGTGCAACATAATTCTGGGTGCCATTTACAAACCATAAGTGCTAATGACTCCATTCCTTTTTGTGGTTGTAGGGGCTGTTGATTGGAGTACACTAAAATAAACCTGATCTCTCTAGGACATTCAGAAGCCAAGTTATAAGCCCACAAATGTGTAACTGGACTACTTCTTTAAATTGACACCAGATCCGGTGACCTTTGGGACATGGTTTGACCCCCTTAGGAAAGTGCTATCATCATGAAATGTTTTAGATCACTTACAACTCAATAGATTCTACCTTCTTGTAACGTTTCAGCCTGATTGGACCTTGTTTTCACACAAATGGACCCAGAATGATGTGAAATAGTGCTTTGTGCAACATAATTCTGGGTGCCATTTACAAACCATAAGTGCTAATGACTCCATTCCTTTTTGTGGTTGTAGGGGCTGTTGATTGGAGTACACTAAAATAAACCTGATCTCTCTAGGACATTCAGAAGCCAAGTTATAAGCCCACAAATGTGTAACTGGACTACTTCTTTAAATTGACACCAGATCCGGTGACCTTTGGGACATGGTTTGACCCCCTTAGGAAAGTGCTATCATCATGAAATGTTTTAGATCACTTACAACTCAATAGATTCTACCTTCCTGTAACGTTTCAGCCTGATTGGACCTTGTTTTCACACAAATGGACCCAGAATCATGTGAAATTGTGCTTCGTGCAACATAATTCTGGGTGCCATTTACAAACCATAAGTGCTAATGACTCCATTCCTTTTTGTGGTTGTAGGGGCTGTTGATTGGAGTACACTAAAACAAACCTAACCTCTCTAGGACATTCAGAAGCCAAGTTATAAGCCCACAAATGTGTAACTGGACTACTTCTTTAAAGTGACACCAGGCCTGGTGACCTTTGGGACATGGTTTTACCCCCTATAGGAATGTGCGATCATCTTGAAACGTTCAGATCACTTACAACTCAATAGATTCTACCTTCTTGTAGCGTTTCAGCCTGATTGGACCTTGTTTTCACACAAATGGACCCAGAATGATGTGAAATTGTGCTTCGTGCAACATAATTCTGGGTGCCATTTACAAACCATAAGTGCTAATGACTCCATTCCTTTTTGTGGTTGTAGGGGCTGTTGATTGGAGTACACTAAAATAAACCTGATCTCTCTAGGACATTCAGAAGCCAAGTTATAAGCCCACAAATGTGTAACTGGACTACTTCTTTAAATTGACACCAGATCCGGTGACCTTTGGGACATGGTTTGACCCCCCTTAGGAAAGTGCTATCATCATGAAATGTTTTAGATTCTACCTTCCTGTAACGTTTCAGCCTGATTGGACCTTGTTTTCACACAAATGGACCCAGAATCATGTGAAATTGTGCTTCGTGCAACATAATTCTGGGTGCCATTTAAAAACCATAAGTGCTAATGACTCCATTCCTTTTTGTGGTTGTAGGGGCTGTTGATTGGAGTATACTAAAACAAACCTGATCTCTCTAGGACATTCAGAAGCCAAGTTATAAGCCCACAAATGTGTAACTGGACTACTTCTTTAAAGTGACACCAGGCCCGGTGACCTTTGGGACATGGTTTGACCCCCTATAGGAATGTGCGATCATCATGAAACGTTCAGATCACTTACAACTCAATAGATTCTACCTTCTTGTAACGTTTCAGCCTGATTGGACCTTGTTTTCACACAAACGGACCCAGAATGAAGTGAAATTGTGCTTTGTGCAACATAATTCTGGGTGCCATTTACAAACCATGAGTGCTAATGACTCCATTCCTTTTTGTGGTTGTAGGGGCTGTTGATTGGAGTACACTAAAACAAACCTGATCTCTCTAGGACATTCAGAAGCCAAGTTATAAGCCCACAAATGTGTAACTGGACTACTTCTTTAAATTGACACCAGATCCGGTGACCTTTGGGACATGGTTTGACCCCCTTAGGAAAGTGCTATCATCATGAAACGTTCAGATCACTTACAACTCAATAGATTCTACCTTCTTGTAACGTTTCAGCCTGATTGGACCTTGTTTTCACACAAATGAACCCAGAAAGATGTGAAATTGTGCTTCGTGCAACATAATTCTGGGTGCCATTTACAAACCATAAGTGCTAATGACTCCATTCCTTTTTGTGGTTGTAGGGGCTGTTGATTGGAGTACATTAAAACAAACCTGATCTCTCTAGGACATTCAGAAGCCAATTTATTAGCGTACAAAGATGTAACTGGACTACTTCTTTAAAGTGACACCAGGCCCGGTGACCTTTGGGACATGGTTTTGCCCCCTATAGGAAAGTGCTATCATCATGAAACGTTCAGATCACTTACAACTCAATAGATTCTACCTTCCTGTAACGTTTCTGCCTGATTGGACCTTGTTTTCACACAAATGAACCCAGAATGATGTGAAATTTTGCTTCGTGCAACATAATTCTGGGTGCAATTTACAAACCATAAGTGCTAATGACTCCATTCCTTTTTGTGGTTGTAGGGGCTGTTGATTGGAGTACATTAAAACAAACCTGACCTCTCTAGGACATTCAGAAGCCAAGTTATAAGCCCACAAATGTGTAACTGGACTACTACTTTAAATTGACACCAGATCCGGTGACATTTGGGACATGGTTTGACCCCCTTAGGAAAGTGCTATTATCATGAAACGTTCAGATCACTTACAACTCAATAGATTCTACCTTCCTGTAACGTTTCAGCCTGATTGGACCTTGTTTTCACACAAATGAACCCAGAATGATGTGAAATTGTGCTTCGTGCAACATAATTCTGGGTGCTATTTAAAAACCATAAGTGCTAATGACTCCATTCCTTTTTGTGGTTGTAGGGGCTGTTGATTGGAGTATACTAAAACAAACCTGATCTCTCTAGGACATTCAGAAGCCAAGGTTTAAGCCCACAAATGTGTAACTGGACTACTTCTTTAAATTGACACCAGATCCGGTGACCTTTGGGACATGGTTTGACCCCCTTAGGAAAGTGCTATCATCATGAAACGTTCAGATCACTTACAACGCAATAGATTCTACCTTCCTGTAACGTTTCAGCCTGATTGGACCTTGTTTTCACACAAATGAACCCAGAATGATGTGAAATTGTGCTTCGTGCAACATAATTCTGGGTGCCATTTAAAAACCATAAGTCTAATGACTCCATTCCTTTTTGTGGTTGTAGGGGCTGTTGATTGGAGTATACTAAAACAAACCTGATCTCTCTAGGACATTCAGAAGCCAAGTTATAAGCCCACAAATTTGTAACTGGACTACTTCTTTAGACACCAGATCCGGTGATCTTTGGGACATGGTTTGACCCCCTTAGGAAAGTGCTATCATCTTGAAACGTTCAGATCACTTACAACTCAATATATTCTACCTTCCTGTAACGTTTCAGCCTGATTGGACCTTGTTTTCACACAAATGAACCCAGAATGATGTGAAATTGTGATTCGTGCAACATAATTCTGGGTGCCATTTAAAAACCATAAGTGCTAATGTCTCCATTCCTTTTTGTGGTTCTAGGGGCTGTTGATTGGAGTACACTAAAACAAACCTGATCGCTCTAGGACATTCAGAAGCCAAGTTATAAGCCCACAAATGTGTAACTGGACTACTTCTTTAAATTGACACCAGATCCGGTGACCTTTGAGACATGGTTTGACCCCCTTAGGAAAGTGCTATCATCATGAAACCTTCAGATCACTTACAACTCAATAGATTCTACCTTCATGTAACGTTTCAGCCTGATTGGACCTTGTTTTCACACAAATGAACCCAGAATGATGTGAAATTGTGCTTTGTGCAACATAATTCTGGGTGCCATTTAAAAGCCATAAGTGCTAATGACTCCATTCCTTTTTGTGGTTGTAGGGGCTGTTGATTGGAGTACACTAAAACAAACCTGATCGCTCTAGGACATTCAGAAGCCAAGTTATAAGCCCACAAATGTGTAACTGGACTACTTCTTTAAAGTGACACCAGGCCTGGTGACCTTTGGGACATGGTTTTACCCCCTATAGGAATGTGCGATCATCTTGAAACGTTCAGATCACTTACAACTCAATAGATTCTACCTTCTTGTAGCGTTTCAGCCTGATTGGACCTTGTTTTCACACAAATGGACCCAGAATGATGTGAAATTGTGCTTCGTGCAACATAATTCTGGGTGCCATTTACAAACCATAAGTGCTAATGACTCCATTCCTTTTTGTGGTTGTAGGGGCTGTTGATTGGAGTACACTAAAATAAACCTGATCTCTCTAGGACATTCAGAAGCCAAGTTATAAGCCCACAAATGTGTAACTGGACTACTTCTTTAAATTGACACCAGATCCGGTGACCTTTGGGACATGGTTTGACCCCCCTTAGGAAAGTGCTATCATCATGAAATGTTTTAGATTCTACCTTCCTGTAACGTTTCAGCCTGATTGGACCTTGTTTTCACACAAATGGACCCAGAATCATGTGAAATTGTGCTTCGTGCAACATAATTCTGGGTGCCATTTAAAAACCATAAGTGCTAATGACTCCATTCCTTTTTGTGGTTGTAGGGGCTGTTGATTGGAGTATACTAAAACAAACCTGATCTCTCTAGGACATTCAGAAGCCAAGTTATAAGCCCACAAATGTGTAACTGGACTACTTCTTTAAAGTGACACCAGGCCCGGTGACCTTTGGGACATGGTTTGACCCCCTATAGGAATGTGCGATCATCATGAAACGTTCAGATCACTTACAACTCAATAGATTCTACCTTCTTGTAACGTTTCAGCCTGATTGGACCTTGTTTTCACACAAACGGACCCAGAATGAAGTGAAATTGTGCTTTGTGCAACATAATTCTGGGTGCCATTTACAAACCATGAGTGCTAATGACTCCATTCCTTTTTGTGGTTGTAGGGGCTGTTGATTGGAGTACACTAAAACAAACCTGATCTCTCTAGGACATTCAGAAGCCAAGTTATAAGCCCACAAATGTGTAACTGGACTACTTCTTTAAATTGACACCAGATCCGGTGACCTTTGGGACATGGTTTGACCCCCTTAGGAAAGTGCTATCATCATGAAACGTTCAGATCACTTACAACTCAATAGATTCTACCTTCTTGTAACGTTTCAGCCTGATTGGACCTTGTTTTCACACAAATGAACCCAGAAAGATGTGAAATTGTGCTTCGTGCAACATAATTCTGGGTGCCATTTACAAACCATAAGTGCTAATGACTCCATTCCTTTTTGTGGTTGTAGGGGCTGTTGATTGGAGTACATTAAAACAAACCTGATCTCTCTAGGACATTCAGAAGCCAATTTATAAGCGTACAAAGATGTAACTGGACTACTTCTTTAAAGTGACACCAGGCCCGGTGACCTTTGGGACATGGTTTTGCCCCCTATAGGAAAGTGCTATCATCATGAAACGTTCAGATCACTTACAACTCAATAGATTCTACCTTCCTGTAACGTTTCTGCCTGATTGGACCTTGTTTTCACACAAATGAACCCAGAATGATGTGAAATTTTGCTTCGTGCAACATAATTCTGGGTGCAATTTACAAACCATAAGTGCTAATGACTCCATTCCTTTTTGTGGTTGTAGGGGCTGTTGATTGGAGTACATTAAAACAAACCTGACCTCTCTAGGACATTCAGAAGCCAAGTTATAAGCCCACAAATGTGTAACTGGACTACTACTTTAAATTGACACCAGATCCGGTGACATTTGGGACATGGTTTGACCCCCTTAGGAAAGTGCTATTATCATGAAACGTTCAGATCACTTACAACTCAATAGATTCTACCTTCCTGTAACGTTTCAGCCTGATTGGACCTTGTTTTCACACAAATGAACCCAGAATGATGTGAAATTGTGCTTCGTGCAACATAATTCTGGGTGCTATTTAAAAACCATAAGTGCTAATGACTCCATTCCTTTTTGTGGTTGTAGGGGCTGTTGATTGGAGTATACTAAAACAAACCTGATCTCTCTAGGACATTCAGAAGCCAAGGTTTAAGCCCACAAATGTGTAACTGGACTACTTCTTTAAATTGACACCAGATCCGGTGACCTTTGGGACATGGTTTGACCCCCTTAGGAAAGTGCTATCATCATGAAACGTTCAGATCACTTACAACGCAATAGATTCTACCTTCCTGTAACGTTTCAGCCTGATTGGACCTTGTTTTCACACAAATGAACCCAGAATGATGTGAAATTGTGCTTCGTGCAACATAATTCTGGGTGCCATTTAAAAACCATAAGTCTAATGACTCCATTCCTTTTTGTGGTTGTAGGGGCTGTTGATTGGAGTATACTAAAACAAACCTGATCTCTCTAGGACATTCAGAAGCCAAGTTATAAGCCCACAAATTTGTAACTGGACTACTTCTTTAGACACCAGATCCGGTGATCTTTGGGACATGGTTTGACCCCCTTAGGAAAGTGCTATCATCTTGAAACGTTCAGATCACTTACAACTCAATAGATTCTACCTTCTTGTAGCGTTTCAGCCTGATTGGACCTTGTTTTCACACAAATGGACCCAGAATGATGTGAAATTGTGCTTCGTGCAACATAATTCTGGGTGCCATTTACAAACCATAAGTGCTAATGACTCCATTCCTTTTTGTGGTTGTAGGGGCTGTTGATTAGAGTACACTAAAATAAACCTGATCTCTCTAGGACATTCAGAAGCCAAGTTATAAGCCCACAAATGTGTAACTGGACTACTTCTTTAAATTGACACCAGATCCGGTGACCTTTGGGACATGGTTTGACCCCCCTTAGGAAAGTGCTATCATCATGAAATGTTTTAGATTCTACCTTCCTGTAACGTTTCAGCCTGATTGGACCTTGTTTTCACACAAATGGACCCAGAATCATGTGAAATTGTGCTTCGTGCAACATAATTCTGGGTGCCATTTAAAAACCATAAGTGCTAATGACTCCATTCCTTTTTGTGGTTGTAGGGGCTGTTGATTGGAGTATACTAAAACAAACCTGATCTCTCTAGGACATTCAGAAGCCAAGTTATAAGCCCACAAATGTGTAACTGGACTACTTCTTTAAAGTGACACCAGGCCCGGTGACCTTTGGGACATGGTTTGACCCCCTATAGGAATGTGCGATCATCATGAAACGTTCAGATCACTTACAACTCAATAGATTCTACCTTCTTGTAACGTTTCAGCCTGATTGGACCTTGTTTTCACACAAACGGACCCAGAATGAAGTGAAATTGTGCTTTGTGCAACATAATTCTGGGTGCCATTTACAAACCATGAGTGCTAATGACTCCATTCCTTTTTGTGGTTGTAGGGGCTGTTGATTGGAGTACACTAAAACAAACCTGATCTCTCTAGGACATTCAGAAGCCAAGTTATAAGCCCACAAATGTGTAACTGGACTACTTCTTTAAATTGACACCAGATCCGGTGACCTTTGGGACATGGTTTGACCCCCTTAGGAAAGTGCTATCATCATGAAACGTTCAGATCACTTACAACTCAATAGATTCTACCTTCTTGTAACGTTTCAGCCTGATTGGACCTTGTTTTCACACAAATGAACCCAGAAAGATGTGAAATTGTGCTTCGTGCAACATAATTCTGGGTGCCATTTACAAACCATAAGTGCTAATGACTCCATTCCTTTTTGTGGTTGTAGGGGCTGTTGATTGGAGTACATTAAAACAAACCTGATCTCTCTAGGACATTCAGAAGCCAATTTATAAGCGTACAAAGATGTAACTGGACTACTTCTTTAAAGTGACACCAGGCCCGGTGACCTTTGGGACATGGTTTTGCCCCCTATAGGAAAGTGCTATCATCATGAAACGTTCAGATCACTTACAACTCAATAGATTCTACCTTCCTGTAACGTTTCTGCCTGATTGGACCTTGTTTTCACACAAATGAACCCAGAATGATGTGAAATTTTGCTTCGTGCAACATAATTCTGGGTGCAATTTACAAACCATAAGTGCTAATGACTCCATTCCTTTTTGTGGTTGTAGGGGCTGTTGATTGGAGTACATTAAAACAAACCTGACCTCTCTAGGACATTCAGAAGCCAAGTTATAAGCCCACAAATGTGTAACTGGACTACTACTTTAAATTGACACCAGATCCGGTGACATTTGGGACATGGTTTGACCCCCTTAGGAAAGTGCTATTATCATGAAACGTTCAGATCACTTACAACTCAATAGATTCTACCTTCCTGTAACGTTTCAGCCTGATTGGACCTTGTTTTCACACAAATGAACCCAGAATGATGTGAAATTGTGCTTCGTGCAACATAATTCTGGGTGCTATTTAAAAACCATAAGTGCTAATGACTCCATTCCTTTTTGTGGTTGTAGGGGCTGTTGATTGGAGTATACTAAAACAAACCTGATCTCTCTAGGACATTCAGAAGCCAAGGTTTAAGCCCACAAATGTGTAACTGGACTACTTCTTTAAATTGACACCAGATCCGGTGACCTTTGGGACATGGTTTGACCCCCTTAGGAAAGTGCTATCATCATGAAACGTTCAGATCACTTACAACGCAATAGATTCTACCTTCCTGTAACGTTTCAGCCTGATTGGACCTTGTTTTCACACAAATGAACCCAGAATGATGTGAAATTGTGCTTCGTGCAACATAATTCTGGGTGCCATTTAAAAACCATAAGTCTAATGACTCCATTCCTTTTTGTGGTTGTAGGGGCTGTTGATTGGAGTATACTAAAACAAACCTGATCTCTCTAGGACATTCAGAAGCCAAGTTATAAGCCCACAAATTTGTAACTGGACTACTTCTTTAGACACCAGATCCGGTGATCTTTGGGACATGGTTTGACCCCCTTAGGAAAGTGCTATCATCTTGAAACGTTCAGATCACTTACAACTCAATAGATTCTACCTTCCTGTAACGTTTCAGCCTGATTGGACCTTGTTTTCACACAAATGAACCCAGAATGATGTGAAATTGTGATTCGTGCAACATAATTCTGGGTGCCATTTAAAAACCATAAGTGCTAATGTCTCCATTCCTTTTTGTGGTTCTAGGGGCTGTTGATTGGAGTACACTAAAACAAACCCGATCGCTCTAGGACATTCAGAAGCCAAGTTATAAGCCCACAAATGTGTAACTGGACTACTTCTTTAAATTGACACCAGATCCGGTGACCTTTGAGACATGGTTTGACCCCCTTAGGAAAGTGCTATCATCATGAAACCTTCAGATCACTTACAACTCAATAGATTCTACCTTCATGTAACGTTTCAGCCTGATTGGACCTTGTTTTCACACAAATGAACCCAGAATGATGTGAAATTGTGCTTTGTGCAACATAATTCTGGGTGCCATTTAAAAGCCATAAGTGCTAATGACTCCATTCCTTTTTGTGGTTGTAGGGGCTGTTGATTGGAGTACACTAAAACAAACCTGATCGCTCTAGGACATTCAGAAGCCAAGTTATAAGCCCACAAATGTGTAACTGGACAACTTCTTTAAATTGACACCAGATCCGGTGACAATTTGGGACATGGTTTGACCCCCTTAGGAAAGTGCTATCATCATGAAACATTCAGATCACTTACAACTCAATAGATTCTACCTTCCTGTAACGTTTCAGCCTGATTGGACCTTGTTTTCACACAAATGGACCCAGAATGATGTGAAATAGTGCTTCGTGCAACATAATTCTGGGTGCCATTTACATACCATAACTGCTAATGACTCCATTCCTTTTTGTGGTTGTAGGGGCTGTAGATTGGAGTACACTACAATAAACCTGATCTCTCTAGGACATTCAGAAGCCAAGTTATAAGCCCACAAATGTGTAACTGGACTACTTCTTTAAATTGACACCAGATCCGGTGACCTTTGGGACATGGTTTGACCCCCTTAGGAAACTGCTATCATCATTAAACGTTCAGATCACTTACAACTCAATAGATTCTACCTTCCTGTAACGTTTCAGCCTGATTGGACCTTGTTTTCACACAAATGAACCCAGAATGATGTGAAATTGTGCTTCGTTCAACATAATTCTGGGTGCCATTTACAAACCATAAGTGCTAATGACTCCATTCCTTTTTGTGGTTGTAGGGGCTGTAGATTGTAGTACACTAAAACAAACCTAACCTCTCTAGGACATTCAGAAGCCAAGTTATAAGCCCACAAAGGTGTAACTGGACTACTTCTTTAAATTGACACCAGATCCGGTGACCTTTGGGACATGGTTTGACCCCCTTAGGAAAGTGCTATCATCATTAAATGTTCAGATCACTTACAACTCAATAGATTCTACCTTCTTGTAACGTTTCAGCCTGATTGGACCTTGTTTTCACACAAATGGACCCAGAATGATGTGAAATAGTGCTTTGTGCAACATAATTCTGGGTGCCATTTACAAACCATAAGTGCTAATGACTCCATTCCTTTTTGTGGTTGTAGGGGCTGTTGATTGGAGTACACTAAAATAAACCTGATCTCTCTAGGACATTCAGAAGCCAAGTTATAAGCCCACAAATGTGTAACTGGACTACTTCTTTAAATTGACACCAGATCCGGTGACCTTTGGGACATGGTTTGACCCCCTTAGGAAAGTGCTATCATCATGAAATGTTTTAGATCACTTACAACTCAATAGATTCTACCTTCCTGTAACGTTTCAGCCTGATTGGACCTTGTTTTCACACAAATGGACCCAGAATCATGTGAAATTGTGCTTCGTGCAACATAATTCTGGGTGCCATTTACAAACCATAAGTGCTAATGACTCCATTCCTTTTTGTGGTTGTAGGGGCTGTTGATTGGAGTACACTAAAACAAACCTAACCTCTCTAGGACATTCAGAAGCCAAGTTATAAGCCCACAAATGTGTAACTGGACTACTTCTTTAAAGTGACACCAGGCCTGGTGACCTTTGGGAAATGGTTTTACCCCCTATAGGAATGTGCGATCATCTTGAAACGTTCAGATCACTTACAACTCAATAGATTCTACCTTCTTGTAGCGTTTCAGCCTGATTGGACCTTGTTTTCACACAAATGGACCCAGAATGATGTGAAATTGTGCTTCGTGCAACATAATTCTGGGTGCCATTTACAAACCATAAGTGCTAATGACTCCATTCCTTTTTGTGGTTGTAGGGGCTGTTGATTGGAGTACACTAAAATAAACCTGATCTCTCTAGGACATTCAGAAGCCAAGTTATAAGCCCACAAATGTGTAACTGGACTACTTCTTTAAATTGACACCAGATCCGGTGACCTTTGGGACATGGTTTGACCCCCTTAGGAAAGTGCTATCATCATGAAATGTTTTAGATCACTTACAACTCAATAGATTCTACCTTCCTGTAACGTTTCAGCCTGATTGGACCTTGTTTTCACACAAATGGACCCAGAATCATGTGAAATTGTGCTTCGTGCAACATAATTCTGGGTGCCATTTACAAACCATAAGTGCTAATGACTCCATTCCTTTTTGTGGTTGTAGGGGCTGTTGATTGGAGTACACTAAAACAAACCTAACCTCTCTAGGACATTCAGAAGCCAAGTTATAAGCCCACAAATGTGTAACTGGACTACTTCTTTAAAGTGACACCAGGCCTGGTGACCTTTGGGACATGGTTTTACCCCCTATAGGAATGTGCGATCATCTTGAAACGTTCAGATCACTTACAACTCAATAGATTCTACCTTCTTGTAGCGTTTCAGCCTGATTGGACCTTGTTTTCACACAAATGGACCCAGAATGATGTGAAATTGTGCTTCGTGCAACATAATTCTGGGTGCCATTTACAAACCATAAGTGCTAATGACTCCATTCCTTTTTGTGGTTGTAGGGGCTGTTGATTGGAGTACACTAAAATAAACCTGATCTCTCTAGGACATTCAGAAGCCAAGTTATAAGCCCACAAATGTGTAACTGGACTACTTCTTTAAATTGACACCAGATCCGGTGACCTTTGGGACATGGTTTGACCCCCTTAGGAAAGTGCTATCATCATGAAATGTTTTAGATCACTTACAACTCAATAGATTCTACCTTCCTGTAACGTTTCAGCCTGATTGGACCTTGTTTTCACACAAATGGACCCAGAATCATGTGAAATTGTGCTTCGTGCAACATAATTCTGGGTGCCATTTAAAAACCATAAGTGCTAATGACTCCATTCCTTTTTGTGGTTGTAGGGGCTGTTGATTGGAGTATACTAAAACAAACCTGATCTCTCTAGGACATTCAGAAGCCAAGTTATAAGCCCACAAATGTGTAACTGGACTACTTCTTTAAAGTGACACCAGGCCCGGTGACCTTTGGGACATGGTTTGACCCCCTATAGGAATGTGCGATCATCATGAAACGTTCAGATCACTTACAACTCAATAGATTCTACCTTCTTGTAAAGTTTCAGCCTGATTGGACCTTGTTTTCACACAAACGGACCCAGAATGAAGTGAAATTGTGCTTTGTGCAACATAATTCTGGGTGCCATTTACAAACCATGAGTGCTAATGACTCCATTCATTTTTGTGGTTGTAGGGGCTGTTGATTGGAGTACACTAAAACAAACCTGATCTCTCTAGGACATTCAGAAGCCAAGTTATAAGCCCACAAATGTGTAACTGGACTACTTCTTTAAATTGACACCAGATCCGGTGACCTTTGGGACATGGTTTGACCCCCTTAGGAAAGTGCTATCATCATGAAACGTTCAGATCACTTACAACTCAATAGATTCTACCTTCTTGTAACGTTTCAGCCTGATTGGACCTTGTTTTCACACAAATGAACCCAGAAAGATGTGAAATTGTGCTTCGTGCAACATAATTCTGGGTGCCATTTACAAACCATAAGTGCTAATGACTCCATTCCTTTTTGTGGTTGTAGGGGCTGTTGATTGGAGTACATTAAAACAAACCTGATCTCTCTAGGACATTCAGAAGCCAATTTATAAGCGTACAAAGATGTAACTGGACTACTTCTTTAAAGTGACACCAGGCCCGGTGACCTTTGGGACATGGTTTTGCCCCCTATAGGAAAGTGCTATCATCATGAAACGTTCAGATCACTTACAACTCAATAGATTCTACCTTCCTGTAACGTTTCTGCCTGATTGGACCTTGTTTTCACACAAATGAACCCAGAATGATGTGAAATTTTGCTTCGTGCAACATAATTCTGGGTGCAATTTACAAACCATAAGTGCTAATGACTCCATTCCTTTTTGTAGTTGTAGGGGCTGTTGATTGGAGTACATTAAAACAAACCTGACCTCTCTAGGACATTCAGAAGCCAAGTTATAAGCCCACAAATGTGTAACTGGACTACTTCTTTAAAGTGACACCAGGCCTGGTGACCTTTGGGACATGGTTTTACCCCCTATAGGAATGTGCGATCATCTTGAAACGTTCAGATCACTTACAACTCAATAGATTCTACCTTCTTGTAGCGTTTCAGCCTGATTGGACCTTGTTTTCACACAAATGGACCCAGAATGATGTGAAATTGTGCTTCGTGCAACATAATTCTGGGTGCCATTTACAAACCATAAGTGCTAATGACTCCATTCCTTTTTGTGGTTGTAGGGGCTGTTGATTGGAGTACACTAAAATAAACCTGATCTCTCTAGGACATTCAGAAGCCAAGTTATAAGCCCACAAATGTGTAACTGGACTACTTCTTTAAATTGACACCAGATCCGGTGACCTTTGGGACATGGTTTGACCCCCTTAGGAAAGTGCTATCATCATGAAATGTTTTAGATCACTTACAACTCAATAGATTCTACCTTCCTGTAACGTTTCAGCCTGATTGGACCTTGTTTTCACACAAATGGACCCAGAATCATGTGAAATTGTGCTTCGTGCAACATAATTCTGGGTGCCATTTAAAAACCATAAGTGCTAATGACTCCATTCCTTTTTGTGGTTGTAGGGGCTGTTGATTGGAGTATACTAAAACAAACCTGATCTCTCTAGGACATTCAGAAGCCAAGTTATAAGCCCACAAATGTGTAACTGGACTACTTCTTTAAAGTGACACCAGGCCCGGTGACCTTTGGGACATGGTTTGACCCCCTATAGGAATGTGCGATCATCATGAAACGTTCAGATCACTTACAACTCAATAGATTCTACCTTCTTGTAAAGTTTCAGCCTGATTGGACCTTGTTTTCACACAAACGGACCCAGAATGAAGTGAAATTGTGCTTTGTGCAACATAATTCTGGGTGCCATTTACAAACCATGAGTGCTAATGACTCCATTCATTTTTGTGGTTGTAGGGGCTGTTGATTGGAGTACACTAAAACAAACCTGATCTCTCTAGGACATTCAGAAGCCAAGTTATAAGCCCACAAATGTGTAACTGGACTACTTCTTTAAATTGACACCAGATCCGGTGACCTTTGGGACATGGTTTGACCCCCTTAGGAAAGTGCTATCATCATGAAACGTTCAGATCACTTACAACTCAATAGATTCTACCTTCTTGTAACGTTTCAGCCTGATTGGACCTTGTTTTCACACAAATGAACCCAGAAAGATGTGAAATTGTGCTTCGTGCAACATAATTCTGGGTGCCATTTACAAACCATAAGTGCTAATGACTCCATTCCTTTTTGTGGTTGTAGGGGCTGTTGATTGGAGTACATTAAAACAAACCTGATCTCTCTAGGACATTCAGAAGCCAATTTATAAGCGTACAAAGATGTAACTGGACTACTTCTTTAAAGTGACACCAGGCCCGGTGACCTTTGGGACATGGTTTTGCCCCCTATAGGAAAGTGCTATCATCATGAAACGTTCAGATCACTTACAACTCAATAGATTCTACCTTCCTGTAACGTTTCTGCCTGATTGGACCTTGTTTTCACACAAATGAACCCAGAATGATGTGAAATTTTGCTTCGTGCAACATAATTCTGGGTGCAATTTACAAACCATAAGTGCTAATGACTCCATTCCTTTTTGTAGTTGTAGGGGCTGTTGATTGGAGTACATTAAAACAAACCTGACCTCTCTAGGACATTCAGAAGCCAAGTTATAAGCCCACAAATGTGTAACTGGACTACTACTTTAAATTGACACCAGATCCGGTGACATTTGGGACATGGTTTGACCCCCTTAGGAAAGTGCTATTATCATGAAACGTTCAGATCACTTACAACTCAATAGATTCTACCTTCCTGTAACGTTTCAGCCTGATTGGACCTTGTTTTCACACAAATGAACCCAGAATGATGTGAAATTGTGCTTCGTGCAACATAATTCTGGGTGCTATTTAAAAACCATAAGTGCTAATGACTCCATTCCTTTTTGTGGTTGTAGGGGCTGTTGATTGGAGTATACTAAAACAAACCTGATCTCTCTAGGACATTCAGAAGCCAAGGTTTAAGCCCACAAATGTGTAACTGGACTACTTCTTTAAATTGACACCAGATCCGGTGACCTTTGGGACATGGTTTGACCCCCTTAGGAAAGTGCTATCATCATGAAACGTTCAGATCACTTACAACGCAATAGATTCTACCTTCCTGTAACGTTTCAGCCTGATTGGACCTTGTTTTCACACAAATGAACCCAGAATGATGTGAAATTGTGCTTCGTGCAACATAATTCTGGGTGCCATTTAAAAACCATAAGTCTAATGACTCCATTCCTTTTTGTGGTTGTAGGGGCTGTTGATTGGAGTATACTAAAACAAACCTGATCTCTCTAGGACATTCAGAAGCCAAGTTATAAGCCCACAAATTTGTAACTGGACTACTTCTTTAGACACCAGATCCGGTGATCTTTGGTACATGGTTTGACCCCCTTAGGAAAGTGCTATCATCATGAAACGTTCAGATCACTTACAACTCAATAGATTCTACCTTCCTGTAACGTTTCAGCCTGATTGGACCTTGTTTTCACACAAATGAACCCAGAATGATGTGAAATTGTGATTCGTGCAACATAATTCTGGGTGCCATTTAAAAACCATAAGTGCTAATGTCTCCATTCCTTTTTGTGGTTCTAGGGGCTGTTGATTGGAGTACACTAAAACAAACCTGATCGCTCTAGGACATTCAGAAGCCAAGTTATAAGCCCACAAATGTGTAACTGGACTACTTCTTTAAATTGACACCAGATCCGGTGACCTTTGAGACATGGTTTGACCCCCTTAGGAAAGTGCTATCATCATGAAACCTTCAGATCACTTACAACTCAATAGATTCTACCTTCATGTAACGTTTCAGCCTGATTGGACCTTGTTTTCACACAAATGAACCCAGAATGATGTGAAATTGTGCTTTGTGCAACATAATTCTGGGTGCCATTTAAAAGCCATAAGTGCTAATGACTCCATTCCTTTTTGTGGTTGTAGGGGCTGTTGATTGGAGTACACTAAAACAAACCTGATCGCTCTAGGACATTCAGAAGCCAAGTTATAAGCCCACAAATGTGTAACTGGACAACTTCTTTAAATTGACACCAGATCCGGTGACAATTTGGGACATGGTTTGACCCCCTTAGGAAAGTGCTATCATCATGAAACATTCAGATCACTTACAACTCAATAGATTCTACCTTCCTGTAACGTTTCAGCCTGATTGGACCTTGTTTTCACACAAATGGACCCAGAATGATGTGAAATAGTGCTTCGTGCAACATAATTCTGGGTGCCATTTACATACCATAACTGCTAATGACTCCATTCCTTTTTGTGGTTGTAGGGGCTGTAGATTGGAGTACACTACAATAAACCTGATCTCTCTAGGACATTCAGAAGCCAAGTTATAAGCCCACAAATGTGTAACTGGACTACTTCTTTAAATTGACACCAGATCCGGTGACCTTTGGGACATGGTTTGACCCCCTTAGGAAACTGCTATCATCATTAAACGTTCAGATCACTTACAACTCAATAGATTCTACCTTCCTGTAACGTTTCAGCCTGATTGGACCTTGTTTTCACACAAATGAACCCAGAATGATGTGAAATTGTGCTTCGTGCAACATAATTCTGGGTGCTATTTAAAAACCATAAGTGCTAATGACTCCATTCCTTTTTGTGGTTGTAGGGGCTGTTGATTGGAGTATACTAAAACAAACCTGATCTCTCTAGGACATTCAGAAGCCAAGGTTTAAGCCCACAAATGTGTAACTGGACTACTTCTTTAAATTGACACCAGATCCGGTGACCTTTGGGACATGGTTTGACCCCCTTAGGAAAGTGCTATCATCATGAAACGTTCAGATCACTTACAACGCAATAGATTCTACCTTCCTGTAACGTTTCAGCCTGATTGGACCTTGTTTTCACACAAATGAACCCAGAATGATGTGAAATTGTGCTTCGTGCAACATAATTCTGGGTGCCATTTAAAAACCATAAGTCTAATGACTCCATTCCTTTTTGTGGTTGTAGGGGCTGTTGATTGGAGTATACTAAAACAAACCTGATCTCTCTAGGACATTCAGAAGCCAAGTTATAAGCCCACAAATTTGTAACTGGACTACTTCTTTAGACACCAGATCCGGTGATCTTTGGGACATGGTTTGACCCCCTTAGGAAAGTGCTATCATCATGAAACGTTCAGATCACTTACAACTCAATAGATTCTACCTTCCTGTAACGTTTCAGCCTGATTGGACCTTGTTTTCACACAAATGAACCCAGAATGATGTGAAATTGTGATTCGTGCAACATAATTCTGGGTGCCATTTAAAAACCATAAGTGCTAATGTCTCCATTCCTTTTTGTGGTTCTAGGGGCTGTTGATTGGAGTACACTAAAACAAACCTGATCGCTCTAGGACATTCAGAAGCCAAGTTATAAGCCCACAAATGTGTAACTGGACTACTTCTTTAAATTGACACCAGATCCGGTGACCTTTGAGACATGGTTTGACCCCCTTAGGAAAGTGCTATCATCATGAAACCTTCAGATCACTTACAACTCAATAGATTCTACCTTCATGTAACGTTTCAGCCTGATTGGACCTTGTTTTCACACAAATGAACCCAGAATGATGTGAAATTGTGCTTTGTGCAACATAATTCTGGGTGCCATTTAAAAGCCATAAGTGCTAATGACTCCATTCCTTTTTGTGGTTGTAGGGGCTGTTGATTGGAGTACACTAAAACAAACCTGATCGCTCTAGGACATTCAGAAGCCAAGTTATAAGCCCACAAATGTGTAACTGGACAACTTCTTTAAATTGACACCAGATCCGGTGACAATTTGGGACATGGTTTGACCCCCTTAGGAAAGTGCTATCATCATGAAACATTCAGATCACTTACAACTCAATAGATTCTACCTTCCTGTAACGTTTCAGCCTGATTGGACCTTGTTTTCACACAAATGGACCCAGAATGATGTGAAATAGTGCTTCGTGCAACATAATTCTGGGTGCCATTTACATACCATAACTGCTAATGACTCCATTCCTTTTTGTGGTTGTAGGGGCTGTAGATTGGAGTACACTACAATAAACCTGATCTCTCTAGGACATTCAGAAGCCAAGTTATAAGCCCACAAATGTGTAACTGGACTACTTCTTTAAATTGACACCAGATCCGGTGACCTTTGGGACATGGTTTGACCCCCTTAGGAAACTGCTATCATCATTAAACGTTCAGATCACTTACAACTCAATAGATTCTACCTTCCTGTAACGTTTCAGCCTGATTGGACCTTGTTTTCACACAAATGAACCCAGAATGATGTGAAATTGTGCTTCGTTCAACATAATTCTGGGTGCCATTTACAAACCATAAGTGCTAATGACTCCATTCCTTTTTGTGGTTGTAGGGGCTGTAGATTGTAGTACACTAAAACAAACCTAACCTCTCTAGGACATTCAGAAGCCAAGTTATAAGCCCACAAAGGTGTAACTGGACTACTTCTTTAAATTGACACCAGATCCGGTGACCTTTGGGACATGGTTTGACCCCCTTAGGAAAGTGCTATCATCATGAAATGTTCAGATCACTTACAACTCAATAGATTCTACCTTCTTGTAACGTTTCAGCCTGATTGGACCTTGTTTTCACACAAATGGACCCAGAATGATGTGAAATAGTGCTTTGTGCAACATAATTCTGGGTGCCATTTACAAACCATAAGTGCTAATGACTCCATTCCTTTTTGTGGTTGTAGGGGCTGTTGATTGGAGTACACTAAAATAAACCTGATCTCTCTAGGACATTCAGAAGCCAAGTTATAAGCCCACAAATGTGTAACTGGACTACTTCTTTAAATTGACACCAGATCCGGTGACCTTTGGGACATGGTTTGACCCCCTTAGGAAAGTGCTATCATCATGAAATGTTTTAGATCACTTACAACTCAATAGATTCTACCTTCCTGTAACGTTTCAGCCTGATTGGACCTTGTTTTCACACAAATGGACCCAGAATCATGTGAAATTGTGCTTCGTGCAACATAATTCTGGGTGCCATTTACAAACCATAAGTGCTAATGACTCCATTCCTTTTTGTGGTTGTAGGGGCTGTTGATTGGAGTACACTAAAACAAACCTAACCTCTCTAGGACATTCAGAAGCCAAGTTATAAGCCCACAAATGTGTAACTGGACTACTTCTTTAAAGTGACACCAGGCCTGGTGACCTTTGGGACATGGTTTTACCCCCTATAGGAATGTGCGATCATCTTGAAACGTTCAGATCACTTACAACTCAATAGATTCTACCTTCTTGTAGCGTTTCAGCCTGATTGGACCTTGTTTTCACACAAATGGACCCAGAATGATGTGAAATTGTGCTTCGTGCAACATAATTCTGGGTGCCATTTACAAACCATAAGTGCTAATGACTCCATTCCTTTTTGTGGTTGTAGGGGCTGTTGATTGGAGTACACTAAAATAAACCTGATCTCTCTAGGACATTCAGAAGCCAAGTTATAAGCCCACAAATGTGTAACTGGACTACTTCTTTAAATTGACACCAGATCCGGTGACCTTTGGGACATGGTTTGACCCCCTTAGGAAAGTGCTATCATCATGAAATGTTTTAGATCACTTACAACTCAATAGATTCTACCTTCTTGTAACGTTTCAGCCTGATTGGACCTTGTTTTCACACAAATGGACCCAGAATGATGTGAAATAGTGCTTTGTGCAACATAATTCTGGGTGCCATTTACAAACCGTAAGTGCTAATGACTCCATTCCTTTTTGTGGTTGTAGGGGCTGTTGATTGGAGTACACTAAAATAAACCTGATCTCTCTAGGACATTCAGAAGCCAAGTTATAAGCCCACAAATGTGTAACTGGACTACTTCTTTAAATTGACACCAGATCCGGTGACCTTTGGGACATGGTTTGACCCCCTTAGGAAAGTGCTATCATCATGAAATGTTCAGATCACTTACAACTCAATAGATTCTACCTTCTTGTAACGTTTCAGCCTGATTGGACCTTGTTTTCACACAAATGGACCCAGAATGATGTGAAATAGTGCTTTGTGCAACATAATTCTGGGTGCCATTTACAAACCATAAGTGCTAATGACTCCATTCCTTTTTGTGGTTGTAGGGGCTGTTGATTGGAGTACACTAAAATAAACCTGATCTCTCTAGGACATTCAGAAGCCAAGTTATAAGCCCACAAATGTGTAACTGGACTACTTCTTTAAATTGACACCAGATCCGGTGACCTTTGGGACATGGTTTGACCCCCTTAGGAAAGTGCTATCATCATGAAATGTTTTAGATCACTTACAACTCAATAGATTCTACCTTCCTGTAACGTTTCAGCCTGATTGGACCTTGTTTTCACACAAATGGACCCAGAATCATGTGAAATTGTGCTTCGTGCAACATAATTCTGGGTGCCATTTACAAACCATAAGTGCTAATGACTCCATTCCTTTTTGTGGTTGTAGGGGCTGTTGACTGGAGTACACTAAAACAAACCTAACCTCTCTAGGACATTCAGAAGCCAAGTTATAAGCCCACAAATGTGTAACTGGACTACTTCTTTAAAGTGACACCAGGCCTGGTGACCTTTGGGACATGGTTTTACCCCCTATAGGAATGTGCGATCATCTTGAAACGTTCAGATCACTTACAACTCAATAGATTCTACCTTCTTGTAGCGTTTCAGCCTGATTGGACCTTGTTTTCACACAAATGGACCCAGAATGATGTGAAATTGTGCTTCGTGCAACATAATTCTGGGTGCCATTTACAAACCATAAGTGCTAATGACTCCATTCCTTTTTGTGGTTGTAGGGGCTGTTGATTGGAGTACACTAAAATACCGTAAATCCTCTAATACAGGCCGGTATTCAATTAAAGGCCGGGTCTCCAATTGTGGCCGGTGTCAGAGTTAGTTTAGGTAAATAATGGCCGGTCTCTTATTGTGGCCGGGTGGAATGTAGTAACAAGCAAGTATGAGCGTCCCGGTGGCAGGGTTATAGTCCCCAAATCAACCAGCAGGAGGCAGTAGACGTTCACGCAGACCTTTATTAAGCTTTTTCTTCAACGCTTTGTAACGCTACAGACACGATCCTCTATCACGCTCCTACCACACAGAGTCACGGTGTCAGTTAACCATGCTAATTCAACCCGCTCCACAGAACACACATCACCTTCCCTGTGGCTTACATAACACTCACACAACACGCAAATCAGCACATAGGAACTAGCAGAATGATAGGAAACACATATAACACAATACCCAGAATGCACCTGGCTTACAACCCCAGCCAGGTCATTACACTATCAAGTTCAAAGAGAACGTGCTGATTATGCTGCAGAACACTCTGGAGAGCAGCAGTAGGGGGTGTATGAACTAGTCAACTTCACTATAGTGACTTTTTATGCCTGTCGTCGACTAGTCGCTGTCACGTGATAATGACCGGCAAGATGCAGCCCTCGGAAAAGACAGCAGCCTGCTGTCAGCAGGTGACAAGCTCCTGCGCTCAGGGGGTGGGGGTGGGGGGGGGGCAACGCGCTGTGCCAGACCGTAGGCACTGACACGCGATCGTTCATGTCGGTTCATTTCCTTTAATGTTTTCTGTCTTTTATTTGCGCCTGATGTGTATCGCTGCTGTGGAGCGGGGCGCATCAACTTGTCCCTGATGCGGCCGGCAAGCAGGGAGCGCTCCGCTGTTTTCGCGGTCGGTAGATCTGCCTCCTGAGCACGGCCACAGTAACAATCAGGTGTCGCCACCTCAAAAACTAATTTAACACGCGATCGTTCATGTCAGTTCATTTCCTTTAATGTTTTCTGTCTTTTATTTGCGCCTGATGCGTTTGCTGCATGCTGTGGAGCGGGGCGCTGCGCGCATCACCTTGTCCTCCGACGCACTGATCACTGATACGGCCGACAAACAGCGAGCACTCCGCTGTTTTTGCTGTCGGTAGATCTTTTAGAACTGCAGTTCAAAGGTAACTCATGAGGTGAATATATATGAACCCAGGTAGCAGTTTTTCTTTAGGATTGAGAGGAGATGCAGGAAGATAATAAACAGGCAGGACAGAAAAATAGTCAAAATAAAAACAAGTTAGTTTTTGTACCTGCTGTTGCAACAAACAGACACCATTGAAGGTCATCAGAAGTGAGGAACAGAAAATGAAATAATTATTTTAATGTTTAGAGCAGCAGGAACTCCGAGAGGCTGC
The DNA here is from genome assembly GCF_043380555.1 of Nothobranchius furzeri. Taxonomy (NCBI): domain Eukaryota; kingdom Metazoa; phylum Chordata; class Actinopteri; order Cyprinodontiformes; family Nothobranchiidae; genus Nothobranchius; species Nothobranchius furzeri. The sequence continues at coordinate 5,688,470 of NC_091746.1, read as the reverse complement.
AGGCGCATCAGTGAGTTTGCGGCCGCTGCGCAGGGGGAGGGGGGAGATGGCTGAAGCAGAAACTACCGTTGTTAAAAGAAATGTGTTTAACTTTGAAAATGTGGGCGCAATTTTAATTGTCAAAAACTCCAATGAACATTAGTTCATTTTGCTCAAATGGAAATAGAGGCCTGCCTCTAATACTGGCCCTCCTTCCAATAAAGGCCTGGAGCTTGATGAGCTTGAGTCAAATAGAGGCCCGGGCCTGTATTAGAGGATTTACGGTAAACCTGATCTCTCTAGGACATTCAGAAGCCAAGTTATAAGCCCACAAATGTGTAACTGGACTACTTCTTTAAATTGACACCAGATCCGGTGACCTTTGGGACATGGTTTGACCCCCTTAGGAAAGTGCTATCATCATGAAATGTTTTAGATCACTTACAACTCAATAGATTCTACCTTCTTGTAACGTTTCAGCCTGATTGGACCTTGTTTTCACACAAATGGACCCAGAATGATGTGAAATAGTGCTTTGTGCAACATAATTCTGGGTGCCATTTACAAACCATAAGTGCTAATGACTCCATTCCTTTTTGTGGTTGTAGGGGCTGTTGATTGGAGTACACTAAAATAAACCTGATCTCTCTAGGACATTCAGAAGCCAAGTTATAAGCCCACAAATGTGTAACTGGACTACTTCTTTAAATTGACACCAGATCCGGTGACCTTTGGGACATGGTTTGACCCCCTTAGGAAAGTGCTATCATCATGAAATGTTTTAGATCACTTACAACTCAATAGATTCTACCTTCCTGTAACGTTTCAGCCTGATTGGACCTTGTTTTCACACAAATGGACCCAGAATCATGTGAAATTGTGCTTCGTGCAACATAATTCTGGGTGCCATTTACAAACCATAAGTGCTAATGACTCCATTCCTTTTTGTGGTTGTAGGGGCTGTTGATTGGAGTACACTAAAACAAACCTAACCTCTCTAGGACATTCAGAAGCCAAGTTATAAGCCCACAAATGTGTAACTGGACTACTTCTTTAAAGTGACACCAGGCCTGGTGACCTTTGGGACATGGTTTTACCCCCTATAGGAATGTGCGATCATCTTGAAACGTTCAGATCACTTACAACTCAATAGATTCTACCTTCTTGTAGCGTTTCAGCCTGATTGGACCTTGTTTTCACACAAATGGACCCAGAATGATGTGAAATTGTGCTTCGTGCAACATAATTCTGGGTGCCATTTACAAACCATAAGTGCTAATGACTCCATTCCTTTTTGTGGTTGTAGGGGCTGTTGATTGGAGTACACTAAAATAAACCTGATCTCTCTAGGACATTCAGAAGCCAAGTTATAAGCCCACAAATGTGTAACTGGACTACTTCTTTAAATTGACACCAGATCCGGTGACCTTTGGGACATGGTTTGACCCCCTTAGGAAAGTGCTATCATCATGAAATGTTTTAGATCACTTACAACTCAATAGATTCTACCTTCCTGTAACGTTTCAGCCTGATTGGACCTTGTTTTCACACAAATGGACCCAGAATCATGTGAAATTGTGCTTCGTGCAACATAATTCTGGGTGCCATTTAAAAACCATAAGTGCTAATGACTCCATTCCTTTTTGTGGTTGTAGGGGCTGTTGATTGGAGTATACTAAAACAAACCTGATCTCTCTAGGACATTCAGAAGCCACGTTATAAGCCCACAAATGTGTAACTGGACTACTTTAAATTGACACCAGATCCGGTGACCTTTGGGACATGGTTTGACCCCCTTAGGAAAGTGCTATCATCATGAAACGTTCAGATCACTTACAACTCAATAGATTCTAACTTCCTGTAACGTTTCAGCCTGATTGGACCTTGTTTTCACACAAATGAACCCAGAATGATGTGAAATTGTGCTTCGTGCAACATAATTCTGGGTGCCATTTACAAACCATAAGTGCTAATGACTCCATTCCTTTTTGTGGTTGTAGGGGCCGTTGATTGGAGTACACTAAAACAAACCTAACCTCTCTAGGACATTCAGAAGCCAAGTTATAAGCCCACAAATGTGTAACTGGACTACTTCTTTAAAGTGACACCGGGCCCGGTGACCTTTGGGACATGGTTTTACCCCCTATAGGAATGTGCGATCATCTTGAAACGTTCAGATCACTTACAACTCAATAGATTCTACCTTCTTGTAGCGTTTCAGCCTGATTGGACCTTGTTTTCACACAAATGGACCCAGAATGATGTGAAATTGTGCTTCGTGCAACATAATTCTGGGTGCCATTTACAAACCATAAGTGCTAATGACTCCATTCCTTTTTGTGGTTGTAGGGGCTGTTGATTGGAGTACACTAAAACAAACCTGATCTCTCTAGGACATTCAGAAGCCAAGTTATAAGCCCACAAATGTGTAACTGGACTACTTCTTTAAATTGACACCAGATCCGGTGATCTTTGGGACATGGTTTGACCCCCTTAGGAAAGTGCTATCATCATGAAACGTTCAGATCACTTACAACTCAATAGATTCTAACTTCCTGTAACGTTTCAGCCTGATTGGACCTTGTTTTCACACAAATGAACCCAGAATGATGTGAAATTGTGCTTCGTGCAACATAATTCTGGGTGCCATTTACAAACCATAAGTGCTAATGACTCCATTCCTTTTTGTGGTTGTAGGGGCCGTTGATTGGAGTACACTAAAACAAACCTAACCTCTCTAGGACATTCAGAAGCCAAGTTATAAGCCCACAAATGTGTAACTGGACTACTTCTTTAAAGTGACACCAGGCCCGGTGACCTTTGGGACATGGTTTTACCCCCTATAGGAATGTGCGATCATCTTGAAACGTTCAGATCACTTACAACTCAATAGATTCTACCTTCTTGTAGCGTTTCAGCCTGATTGGACCTTGTTTTCACACAAATGGACCCAGAATGATGTGAAATTGTGCTTCGTGCAACATAATTCTGGGTGCCATTTACAAACCATAAGTGCTAATGACTCCATTCCTTTTTGTGGTTGTAGGGGCTGTTGATTGGAGTACACTAAAACAAACCTGATCTCTCTAGGACATTCAGAAGCCAAGTTATAAGCCCACAAATGTGTAACTGGACTACTTCTTTAAATTGACACCAGATCCGGTGATCTTTGGGACATGGTTTGACCCCCTTAGGAAAGTGCTATCATCATGAAACGTTCAGATCACTTACAACTCAATAGATTCTAGCTTCCTGTAACGTTTCAGACTGATTGGACCTTGTTTTCACACAAATGAACCCAGAATGATGTGAAATTGTGCTTCGTGCAACATAATTCTGGGTGCCATTTAAAAACCATAAGTGCTAATGACTCCATTCCTTTTTGTAGTTGTAGGGGCTGTTGATTGGAGTACACTAAAACAAACCTGATCTCTCTACGACATTCAGAAGCCAAGTTATAAGCCCACACATGTGTAACTGGACTACTTCTTTAAATTGACACCAGATCCGGTGACCTTTGGGACATGGTGTGACCCCCTTAGGAAAGTGCTATCATCATGAAACGTTCAGATCACTTACAACTCAATAGATTCTACCGTCCTGTAACGTTTCAGCCTTATTGGACCTTGTTTTCACACAAATGGACCCAGAATGATGTGAAATTGTGCTTCGTGCAACATAATTCTGGGTGCCATTTACAAACCATAAGTGCTAATGACTCCATTCCTTTTTGTGGTTGTAGGGGCTGTTGACTGGAGTACACTAAAAATACCCTGACCTCTCTAGGACATTCAGAAGCCAAGTTATAAGCCCACAAATGTGTAACTGGACTACTTCTTTAAAGTGACACCAGATCCGGTGACCTTTGGGACATGGTTTGACCCCCTTAGGAAACTGTGATCATCATGAAACGTTCAGATCACTTACAACTCAATAGATTCTACCTTCCTGTATTGTTTCAGCCTGATTGGACCTTGTTTTCACACAAATGAACCCAGAATGATGTGAAATTGTTCTTCGTGCAACATAATTCTGGGTGCCATTTAAAAACCATAAGTGCTAACGACTCCATTCCTTTTTGTGGTTGTAGGGGCTGTTGATTGGAGCATACTAAAACAAACCTGATCTCTCTAGGACATTCAAAAGCCAAGTTATACGCCCACAAATGTGTAACTGGACTACTTCTTTAGACACCAGATCCGGTGACCTTTGGGACATGGTTTGACCCCCTTAGGAAAGTGCTATCATCATGAAACGTTCAGATCACTTACAACTCAATACATTCTACCTTCCTGTAACGTTTCAGCCTGATTGGACCTTGTTTTCACACAAATGAACCCAGAATGATGTGAAATTGTGCTTCGTGCAACATAATTCTGGGTGCCATTTAAAAGCCATAAGTGCTAATGACTCCATTCCTTTTTGTGGTTGTAGGGGCTGTTGATTGGAGTACACTAAAACAAACCTGATCGCTCTAGGACATTCAGAAGCCAAGTTATAAGCCCACAAATGTATAACTGGACTAATTCTTTAAATTGACACCAGATCCGGTGATCTTTGGGACATGGTTTGACCCCCTTAGGAAAGTGCTATCATCATGAAACGTTCAGATCACTTACAACTCAATAGATTCTAGCTTCCTGTAACGTTTCAGCCTGATTGGACCTTGTTTTCACACAAATGAACCCAGAATGATGTGAAATTGTGCTTCGTGCAACATAATTCTGGGTGCCATTTAAAAACCATAAGTGCTAATGACTCCATTCCTTTTTGTGGTTGTAGGGGCTGTTGATTGGAGTACACTAAAACAAACCTGATCTCTCTACGACATTCAGAAGCCAAGTTATAAGCCCACACATGTGTAACTGGACTACTTCTTTAAATTGACACCAGATCCGGTGACCTTTGGGACATGGTGTGACCCCCTTAGGAAAGTGCTATCATCATGAAACGTTCAGATCACTTACAACTCAATAGATTCTACCGTCCTGTAACGTTTCAGCCTTATTGGACCTTGTTTTCACACAAATGGACCCAGAATGATGTGAAATTGTGCTTCGTGCAACATAATTCTGGGTGCCATTTACAAACCATAAGTGCTAATGACTCCATTCCTTTTTGTGGTTGTAGGGGCTGTTGACTGGAGTACACTAAAACAACCCTGACCTCTCTAGGACATTCAGAAGCCAAGTTATAAGCCCACAAATGTGTAACTGGACTACTTCTTTAAAGTGACACCAGATCCGGTGACCTTTGGGACATGGTTTGACCCCCTTAGGAAACTGTGATCATCATGAAACGTTCAGATCACTTACAACTCAATATATTCTACCTTCCTGTATTGTTTCAGCCTGATTGGACCTTGTTTTCACACAAATGAACCCAGAATGATGTGAAATTGTTCTTCGTGCAACATAATTCTGGGTGCCATTTAAAAACCATAAGTGCTAATGACTCCATTTCTTTTTGTGGTTGTAGGGGCTGTTGATTGGAGCATACTAAAACAAACCTGATCTCTCTAGGACATTCAAAAGCCAAGTTATACGCCCACAAATGTGTAACTGGACTACTTCTTTAGACACCAGATCCGGTGACCTTTGGGACATGGTTTGACCCCCTTAGGAAAGTGCTATCATCATGAAACGTTCAGATCACTTACAACTCAATAGATTCTACCTTCCTGTAACGTTTCAGCCTGATTGGACCTTGTTTTCACACAAATGAACCCAGAATGATGTGAAATTGTGCTTCGTGCAACATAATTCTGGGTGCCATTTAAAAGCCATAAGTGCTAATGACTCCATTCCTTTTTGTGGTTGTAGGGGCTGTTGATTGGAGTACACTAAAACAAACCTGATCGCTCTAGGACATTCAGAAGCCAAGTTATAAGCCCACAAATGTGTAACTGGACTACTTCTTTAAATTGACACCAGATCCGGTGACCTTTGGGACATGGTTTGACCCCCTTAGGAAAGTGCTATCATCATTAAACGTTCAGATCACTTACAACACAATAGATTCTACCTTCCTGTAACGTTTCAGCCTGATTGGACCTTGTTTTCACACAAATGGACCCAGAATGATGTGAAATAGTGCTTCGTGCAACATAATTCTGGGTGCCATTTACAAACCATAAGTGCTAATGACTCCATTCCTTTTTGTGGTTGTAGGGGCTGTTGATTGGAGTACACTACAATAAACCTGATCTCTCTAGGACATTCAGAAGCCAAGTTATAAGCCCACAAATGTGTAACTGGACTACTTCTTTAAATTGACACCAGATCCGGTGACCTTTGGGACATGGTTTGACCCCCTTAGGAAACTGTGATCATCATGAAACGTTCAGATCACTTACAACTCAATAGATTCTACCTTCCTGTATTGTTTCAGCCTGATTGGACCTTGTTTTCACACAAATGAACCCAGAATGATGTGAAATTGTTCTTCGTGCAACATAATTCTGGGTGCCATTTAAAAACCATAAGTGCTAATGACTCCATTCCTTTTTGTGGTTGTAGGGGCTGTTGATTGGAGCATACTAAAACAAACCTGATCTCTCTAGGACATTCAAAAGCCAAGTTATACGCCCACAAATGTGTAACTGGACTACTTCTTTAGACACCAGATCCGGTGACCTTTGGGACATGGTTTGACCCCCTTAGGAAAGTGCTATCATCATGAAACGTTCAGATCACTTACAACTCAATAGATTCTACCTTCCTGTAACGTTTCAGCCTGATTGGACCTTGTTTTCACACAAATGAATCCAGAATGATGTGAAATTGTGCTTCGTGCAACATAATTCTGGGTGCCATTTAAAAGCCATAAGTGCTAATGACTCCATTCCTTTTTGTGGTTGTAGGGGCTGTTGATTGGAGTACACTAAAACAAACCTGATTGCTCTAGGACATTCAGAAGCCAAGTTATAAGCCCACAAATGTGTAACTGGACAACTTCTTTAAATTGACACCAGATCCGGTGACCTTTGGGACATGGTTTGACCCCCTTAGGAAAGTGCTATCATCATTAAACGTTCAGATCACTTACAACTCAATAGATTCTACCTTCCTGTAACGTTTCAGCCTGATTGGACCTTGTTTTCACACAAATGGACCCAGAATGATGTGAAATAGTGCTTCGTGCAACATAATTCTGGGTGCCATTTACAAACCATAAGTGCTAATGACTCCATTCCTTTTTGTGGTTGTAGGGGCTGTTGATTGGAGTACACTACAATAAACCTGATCTCTCTAGGACATTCAGAAGCCAAGTTATAAGCCCACAAATGTGTAACTGGACTACTTCTTTAAATTGACACCAGATCCGGTGACCTTTGGGACATGGTTTGACCCCCTTAGGAAAGTGCTATCATCATGAAACGTTCAGATCACTTACAACTCAATAGATTCTACCTTCCTGTAACGTTTCAGCCTGATTGGACCTTGTTTTCACACAAATGAACCCAGAATGATGTGAAATTGTGCTTCGTGCAACATAATTCTGGGTGCCATTTAAAAGCCATAAGTGCTAATGACTTCATTCCTTTTTGTGGTTGTAGGGGCTTTTGATTGGAGTACACTAAAACAAACCTGATCGCTCTAGGACATTCAGAAGACAAGTTATAAGCCCACAAATGTGTAACTGGACTACTTCTTTAAATTGACACCAGATCCGGTGACCTTTGGGACATGGTTTGACCCCCTTAGGAAAGTGCTATCATCATTAAACGTTCAGATCACTTACAACTCAATAGATTCTACCTTCCTGTAACGTTTCAGCCTGATTGGACCTTGTTTTCACACAAATGGACCCATAATGATGTGAAATAGTGCTTCGTGCAACATAATTCTGGGTGCCATTTACAAACCATAAGTGCTAATGACTCCATTCCTTTTTGTGGTTGTAGGGGCTGTTGATTGGAGTACACTACAATAAACCTGATCTCTCTAGGACATTCAGAAGCCAAGTTATAGGCCCACAAATGTGTAACTGGACTACTTCTTTAAATTGACACCAGATCCGGTGACCTTTGGGACATGGTTTGACCCCCTTAGGAAAGTGCTATCATCATTAAACGTTCAGATCACTTACAACTCAATAGATTCTACCTTCCTGTAACGTTTCAGCCTGATTGGACCTTGTTTTCACACAAATGAACCCAGAATGATGTGAAATTGTACTTCGTGCAACATAATTCTGGGTGCCATTTACAAACCATAAGTGCTAATGACTCCATTCCTTTTTGTGGTTGTAGGGGCTGTAGATTGGAGTACACTAAAACAAACCTGATCTCTCTAGGACATTCAGAAGCCACGTTATAAGCCCACAAATGTGTAACTGGACTACTTCTTTAAATTGACACCAGATCCGGCGACCTTTAGGACATGGTTTGACCCCCTTAGGAAAGTGCTATCATCATGAAACGTTCAGATCACTTACAACTCAATAGATTCTACTTTCCTCTAACGTTTCAGCCTGATTGGACCTTGTTTTCACACAAATGGACCCAGAATCATGTGAAATTGTGCTTCGTGCAACATAATTCTGGGTGCCATTTAAAAACCATAAGTGCTAATGACTCCATTCCTTTTTGTGGTTGTAGGGGCTGTTGATTGGAGTATACTAAAACAAACCTGATCTCTCTAGGACATTCAGAAGCCACGTTATAAGCCCACAAATGTGTAACTGGACTTCTTCTTTAAATTAACACCAGATCTGGTGACCTTTGGGACATGGTTTGACCCCCTTAGGAAAGTGCTATCATCATGAAACGTTCAGATCACTTACAACTCAATAGATTCTAACTTCCTGTAACGTTTCAGCCTGATTAGACCTTGTTTTCACACAAATGAACCCAGAATGATGTGAAAGTGTGCTTCGTGCAACATAATTCTGGGTGCCATTTTAAAACCATAAGTGCTAATGACTCCATTCCTCTTTGGGGTAATGGGGGCTGTTAACTGGAGTACTCTAAAACAAAGCTGACCTCTCTAGGATATTCAGAAGCCAAGTTATAAGCCCACAAATGTGTAACTGGACTACTTCTCTAAGTGACACCAGGCCCGGTGACCTTTGGGACATGGTTTGACCCAATATAGGAATGTGCGATCATCATGAAACGTTCAGATCACTTACAACTCAATAGATTCTACCTTCTTGTAACGTTTCAGCCTGATTGGACCTTGTTTTCACACAAATGGACCCAGAATGAAGTGAAATTGTGCTTTGTGCAACATAATTCTGGGTGCCATTTAAAAACCATAAGTGCTAATTTCTCCATTCCTTTTTGTGGTTCTAGGGGCTGTTGATTGGAGTACACTAAAACAAACCTGATCGCTCTAGGACATTCAGAAGCCAAGTTATAAGCCCACAAATGTGTAACTGGACTACTTCTTTAAATTGACACCAGATCCGGTGACCTTTGAGACATGGTTTGACCCCCTTAGGAAAGTGCTATCATCATGAAACCTTCAGATCACTTACAACTCAATAGATTCTTCCTTCATGTAACGTTTCAGCCTGATTGGACCTTGTTTTCACACAAATGAACCCAGAATGATGTGAAATTGTGCTTCGTGCAACATAATTCTGGGTGCCATTTAAAAGCCATAAGTGCTAATGACTCCATTCCTTTTTGTGGTTGTAGGGGCTGTTGATTGGAGTACACTAAAACAAACCTGATCGCTCTAGGACATTCAGAAGCCAAGTTATAAGCCCACAAATGTGTAACTGGACTACTTCTTTAAATTGACACCAGATCCGGTGACCTTTGGGACATGGTTTGACCCCCTTAGGAAAGTGCTATCATCATTAAACGTTCAGATCACTTACAACTCAATAGATTCTACCTTCCTGTAACGTTTCAGCCTGATTGGACCTTGTTTTCACACAAATGGACCCAGAATGATGTGAAATTGTGCTTCGTGCAACATAATTCTGGGTGCCATTTACAAACCATAAGTGCTAATGACTCCATTCCTTTTTGTGGTTGTAGGGGCTGTTGACTGGAGTACACTAAAACAACCCTGACCTCTCTAGGACATTCAGAAGCCAAGTTATAAGCCCACAAATGTGTAACTGGACTACTTCTTTAAAGTGACACCAGATCCGGTGACCTTTGGGACATGGTTTGACCCCCTTAGGAAACTGTGATCATCATGAAACGTTCAGATCACTTACAACTCAATATATTCTACCTTCCTGTATTGTTTCAGCCTGATTGGACCTTGTTTTCACACAAATGAACCCAGAATGATGTGAAATTGTTCTTCGTGCAACATAATTCTGGGTGCCATTTAAAAACCATAAGTGCTAATGACTCCATTTCTTTTTGTGGTTGTAGGGGCTGTTGATTGGAGCATACTAAAACAAACCTGATCTCTCTAGGACATTCAAAAGCCAAGTTATACGCCCACAAATGTGTAACTGGACTACTTCTTTAGACACCAGATCCGGTGACCTTTGGGACATGGTTTGACCCCCTTAGGAAAGTGCTATCATCATGAAACGTTCAGATCACTTACAACTCAATAGATTCTACCTTCCTGTAACGTTTCAGCCTGATTGGACCTTGTTTTCACACAAATGAACCCAGAATGATGTGAAATTGTGCTTCGTGCAACATAATTCTGGGTGCCATTTAAAAGCCATAAGTGCTAATGACTCCATTCCTTTTTGTGGTTGTAGGGGCTGTTGATTGGAGTACACTAAAACAAACCTGATCGCTCTAGGACATTCAGAAGCCAAGTTATAAGCCCACAAATGTGTAACTGGACTACTTCTTTAAATTGACACCAGATCCGGTGACCTTTGGGACATGGTTTGACCCCCTTAGGAAAGTGCTATCATCATTAAACGTTCAGATCACTTACAACACAATAGATTCTACCTTCCTGTAACGTTTCAGCCTGATTGGACCTTGTTTTCACACAAATGGACCCAGAATGATGTGAAATAGTGCTTCGTGCAACATAATTCTGGGTGCCATTTACAAACTATAAGTGCTAATGACTCCATTCCTTTTTGTGGTTGTAGGGGCTGTTGATTGGAGTACACTACAATAAACCTGATCTCTCTAGGACATTCAGAAGCCAAGTTATAAGCCCACAAATGTGTAACTGGACTACTTCTTTAAATTGACACCAGATCCGGTGACCTTTGGGACATGGTTTGACCCCCTTAGGAAACTGTGATCATCATGAAACGTTCAGATCACTTACAACTCAATAGATTCTACCTTCCTGTATTGTTTCAGCCTGATTGGACCTTGTTTTCACACAAATGAACCCAGAATGATGTGAAATTGTTCTTCGTGCAACATAATTCTGGGTGCCATTTAAAAACCATAAGTGCTAATGACTCCATTCCTTTTTGTGGTTGTAGGGGCTGTTGATTGGAGCATACTAAAACAAACCTGATCTCTCTAGGACATTCAAAAGCCAAGTTATACGCCCACAAATGTGTAACTGGACTACTTCTTTAGACACCAGATCCGGTGACCTTTGGGACATGGTTTGACCCCCTTAGGAAAGTGCTATCATCATGAAACGTTCAGATCACTTACAACTCAATAGATTCTACCTTCCTGTAACGTTTCAGCCTGATTGGACCTTGTTTTCACACAAATGAATCCAGAATGATGTGAAATTGTGCTTCGTGCAACATAATTCTGGGTGCCATTTAAAAGCCATAAGTGCTAATGACTCCATTCCTTTTTGTGGTTGTAGGGGCTGTTGATTGGAGTACACTAAAACAAACCTGATTGCTCTAGGACATTCAGAAGCCAAGTTATAAGCCCACAAATGTGTAACTGGACAACTTCTTTAAATTGACACCAGATCCGGTGACCTTTGGGACATGGTTTGACCCCCTTAGGAAAGTGCTATCATCATTAAACGTTCAGATCACTTACAACTCAATAGATTCTACCTTCCTGTAACGTTTCAGCCTGATTGGACCTTGTTTTCACACAAATGGACCCAGAATGATGTGAAATAGTGCTTCGTGCAACATAATTCTGGGTGCCATTTACAAACCATAAGTGCTAATGACTCCATTCCTTTTTGTGGTTGTAGGGGCTGTTGATTGGAGTACACTACAATAAACCTGATCTCTCTAGGACATTCAGAAGCCAAGTTATAAGCCCACAAATGTGTAACTGGACTACTTCTTTAAATTGACACCAGATCCGGTGACCTTTGGGACATGGTTTGACCCCCTTAGGAAAGTGCTATCATCATGAAACGTTCAGATCACTTACAACTCAATAGATTCTACCTTCCTGTAACGTTTCAGCCTGATTGGACCTTGTTTTCACACAAATGAACCCAGAATGATGTGAAATTGTGCTTCGTGCAACATAATTCTGGGTGCCATTTAAAAGCCATAAGTGCTAATGACTTCATTCCTTTTTGTGGTTGTAGGGGCTTTTGATTGGAGTACACTAAAACAAACCTGATCGCTCTAGGACATTCAGAAGACAAGTTATAAGCCCACAAATGTGTAACTGGACTACTTCTTTAAATTGACACCAGATCCGGTGACCTTTGGGACATGGTTTGACCCCCTTAGGAAAGTGCTATCATCATTAAACGTTCAGATCACTTACAACTCAATAGATTCTACCTTCCTGTAACGTTTCAGCCTGATTGGACCTTGTTTTCACACAAATGGACCCATAATGATGTGAAATAGTGCTTCGTGCAACATAATTCTGGGTGCCATTTACAAACCATAAGTGCTAATGACTCCATTCCTTTTTGTGGTTGTAGGGGCTGTTGATTGGAGTACACTACAATAAACCTGATCTCTCTAGGACATTCAGAAGCCAAGTTATAGGCCCACAAATGTGTAACTGGACTACTTCTTTAAATTGACACCAGATCCGGTGACCTTTGGGACATGGTTTGACCCCCTTAGGAAAGTGCTATCATCATTAAACGTTCAGATCACTTACAACTCAATAGATTCTACCTTCCTGTAACGTTTCAGCCTGATTGGACCTTGTTTTCACACAAATGAACCCAGAATGATGTGAAATTGTGCTTCGTGCAACATAATTCTGGGTGCCATTTACAAACCATAAGTGCTAATGACTCCATTCCTTTTTGTGGTTGTAGGGGCTGTAGATTGGAGTACACTAAAACAAACCTGATCTCTCTAGGACATTCAGAAGCCACGTTATAAGCCCACAAATGTGTAACTGGACTACTTCTTTAAATTGACACCAGATCCGGCGACCTTTGGGACATGGTTTGACCCCCTTAGGAAAGTGCTATCATCATGAAACGTTCAGATCACTTACAACTCAATAGATTCTACTTTCCTCTAACGTTTCAGCCTGATTGGACCTTGTTTTCACACAAATGGACCCAGAATCATGTGAAATTGTGCTTCGTGCAACATAATTCTGGGTGCCATTTAAAAACCATAAGTGCTAATGACTCCATTCCTTTTTGTGGTTGTAGGGGCTGTTGATTGGAGTATACTAAAACAAACCTGATCTCTCTAGGACATTCAGAAGCCACGTTATAAGCCCACAAATGTGTAACTGGACTTCTTCTTTAAATTAACACCAGATCTGGTGACCTTTGGGACATGGTTTGACCCCCTTAGGAAAGTGCTATCATCATGAAACGTTCAGATCACTTACAACTCAATAGATTCTAACTTCCTGTAACGTTTCAGCCTGATTAGACCTTGTTTTCACACAAATGAACCCAGAATGATGTGAAAGTGTGCTTCGTGCAACATAATTCTGGGTGCCATTTTAAAACCATAAGTGCTAATGACTCCATTCCTCTTTGGGGTAATGGGGGCTGTTAACTGGAGTACTCTAAAACAAAGCTGACCTCTCTAGGATATTCAGAAGCCAAGTTATAAGCCCACAAATGTGTAACTGGACTACTTCTCTAAGTGACACCAGGCCCGGTGACCTTTGGGACATGGTTTGACCCAATATAGGAATGTGCGATCATCATGAAACGTTCAGATCACTTACAACTCAATAGATTCTACCTTCTTGTAACGTTTCAGCCTGATTGGACCTTGTTTTCACACAAATGGACCCAGAATGAAGTGAAATTGTGCTTTGTGCAACATAATTCTGGGTGCCATTTAAAAACCATAAGTGCTAATTTCTCCATTCCTTTTTGTGGTTCTAGGGGCTGTTGATTGGAGTACACTAAAACAAACCTGATCGCTCTAGGACATTCAGAAGCCAAGTTATAAGCCCACAAATGTGTAACTGGACTACTTCTTTAAATTGACACCAGATCCGGTGACCTTTGAGACATGGTTTGACCCCCTTAGGAAAGTGCTATCATCATGAAACCTTCAGATCACTTACAACTCAATAGATTCTTCCTTCATGTAACGTTTCAGCCTGATTGGACCTTGTTTTCACACAAATGAACCCAGAATGATGTGAAATTGTGCTTCGTGCAACATAATTCTGGGTGCCATTTAAAAGCCATAAGTGCTAATGACTCCATTCCTTTTTGTGGTTGTAGGGGCTGTTGATTGGAGTACACTAAAACAAACCTGATCGCTCTAGGACATTCAGAAGCCAAGTTATAAGCCCACAAATGTGTAACTGGACTACTTCTTTAAATTGACACCAGATCCGGTGACCTTTGGGACATGGTTTGACCCCCTTAGGAAAGTGCTATCATCATTAAACGTTCAGATCACTTACAACTCAATAGATTCTACCTTCCTGTAACGTTTCAGCCTGATTGGACCTTGTTTTCACACAAATGGACCCAGAATGATGTGAAATTGTGCTTCGTGCAACATAATTCTGGGTGCCATTTACAAACCATAAGTGCTAATGACTCCATTCCTTTTTGTGGCTGTAGGGGCTGTTGATTGGAGTACACTACAATAAACCTGATCTCTCTAGGAAATTCAGAAGCCAAGTTATAAGCCCACAAATGTGTAACTGGACTATTTCTTTAAATTGACACCAGATCCGGTGACCTTTGGGACATGGTTTGACCCCCTTAGGAAAGTGCTATCATCATGAAACGTTCAGATCACTTACAACTCAATAGATTCTACCTTCCTGTAACGTTTCAGCCTGATTGGACCTTGTTTTCACACAAATGAACCCAGAATGATGTGAAATTGTGCTTCGTGCAACATAATTCTGGGTGCCATTTAAAAGCCATAAGTGCTAATGACTTCATTCCTTTTTGTGGTTGTAGGGGCTTTTGATTGGAGTACACTAAAACAAACCTGATCGCTCTAGGACATTCAGAAGCCAAGTTATAAGCCCACAAATGTGTAACTGGACTACTTCTTTAAATTGACACCAGATCCGGTGACCTTTGGGACATGGTTTGACCCCCTTAGGAAAGTGCTATCATCATTAAACGTTCAGATCACTTACAACTCAATAGATTCTACCTTACTGTAACGTTTCAGCCTGATTGGACCTTGTTTTCACACAAATGGACCCAGAATGATGTGAAATAGTGCTTCATGCAACATAATTCTGGGTGCCATTTACAAACCATAAGTGCTAATGACTCCATTCCTTTTTGTGGTTGTAGGGGCTGTTGATTGGAGTACACTACAATAAACCTGATCCCTCTAGGAAATTCAGAAGCCAAGTTATAAGCCCACAAATGTGTAACTGGACTACTTCTTTAAATTGACACCAGATCCGGTGACCTTTGGGACATGGTTTGACCCCCTTAGGAAAGTGCTATCATCATGAAACGTTCAGATCACTTACAACTCAATAGATTCTACCTTCCTGTAACGTTGCAGCCTGATTGGACCTTGTTTTCACACAAATGAACCCAGAATGATGAGAAATTGTGCTTCGTGCAACATAATTCTGGGTGCCATTTAAAAGCCATAAGTGCTAATGACTTCATTCCTTTTATGGTTGTAGGGGCTTTTGATTGGAGTACACTAAAACAAACCTGATCGCTCTAGGACATTCAGAAGCCAAGTTATAAGCCCACAAATGTGTAACTGGACTACTTCTTTAAATTGACACCAGATCCGGTGACCTTTGGGACATGGTTTGACCCCCTTAGGAAAGTGCTATCATCATTAAACGTTCAGATCACTTACACCTCAATAGATTCTACCTTCCTGTAACGTTTCAGCCTGATTGGACCTTGTTTTCACACAAATGGACCCAGAATGATGTGAAATAGTGCTTCGTGCAACATAATTCTGGGTGCCATTTACAAACCATAAGTGCTAATGACTCCATTCCTTTTTGTGGTTGTAGGGGCTGTTGATTGGAGTACACTAAAATAAACTTGATCTCTCTAGGACATTCAGAAGCCAAGTTATAAGCCCACACATGTGTAACTGGACTACTTCTTTAAATTGACACCAGATCCGGTGACCTTTGGGACATGGTTTGACCCCCTTAGGAAAGTGCTATCATCATGAAACGTTCAGATCACTTACAACTCAATAGATTCTACCTTCCTGTAACGTTTCAGCCTGATTGGACCTTGTTTTCACACAAATGGACCCAGAATGATGTGAAATAGTGCTTCGTGCAACATAATTCTGGGTGCCATTTACAAACCATAAGTGCTAATGACTCCATTCCTTTTTGTGGTTGTAGGGGCTGTTGATTGGAGTACACTAAACTAAACCTGATCTCTCTAGGACATTCAGAAGCCAAGTTATAAGCCCACAAATGTGTAACTGGACTACTTCTTTAAATTGACACCAGATCCGGTGACCTTTGGGACATGGTTTGACCCCCTTAGGAAAGTGCTATCATCATGAAACGTTCAGATCACTTACAACTCAATAGATTCTACTTTCCTGTAACGTTTCAGCCTGATTGGACCTTGTTTTCACACAAATGGACCCAGAATCATGTGAAATTGTGCTTCGTGCAACATAATTCTGGGTGCCATTTAAAAACCATAAGTGCTAATGACTCCATTCCTTTTTGTGGTTGTAGGGGCTGTTGATTGGAGTATACTAAAACAAACCTGCTCTCTCTAGGACATTCAGAAGCCACGTTATAAGCCCACAAATGTGTAACTGGACTTCTTCTTTAAATTGACACCAGATCCGGTGACCTTTGGGACATGGTTTGACCCCCTTAGGAAAGTGCTATCATCATGAAACGTTCAGATCACTTACAACTCAATAGATTCTAACTTCCTGTAACGTTTCAGCCTGATTAGACCTTGTTTTCACACAAATGAACCCAGAATGATGTGAAAGTGTGCTTCGTGCAACATAATTCTGGGTGCCATTTAAAAACCATAAGTGCTAATGACTCCATTCCTCTTTGGGGTAATGGGGGCTGTTAACTGGAGTACTCTAAAACAAACCTGACCTCTCTAGGATATTCAGAAGCCAAGTTATAAGCCCACAAATGTGTAACTGGACTACTTCTTTAAGTGACACCAGGCCCGGTGACCTTTGGGACATGGTTTGACCCCCTATGGGAATGTGCGATCATCATGAAACTTTCAGATCACTTACAACTCAATAGATTCTACCTTCTTGTAACGTTTCAGCCTGATTGGACCTTGTTTTCACACAAATGGACCCAGAATGAAGTGAAATTGTGCTTTGTGCAACATAATTCTGGGTGCCATTTACAAACCATAAGTGCTAATGACTCCATTCCTTTTTGTGGTTGTAGGGGCTGTTGATTGGAGTACACTAAAACAAACCTGATCTCTCTAGGACATTCAGAAGCCAAGTTATAAGCCCACAAATGTGTAACTGGACTACTTCTTTAAATTGACACCAGATCCGGTGACCTTTGGGACATGGTTTGACCCCCTTAGGAAAGTGCTATCATCATGAAACGTTCAGATCACTTACAACTCAATAGATTCTACCTTCTTGTAACGTTTCAGCCTGATTGGACCTTGTTTTCACACAAATGGACCCAGAATGATGTGAAATTGTGCTTCGTGCAACATAATTCTGGGTGCCATTTACAAACCATAAGTGCTAATGACTCCATTCCTTTTTGTGGTTGTAGGGGCTGTTGATTGGAGTACACTAAAACAAACCTGATCTCTCTAGGACATTCAGAAGCCAAGTTATAAGCCCACAAATGTGTAACTGGACTAATTCTTTAAATTGACACCAGATCCGGTGACCTTTGGGACATGGTTTGACCCCCTTAGGAAAGTGCTATCATCATGAAACAATCAGATCACTTACAAATCAATAGATTCTACCTTCCTGTAACGTTTCAGCCTGATTGGACCTTGTTTTCACACAAATGAACCCAGAATGATGTGAAATTGTGCTTCGTGCAACATAATTCTGGGTGCCATTTAAAAACCATAAGTGCTAATGACTCCATTCCTTTTTGTGGTTGTAGGGGCTGTTGATTGGAGTACACTAAAACAAACCTGATCGCTCTAGGACATTCAGAAGCCAAGTTATAAGCCCACAAATGTGTAACTGGACTACTTCTCTAAATTGACACCAGATCCGGTGACCTTTGGGACATGGTTTGACCCCCTTAGGAAAGTGCTATAATCATGAAACGTACAGATCACTTACAACTCAATAGATTCTACCTTCCTGTAACATTTCAGCCTGATTCGACCTTGTTTTCATACAAATGAACCCAGAATGATGTGAAATTGTGCTTCGTGCAACATAATTCTGGATGCCATTTACAAACCATAAGTGCTAATGACTCCATTCCTTTTTGTGGTTGTAGGGGCTTTTGATTGGAGTACACTAAAACAAACCTAACCTCTCTAGGACATTCAGAAGCCAAGTTATAAGCCCACAAAGGTGTAACTGGACTACTTCTTTAAAGTGACACCAGGCCCGGTGACATTTGGGACATGGTTTGACCCCCTATAGGAATGTGCGATCATCTTGAAACGTTCAGATCACTTACAACTCAATAGATTCTACCTTCCTGTATTGTTTCAGCCTGATTGGACCTTGTTTTTACACAAATGAACCCAGAATGATGTGAAATTGTGCTTCGTGCAACATAATTCTGGGTGCCATTTAAAAACCATAAGTGCTAATGTCTCCATTCCTTTTTGTGGTTGTAGGGGCTGTTGATTGGAGTACACTAAAACAAACCTGATCGCTCTAGGACATTCAGAAGCCAAGGTTTAAGCCCACAAATGTGTAACTGGACTACTTCTTTAAATTTACACCAGATCCGGTGACCTTTGGGACATGGTTTGACCCCCTTAGGAAAGTGCTATCATCATGAAACGTTCAGATCACTTACAACGCAATAGATTCTACCTTCCTGTAACGTTTCAGCCTGATTGGACCTTGTTTTCACACAAATGAACCCAGAATGATGTGAAATTGTGCTTCGTGCAACATAATTCTGGGTGCCATTTAAAAACCATAAGTCTAATGACTCCATTCCTTTATGTGGTTGTAGGGGCTGTTGATTGGAGTATACTAAAACAAACCTGATCTCTCTAGGACATTCAGAAGCCAAGTTATAAGCCCACAAATTTGTAACTGGACTACTTCTTTAGACACCAGATCCGGTGATCTTTGGGACATGGTTTGACCCCCTTAGGAAAGTGCTATCATCATGAAACGTTCAGATCACTTACAACTCAATAGATTCTACCTTCCTGTAACGTTTCAGCCTGATTGGACCTTGTTTTCACACAAATGAACCCAGAAGGATGTGAAATTGTGATTCGTGTAACATAATTCTGGGTGCCATTTAAAAACCATAAGTGCTAATGTCTCCATTCCTTTTTGTGGTTCTAGGGGCTGTTGATTGGAGTACACTAAAACAAACCTGATCGCTCTAGGACATTCAGAAGCCAAGTTATAAGCCCACAAATGTGTAACTGGACTACTTCTTTAAATTGACACCAGATCCGGTGACCTTTGAGACATGGTTTGACCCCCTTAGGAAAGTGCTATCATCATGAAACCTTCAGATCACTTACAACTCAATAGATTCTACCTTCATGTAACGTTTCAGCCTGATTGGACCTTGTTTTCACACAAATGAACCCAGAATGATGTGAAATTGTGCTTCGTGCAACATAATTCTGGGTGCCATTTAAAAGCCATAAGTGCTAATGACTCCATTCCTTTTTGTGGTTGTAGGGGCTGTTGATTTGAGTACACTAAAACAAACCTGATCGCTCTAGGACATTCAGAAGCCAAGTTATAAGCCCACAAATGTGTAACTGGACAACTTCTTTAAATTGACACCAGATCCGGTGACCTTTGGGACATGGTTTGACCCCCTTAGGAAAGTGCTATCATCATGAAACATTCAGATCACTTACAACTCAATAGATTCTACCTTCCTGTAACGTTTCAGCCTGATTGGACCTTGTTTTCACACAAATGGACCCAGAATGATGTGAAATAGTGCTTCGTGCAACATAATTCTGGGTGCTATTTACATACCATAAGTGCTAATGACTCCATTCCTTTTTGTGGTTGTAGGGGCTGTAGATTGGAGTACACTACAATAAACCTGATCTCTCTAGGACATTCAGAAGCCAAGTTATAAGCCCACAAATGTGTAACTGGACTACTTCTTTAAATTGACACTAGATCCGTTGACCTTTGGGACATGGTTTGACCCCCTTAGGAAAGTGCTATCATCATTAAACGTTCAGATCACTTACAACTCAATAGATTCTACCTTCCTGTAACGTTTCAGCCTGATTGGACCTTGTTTTCACACAAATGAACCCAGAATGATGTGAAATTGTGCTTCGTGCAACATAATTCTGGGTGCCATTTACAAACCATAAGTGCTAATGACTCCATTCCTTTTTGTGGTTGTAGGGGCTGTAGATTGGAGTACACTAAAACAAACCTAACCTCTCTTGGACATTCAGAAGCCAAGTTATAAGCCCACAAAGGTGTAACTGGACTACTTCTTTAAATTGACACCAGATCCGGTGACCTTTGGGACATGGTTTGACCCCCTTAGGAAAGTGCTATCATCATGAAATGTTCAGATCACTTACAACTCAATAGATTCTACCTTCTTGTAACGTTTCAGCCTGATTGGACCTTGTTTTCACACAAATGGACCCAGAATGATGTGAAATAGTGCTTCGTGCAACATAATTCTGGGTGCCATTTACAAACCATAAGTGCTAATGACTCCATTCCTTTTTGTGGTTGTAGGGGCTGTTGATTGGAGTACACTAAAATAAACCTGATCTCTCTAGGACATTCAGAAGCCAAGTTATAAGCCCACAAATGTGTAACTGGACTACTTCTTTAAATTGACACCAGATCCGGTGACCTTTGGGACATGGTTTGACCCCCTTAGGAAAGTGCTATCATCATGAAACCTTCAGATCACTTACAACTCAATAGATTCTACCTTCATGTAACGTTTCAGCCGGATTGGACCTTGTTTTCACACAAATGAACCCAGAATGATGTGAAATTGTGCTTCGTGCAACATAATTCTGGGTGCCATTTAAAAGCCATAAGTGCTAATGACTCCATTCCTTTTTGTGGTTGTAGGGGCTGTTGATTGGAGTACACTAAAACAAACCTGATCGCTCTAGGACATTCAGAAGCCAAGTTATAAGCCCACAAATGTGTAACTGGACAACTTCTTTAAATTGACACCATATCCGGTGACCTTTGGGACATGGTTTGACCCCCTTAGGAAAGTGCTATCATCATGAAACATTCAGATAACTTACAACTCAATAGATTCTACCTTCCTGTAACGTTTCAGCCTGATTGGACCTTGTTTTCACACAAATGGACCCAGAATGATGTGAAATAGTGCTTCGTGCAACATAATTCTGGGTGCCATTTACATACCATAAGTGCTAATGACTCCATTCCTTTTTGTGGTTGTAGGGGCTGTAGATTGGAGTACACTACAATAAACCTGATCTCTCTAGGACATTCAGAAGCCAAGTTATAAGCCCACAAATGTGTAACTGGACTACTTCTTTAAATTGACACCCGATCCGGTGACCTTTGGGACATGGTTTGACCCCCTTAGGAAAGTGCTATCATCATTAAACGTTCAGATCACTTACATCTCAATAGATTCTACCTTCCTGTAACGTTTCAGCCTGATTGGACCTTGTTTTCACACAAATGAACCCAGAATGATGTGAAATTGTGCTTCGTGCAACATAATTCTGGGTGCCATTTACAAACCATAAGTGCTAATGACTCCATTCCTTTTTGTGGTTGTAGGGGCTGTAGATTGGAGTACACTAAAACAAACCTAACCTCTCTTGGACATTCAGAAGCCAAGTTATAAGCCCACAAAGGTGTAACTGGACTACTTCTTTAAATTGACACCAGATCCGGTGACCTTTGGGACATGGTTTGACCCCCTTAGGAAAGTGCTATCATCATGAAATGTTCAGATCACTTACAACTCAATAGATTCTACCTTCTTGTAACGTTTCAGCCTGATTGGACCTTGCTTTCACACAAATGGACCCAGAATGATGTGAAATAGTGCTTCGTGCAACATAATTCTGGGTGCCATTTACAAACCATGAGTGCTAATGACTCCATTCCTTTTTGTGGTTGTAGGGGCTGTTGATTGGAGTACACTAAAATAAACCTGATCTCTCTAGGACATTCAGAAGCCAAGTTATAAGCCCACAAATGTGTAACTGGACTACTTCTTTAAATTGACACCAGATCCGGTGACCTTTGGGACATGGTTTGACCCCCTTAGGAAAGTGCTATCATCATGAAATGTTTTAGATCACTTACAACTCAATAGATTCTACCTTCCTGTAACGTTTCAGCCTGATTGGACCTTGTTTTCACACAAATGGACCCAGAATCATGTGAAATTGTGCTTCGTGCAACATAAATCTGGGTGCCATTTAAAAACCATAAGTGCTAATGACTCCATTCCTTTTTGTGGTTATAGGGGCTGTTGATTGGAGTATACTAAAACAAACCTGATCTCTCTAGGACATTCAGAAGCAACGTTATAAGCCCACAAATGTGTAACTGGACTACTTCTTTAAATTGACACCAGATCCGGTGACCTTTGGGACATGGTTTGACCCCCTTAGGAAAGTGCTATCATCATGAAACGTTCAGATCACTTACAACTCAATAGATTCTAACTTCCTGTAACGTTTCAGCCTGATTGGACCTTGTTTTCACACAAATGAACCCAGAATGATGTGAAAGTGTGCTTCGTGCAACATAATTCTGGGTGCCATTTAAAAACCATAAGTGCTAATGACTCCATTCCTTTTTGTGGTTGTAGGGGCTGTTGATTGGAATACACTAAAATAAACCTGATCTCTCTAGGACATTCAGAAGCCAAGTTATAAGCCCACAAATGTGTAACTGGACTACTTCTTTAAATTGACACCAGATCCGGTGACCTTTGGGACATGGTTTGACCCCCTTAGGAAAGTGCTATCATCATGAAATGTTTTAGATCACTTACAACTCAATAGATTCTACCTTCCTGTAACGTTTCAGCCTGATTGGACCTTGTTTTCACACAAATGGACCCAGAATCATGTGAAATTGTGCTTCGTGCAACATAATTCTGGGTGCCATTTAAAAACCATAAGTGCTAATGACTCCATTCCTTTTTGTGGTTGTAGGGGCTGTTGATTGGAGTATACTAAAACAAACCTGATCTCTCTAGGACATTCAGAAGCCACGTTATAAGCCCACAAATGTGTAACTGGACTACTTCTTTAAATTGACACCAGATCCGGTGACCTTTGGGACATGGTTTGACCCCCTTAGGAAAGTGCTATCATCATGAAACGTTCTGATCACTTACAACTCAATAGATTCTAACTTCCTGTAACGTTTCAGCCTGATTGGACCTTGTTTTCACACAAATGAACCCAGAATGATGTGAAAGTGTGCTTCGTGCAACATAATTCTGGGTGCCATTTAAAAACCATAAGTGCTAATGACTCCATTCCTTTTTGGGGTAATGGGGGCTGTTAATTGGAGCACACTAAAACAAACCTAACCTCTCTAGGACATTCAGAAGCCAAGTTATAAGCCCACAAAGATGTAACTGGACTACTTCTTTAAAGTGACACCAGGCCCGGTGACCTTTGGGACATGGTTTTACCCCGTATAGGAATGTGCGATCATCTTGAAACGTTCAGATCACTTACAACTCAATAGATTCTACCTTCTTATAGCGGTTCAGCCTGATTGGACCTTGTTTTCACACAAATGGACCCAGATTGATGTGAAATTGTGCTTCGTGCAACATAATTCTGGGTGCCATTTACAAACCATAAGTGCTAATGACTCCATTCCTTTTTGTGGTTGTAGGGGCTGTTGATTGGAGTACACTAAAATAAACCTGATCTCTCTAGGACATTCAGAAGCCAAGTTATAAGCCCACAAATGTGTAACTGGACTACTTCTTTAAATTGACACCAGATCCAGTGACCTTTGGGACATGGGTTGACCCCCTTAGGAAAGTGCTATCATCATGAAACGTTCAGATCACTTACAACTCAATAGATTCTACCTTCCTGTAACGTTTCAGCCTGATTGGACCTTGTTTTCACACAAATGGACCCAGAATGATGTGAAATTGTGCTTCGTGCAACATAATTCTGGGTGCCATTTAAAAGCCATAAGTGCTAATGACTCCATTCCTTTTTGTGGTTGTAGGGGCTGTTGATTGGAGTACACTAAAACAAACCTGATCGCTCTAGGACATTCAGAAGCCAAGTTATAAGCCCACAAATGTGTAACTGGACAACTTCTTTAAATTGACACCAGATCCGGTGACCTTTGGGACATGGTTTGACCCCCTTAGGAAAGTGCTATCATCATGAAACATTCAGATAACTTACAACTCAATAGATTCTACCTTCCTGTAACGTTTCAGCCTGATTGGACCTTGTTTTCACACAAATGGACCCAGAATGATGTGAAATAGTGCTTCGTGCAACATAATTCTGGGTGCCATTTACATACCATAAGTGCTAATGACTCCATTCCTTTTTGTGGTTGTAGGGGCTGTAGATTGGAGTACACTACAATAAACCTGATCTCTCTAGGACATTCAGAAGCCAAGTTATAAGCCCACAAATGTGTAACTGGACTACTTCTTTAAATTGACACCAGATCCGGTGACCTTTGGGACATGGTTTGACCCCCTTAGGAAAGTGCTATCATCATTAAACGTTCAGATCACTTACATCTCAATAGATTCTACCTTCCTGTAACGTTTCAGCCTGATTGGACCTTGTTTTCACACAAATGAACCCAGAATGATGTGAAATTGTGCTTCGTGCAACATAATTCTGGGTGCCATTTACAAACCATAAGTGCTAATGACTCCATTCCTTTTTGTGGTTGTAGGGGCTGTAGATTGGAGTACACTAAAACAAACCTAACCTCTCTTGGACATTCAGAAGCCAAGTTATAAGCCCACAAAGGTGTAACTGGACTACTTCTTTAAATTGACACCAGATCCGGTGACCTTTGGGACATGGTTTGACCCCCTTAGGAAACTGCTATCATCATGAAATGTTCAGATCACTTACAACTCAATAGATTCTACCTTCTTGTAACGTTTCAGCCTGATTGGACCTTGCTTTCACACAAATGGACCCAGAATGATGTGAAATAGTGCTTCGTGCAACATAATTCTGGGTGCCATTTACAAACCATGAGTGCTAATGACTCCATTCCTTTTTGTGGTTGTAGGGGCTGTTGATTGGAGTACACTAAAATAAACCTGATCTCTCTAGGACATTCAGAAGCCAAGTTATAAGCCCACAAATGTGTAACTGGACTACTTCTTTAAATTGACACCAGATCCGGTGACCTTTGGGACATGGTTTGACCCCCTTAGGAAAGTGCTATCATCATGAAATGTTTTAGATCACTTACAACTCAATAGATTCTACCTTCCTGTAACGTTTCAGCCTGATTGGACCTTGCTTTCACACAAATGGACCCAGAATCATGTGAAATTGTGCTTCGTGCAACATAAATCTGGGTGCCATTTAAAAACCATAAGTGCTAATGACTCCATTCCTTTTTGTGGTTATAGGGGCTGTTGATTGGAGTATACTAAAACAAACCTGATCTCTCTAGGACATTCAGAAGCCACGTTATAAGCCCACAAATGTGTAACTGGACTACTTCTTTAAATTGACACCAGATCCGGTGACCTTTGGGACATGGTTTGACCCCCTTAGGAAAGTGCTATCATCATGAAACGTTCAGATCACTTACAACTCAATAGATTCTAACTTCCTGTAACGTTTCAGCCTGATTGGACCTTGTTTTCACACAAATGAACCCAGAATGATGTGAAAGTGTGCTTCGTGCAACATAATTCTGGGTGCCATTTAAAAACCATAAGTGCTAATGACTCCATTCCTTTTTGTGGTTGTAGGGGCTGTTGATTGGAATACACTAAAATAAACCTGATCTCTCTAGGACATTCAGAAGCCAAGTTATAAGCCCACAAATGTGTAACTGGACTACTTCTTTAAATTGACACCAGATCCGGTGACCTTTGGGACATGGTTTGACCCCCTTAGGAAAGTGCTATCATCATGAAATGTTTTAGATCACTTACAACTCAATAGATTCTACCTTCCTGTAACGTTTCAGCCTGATTGGACCTTGTTTTCACACAAATGGACCCAGAATCATGTGAAATTGTGCTTCGTGCAACATAATTCTGGGTGCCATTTAAAAACCATAAGTGCTAATGACTCCATTCCTTTTTGTGGTTGTAGGGGCTGTTGATTGGAGTATACTAAAACAAACCTGATCTCTCTAGGACATTCAGAAGCCACGTTATAAGCCCACAAATGTGTAACTGGACTACTTCTTTAAATTGACACCAGATCCGGTGACCTTTGGGACATGGTTTGACCCCCTTAGGAAAGTGCTATCATCATGAAACGTTCTGATCACTTACAACTCAATAGATTCTAACTTCCTGTAACGTTTCAGCCTGATTGGACCTTGTTTTCACACAAATGAACCCAGAATGATGTGAAAGTGTGCTTCGTGCAACATAATTCTGGGTGCCATTTAAAAACCATAAGTGCTAATGACTCCATTCCTTTTTGGGGTAATGGGGGCTGTTAATTGGAGCACACTAAAACAAACCTAACCTCTCTAGGACATTCAGAAGCCAAGTTATAAGCCCACAAAGATGTAACTGGACTACTTCTTTAAAGTGACACCAGGCCCGGTGACCTTTGGGACATGGTTTTACCCCGTATAGGAATGTGCGATCATCTTGAAACGTTCAGATCACTTACAACTCAATAGATTCTACCTTCTTATAGCGGTTCAGCCTGATTGGACCTTGTTTTCACACAAATGGACCCAGATTGATGTGAAATTGTGCTTCGTGCAACATAATTCTGGGTGCCATTTACAAACCATAAGTGCTAATGACTCCATTCCTTTTTGTGGTTGTAGGGGCTGTTGATTGGAGTACACTAAAATAAACCTGATCTCTCTAGGACATTCAGAAGCCAAGTTATAAGCCCACAAATGTGTAACTGGACTACTTCTTTAAATTGACACCAGATCCAGTGACCTTTGGGACATGGGTTGACCCCCTTAGGAAAGTGCTATCATCATGAAACGTTCAGATCACTTACAACTCAATAGATTCTACCTTCCTGTAACGTTTCAGCCTGATTGGACCTTGTTTTCACACAAATGGACCCAGAATGATGTGAAATTGTGCTTCGTGCAACATAATTCTGGGTGCCATTTAAAAGCCATAAGTGCTAATGACTCCATTCCTTTTTGTGGTTGTAGGGGCTGTTGATTGGAGTACACTAAAACAAACCTGATCGCTCTAGGACATTCAGAAGCCAAGTTATAAGCCCACAAATGTGTAACTGGACAACTTCTTTAAATTGACACCAGATCCGGTGACCTTTGGGACATGGTTTGACCCCCTTAGGAAAGTGCTATCATCATGAAACATTCAGATAACTTACAACTCAATAGATTCTACCTTCCTGTAACGTTTCAGCCTGATTGGACCTTGTTTTCACACAAATGGACCCAGAATGATGTGAAATAGTGCTTCGTGCAACATAATTCTGGGTGCCATTTACATACCATAAGTGGTAATGACTCCATTCCTTTTTGTGGTTGTAGGGGCTGTAGATTGGAGTACACTACAATAAACCTGATCTCTCTAGGACATTCAGAAGCCAAGTTATAAGCCCACAAATGTGTAACTGGACTACTTCTTTAAATTGACACCAGATCCGGTGACCTTTGGGACATGGTTTGACCCCCTTAGGAAAGTGCTATCATCATTAAACGTTCAGATCACTTACATCTCAATAGATTCTACCTTCCTGTAACGTTTCAGCCTGATTGGACCTTGTTTTCACACAAATGAACCCAGAATGATGTGAAATTGTGCTTCGTGCAACATAATTCTGGGTGCCATTTACAAACCATAAGTGCTAATGACTCCATTCCTTTTTGTGGTTGTAGGGGCTGTAGATTGGAGTACACTAAAACAAACCTAACCTCTCTTGGACATTCAGAAGCCAAGTTATAAGCCCACAAAGGTGTAACTGGACTACTTCTTTAAATTGACACCAGATCCGGTGACCTTTGGGACATGGTTTGACCCCCTTAGGAAACTGCTATCATCATGAAATGTTCAGATCACTTACAACTCAATAGATTCTACCTTCTTGTAACGTTTCAGCCTGATTGGACCTTGCTTTCACACAAATGGACCCAGAATGATGTGAAATAGTGCTTCGTGCAACATAATTCTGGGTGCCATTTACAAACCATGAGTGCTAATGACTCCATTCCTTTTTGTGGTTGTAGGGGCTGTTGATTGGAGTACACTAAAATAAACCTGATCTCTCTAGGACATTCAGAAGCCAAGTTATAAGCCCACAAATGTGTAACTGGACTACTTCTTTAAATTGACACCAGATCCGGTGACCTTTGGGACATGGTTTGACCCCCTTAGGAAAGTGCTATCATCATGAAATGTTTTAGATCACTTACAACTCAATAGATTCTACCTTCCTGTAACGTTTCAGCCTGATTGGACCTTGTTTTCACACAAATGGACCCAGAATCATGTGAAATTGTGCTTCGTGCAACATAAATCTGGGTGCCATTTAAAAACCATAAGTGCTAATGACTCCATTCCTTTTTGTGGTTATAGGGGCTGTTGATTGGAGTATACTAAAACAAACCTGATCTCTCTAGGACATTCAGAAGCCACGTTATAAGCCCACAAATGTGTAACTGGACTACTTCTTTAAATTGACACCAGATCCGGTGACCTTTGGGACATGGTTTGACCCCCTTAGGAAAGTGCTATCATCATGAAACGTTCAGATCACTTACAACTCAATAGATTCTACCTTCCTGTAACGTTTCAGCCTGATTGGACCTTGTTTTCACACAAATGGACCCAGAATCATGTGAAATTGTGCTTCGTGCAACATAATTCTGGGTGCCATTTAAAAACCATAAGTGCTAATGTCTCCATTCCTTTTTGTGGTTCTAGGGGCTGTTGATTGGAGTACACTAAAACAAACCTGATCGCTCTAGGACATTCAGAAGCCAAGTTATAAGCCCACAAATGTGTAACTGGACTACTTCTTTAAATTGACACCAGATCCGGTGACCTTTGAGACATGGTTTGACCCCCTTAGGAAAGTGCTATCATCATGAAACCTTCAGATCACTTACAACTCAATAGATTCTACCTTCATGTAACGTTTCAGCCTGATTGGACCTTGTTTTCACACAAATGAACCCAGAATGATGTGAAATTGTGCTTCGTGCAACATAATTCTGGGTGCCATTTAAAAGCCATAAGTGCTAATGACTCCATTCCTTTTTGTGGTTGTAGGGGCTTTTGATTTGAGTACACTAAAACAAACCTGATCGCTCTAGGACATTCAGAAGCCAAGTTATAAGCCCACAAATGTGTAACTGGACAACTTCTTTAAATTGACACCAGATCCGGTGACCTTTGGGACATGGTTTGACCCCCTTAGGAAAGTGCTATCATCATGAAACATTCAGATCACTTACAACTCAATAGATTCTACCTTCCTGTAACGTTTCAGCCTGATTGGACCTTGTTTTCACACAAATGGACCCAGAATGATGTGAAATAGTGCTTCGTGCAACATAATTCTGGGTGCTATTTACATACCATAAGTGCTAATGACTCCATTCCTTTTTGTGGTTGTAGGGGCTGTAGATTGGAGTACACTACAATAAACCTGATCTCTCTAGGACATTCAGAAGCCAAGTTATAAGCCCACAAATGTGTAACTGGACTACTTCTTTAAATTGACACTAGATCCGTTGACCTTTGGGACATGGTTTGACCCCCTTAGGAAAGTGCTATCATCATTAAACGTTCAGATCACTTACAACTCAATAGATTCTACCTTCCTGTAACATTTCAGCCTGATTGGACCTTGTTTTCACACAAATGAACCCAGAATGATGTGAAATTGTGCTTCGTGCAACATAATTCTGGGTGCCATTTACAAACCATAAGTGCTAATGACTCCATTCCTTTTTGTGGTTGTAGGGGCTGTAGATTGGAGTACACTAAAACAAACCTAACCTCTCTTGGACATTCAGAAGCCAAGTTATAAGCCCACAAAGGTGTAACTGGACTACTTCTTTAAATTGACACCAGATCCGGTGACCTTTGGGACATGGTTTGACCCCCTTAGGAAAGTGCTATCATCATGAAATGTTCAGATCACTTACAACTCAATAGATTCTACCTTCTTGTAACGTTTCAGCCTGATTGGACCTTGTTTTCACACAAATGGACCCAGAATGATGTGAAATAGTGCTTCGTGCAACATAATTCTGGGTGCCATTTACAAACCATAAGTGCTAATGACTCCATTCCTTTTTGTGGTTGTAGGGGCTGTTGATTGGAGTACACTAAAATAAACCTGATCTCTCTAGGACATTCAGAAGCCAAGTTATAAGCCCACAAATGTGTAACTGGACTACTTCTTTAAATTGACACCAGATCCGGTGACCTTTGGGACATGGTTTGACCCCCTTAGGAAAGTGCTATCATCATGAAACCTTCAGATCACTTACAACTCAATAGATTCTACCTTCATGTAACGTTTCAGCCGGATTGGACCTTGTTTTCACACAAATGAACCCAGAATGATGTGAAATTGTGCTTCGTGCAACATAATTCTGGGTGCCATTTAAAAGCCATAAGTGCTAATGACTCCATTCCTTTTTGTGGTTGTAGGGGCTGTTGATTGGAGTACACTAAAACAAACCTGATCGCTCTAGGACATTCAGAAGCCAAGTTATAAGCCCACAAATGTGTAACTGGACAACTTCTTTAAATTGACACCAGATCCGGTGACCTTTGGGACATGGTTTGACCCCCTTAGGAAAGTGCTATCATCATGAAACATTCAGATAACTTACAACTCAATAGATTCTACCTTCCTGTAACGTTTCAGCCTGATTGGACCTTGTTTTCACACAAATGGACCCAGAATGATGTGAAATAGTGCTTCGTGCAACATAATTCTGGGTGCCATTTACATACCATAAGTGCTAATGACTCCATTCCTTTTTGTGGTTGTAGGGGCTGTAGATTGGAGTACACTACAATAAACCTGATCTCTCTAGGACATTCAGAAGCCAAGTTATAAGCCCACAAATGTGTAACTGGACTACTTCTTTAAATTGACACCAGATCCGGTGACCTTTGGGACATGGTTTGACCCCCTTAGGAAAGTGCTATCATCATTAAACGTTCAGATCACTTACATCTCAATAGATTCTACCTTCCTGTAACGTTTCAGCCTGATTGGACCTTGTTTTCACACAAATGAACCCAGAATGATGTGAAATTGTGCTTCGTGCAACATAATTCTGGGTGCCATTTACAAACCATAAGTGCTAATGACTCCATTCCTTTTTGTGGTTGTAGGGGCTGTAGATTGGAGTACACTAAAACAAACCTAACCTCTCTTGGACATTCAGAAGCCAAGTTATAAGCCCACAAAGGTGTAACTGGACTACTTCTTTAAATTGACACCAGATCCGGTGACCTTTGGGACATGGTTTGACCCCCTTAGGAAAGTGCTATCATCATGAAATGTTCAGATCACTTACAACTCAATAGATTCTACCTTCTTGTAACGTTTCAGCCTGATTGGACCTTGCTTTCACACAAATGGACCCAGAATGATGTGAAATAGTGCTTCGTGCAACATAATTCTGGGTGCCATTTACAAACCATGAGTGCTAATGACTCCATTCCTTTTTGTGGTTGTAGGGGCTGTTGATTGGAGTACACTAAAATAAACCTGATCTCTCTAGGACATTCAGAAGCCAAGTTATAAGCCCACAAATGTGTAACTGGACTACTTCTTTAAATTGACACCAGATCCGGTGACCTTTGGGACATGGTTTGACCCCCTTAGGAAAGTGCTATCATCATGAAATGTTTTAGATCACTTACAACTCAATAGATTCTACCTTCCTGTAACGTTTCAGCCTGATTGGACCTTGTTTTCACACAAATGGACCCAGAATCATGTGAAATTGTGCTTCGTGCAACATAAATCTGGGTGCCATTTAAAAACCATAAGTGCTAATGACTCCATTCCTTTTTGTGGTTATAGGGGCTGTTGATTGGAGTATACTAAAACAAACCTGATCTCTCTAGGACATTCAGAAGCCACGTTATAAGCCCACAAATGTGTAACTGGACTACTTCTTTAAATTGACACCAGATCCGGTGACCTTTGGGACATGGTTTGACCCCCTTAGGAAAGTGCTATCATCATGAAACGTTCAGATCACTTACAACTCAATAGATTCTAACTTCCTGTAACGTTTCAGCCTGATTGGACCTTGTTTTCACACAAATGAACCCAGAATGATGTGAAAGTGTGCTTCGTGCAACATAATTCTGGGTGCCATTTAAAAACCATAAGTGCTAATGACTCCATTCCTTTTTGTGGTTGTAGGGGCTGTTGATTGGAGTACACTAAAATAAACCTGATCTCTCTAGGACATTCAGAAGCCAAGTTATAAGCCCACAAATGTGTAACTGGACTACTTCTTTAAATTGACACCAGATCCGGTGACCTTTGGGACATGGTTTGACCCCCTTAGGAAAGTGCTATCATCATGAAATGTTTTAGATCACTTACAACTCAATAGATTCTACCTTCCTGTAACGTTTCAGCCTGATTGGACCTTGTTTTCACACAAATGGACCCAGAATCATGTGAAATTGTGCTTCGTGCAACATAATTCTGGGTGCCATTTAAAAACCATAAGTGCTAATGACTCCATTCCTTTTTGTGGTTGTAGGGGCTGTTGATTGGAGTATACTAAAACAAACCTGATCTCTCTAGGACATTCAGAAGCCACGTTATAAGCCCACAAATGTGTAACTGGACTACTTCTTTAAATTGACACCAGATCCGGTGACCTTTGGGACATGGTTTGACCCCCTTAGGAAAGTGCTATCATCATGAAACGTTCAGATCACTTACAACTCAATAGATTCTAACTTCCTGTAACGTTTCAGCCTGATTGGACCTTGTTTTCACACAAATGAACCCAGAATGATGTGAAAGTGTGCTTCGTGCAACATAATTCTGGGTGCCATTTAAAAACCATAAGTGCTAATGACTCCATTCCTTTTTGGGGTAATGGGGGCTGTTAATTGGAGCACACTAAAACAAACCTAACCTCTCTAGGACATTCAGAAGCCAAGTTATAAGCCCACAAAGATGTAACTGGACTACTTCTTTAAAGTGACACCAGGCCCGGTGACCTTTGGGACATGGTTTTACCCCGTATAGGAATGTGCGATCATCTTGAAACGTTCAGATCACTTACAACTCAATAGATTCTACCTTCTTATAGCGGTTCAGCCTGATTGGACCTTGTTTTCACACAAATGGACCCAGATTGATGTGAAATTGTGCTTCGTGCAACATAATTCTGGGTGCCATTTACAAACCATAAGTGCTAATGACTCCATTCCTTTTTGTGGTTGTAGGGGCTGTTGATTGGAGTACACTAAAATAAACCTGATCTCTCTAGGACATTCAGAAGCCAAGTTATAAGCCCACAAATGTGTAACTGGACTACTTCTTTAAATTGACACCAGATCCAGTGACCTTTGGGACATGGGTTGACCCCCTTAGGAAAGTGCTATCATCATGAAACGTTCAGATCACTTACAACTCAATAGATTCTACCTTCCTGTAACGTTTCAGCCTGATTGGACCTTGTTTTCACACAAATGGACCCAGAATGATGTGAAATTGTGCTTCGTGCAACATAATTCTGGGTGCCATTTAAAAGCCATAAGTGCTAATGACTCCATTCCTTTTTGTGGTTGTAGGGGCTGTTGATTGGAGTACACTAAAACAAACCTGATCGCTCTAGGACATTCAGAAGCCAAGTTATAAGCCCACAAATGTGTAACTGGACAACTTCTTTAAATTGACACCAGATCCGGTGACCTTTGGGACATGGTTTGACCCCCTTAGGAAAGTGCTATCATCATGAAACATTCAGATAACTTACAACTCAATAGATTCTACCTTCCTGTAACGTTTCAGCCTGATTGGACCTTGTTTTCACACAAATGGACCCAGAATGATGTGAAATAGTGCTTCGTGCAACATAATTCTGGGTGCCATTTACATACCATAAGTGCTAATGACTCCATTCCTTTTTGTGGTTGTAGGGGCTGTAGATTGGAGTACACTACAATAAACCTGATCTCTCTAGGACATTCAGAAGCCAAGTTATAAGCCCACAAATGTGTAACTGGACTACTTCTTTAAATTGACACCAGATCCGGTGACCTTTGGGACATGGTTTGACCCCCTTAGGAAAGTGCTATCATCATTAAACGTTCAGATCACTTACATCTCAATAGATTCTACCTTCCTGTAACGTTTCAGCCTGATTGGACCTTGTTTTCACACAAATGAACCCAGAATGATGTGAAATTGTGCTTCGTGCAACATAATTCTGGGTGCCATTTACAAACCATAAGTGCTAATGACTCCATTCCTTTTTGTGGTTGTAGGGGCTGTAGATTGGAGTACACTAAAACAAACCTAACCTCTCTTGGACATTCAGAAGCCAAGTTATAAGCCCACAAAGGTGTAACTGGACTACTTCTTTAAATTGACACCAGATCCGGTGACCTTTGGGACATGGTTTGACCCCCTTAGGAAAGTGCTATCATCATGAAATGTTCAGATCACTTACAACTCAATAGATTCTACCTTCTTGTAACGTTTCAGCCTGATTGGACCTTGCTTTCACACAAATGGACCCAGAATGATGTGAAATAGTGCTTCGTGCAACATAATTCTGGGTGCCATTTACAAACCATGAGTGCTAATGACTCCATTCCTTTTTGTGGTTGTAGGGGCTGTTGATTGGAGTACACTAAAATAAACCTGATCTCTCTAGGACATTCAGAAGCCAAGTTATAAGCCCACAAATGTGTAACTGGACTACTTCTTTAAATTGACACCAGATCCGGTGACCTTTGGGACATGGTTTGACCCCCTTAGGAAAGTGCTATCATCATGAAATGTTTTGGATCACTTACAACTCAATAGATTCTACCTTCCTGTAACGTTTCAGCCTGATTGGACCTTGTTTTCACACAAATGGACCCAGAATCATGTGAAATTGTGCTTCGTGCAACATAAATCTGGGTGCCATTTAAAAACCATAAGTGCTAATGACTCCATTCCTTTTTGTGGTTATAGGGGCTGTTGATTGGAGTATACTAAAACAAACCTGATCTCTCTAGGACATTCAGAAGCCACGTTATAAGCCCACAAATGTGTAACTGGACTACTTCTTTAAATTGACACCAGATCCGGTGACCTTTGGGACATGGTTTGACCCCCTTAGGAAAGTGCTATCATCATGAAACGTTCAGATCACTTACAACTCAATAGATTCTAACTTCCTGTAACGTTTCAGCCTGATTGGACCTTGTTTTCACACAAATGAACCCAGAATGATGTGAAAGTGTGCTTCGTGCAACATAATTCTGGGTGCCATTTAAAAACCATAAGTGCTAATGACTCCATTCCTTTTTGTGGTTGTAGGGGCTGTTGATTGGAGTACACTAAAATAAACCTGATCTCTCTAGGACATTCAGAAGCCAAGTTATAAGCCCACAAATGTGTAACTGGACTACTTCTTTAAATTGACACCAGATCCGGTGACCTTTGGGACATGGTTTGACCCCCTTAGGAAAGTGCTATCATCATGAAATGTTTTAGATCACTTACAACTCAATAGATTCTACCTTCCTGTAACGTTTCAGCCTGATTGGACCTTGTTTTCACACAAATGGACCCAGAATCATGTGAAATTGTGCTTCGTGCAACATAATTCTGGGTGCCATTTAAAAACCATAAGTGCTAATGACTCCATTCCTTTTTGTGGTTGTAGGGGCTGTTGATTGGAGTATACTAAAACAAACCTGATCTCTCTAGGACATTCAGAAGCCACGTTATAAGCCCACAAATGTGTAACTGGACTACTTCTTTAAATTGACACCAGATCCGGTGACCTTTGGGACATGGTTTGACCCCCTTAGGAAAGTGCTATCATCATGAAACGTTCAGATCACTTACAACTCAATAGATTCTAACTTCCTGTAACGTTTCAGCCTGATTGGACCTTGTTTTCACACAAATGAACCCAGAATGATGTGAAAGTGTGCTTCGTGCAACATAATTCTGGGTGCCATTTAAAAACCATAAGTGCTAATGACTCCATTCCTTTTTGGGGTAATGGGGGCTGTTAATTGGAGCACACTAAAACAAACCTAACCTCTCTAGGACATTCAGAAGCCAAGTTATAAGCCCACAAAGATGTAACTGGACTACTTCTTTAAAGTGACACCAGGCCCGGTGACCTTTGGGACATGGTTTTACCCCGTATAGGAATGTGCGATCATCTTGAAACGTTCAGATCACTTACAACTCAATAGATTCTACCTTCTTATAGCGGTTCAGCCTGATTGGACCTTGTTTTCACACAAATGGACCCAGATTGATGTGAAATTGTGCTTCGTGCAACATAATTCTGGGTGCCATTTACAAACCATAAGTGCTAATGACTCCATTCCTTTTTGTGGTTGTAGGGGCTGTTGATTGGAGTACACTAAAATAAACCTGATCTCTCTAGGACATTCAGAAGCCAAGTTATAAGCCCACAAATGTGTAACTGGACTACTTCTTTAAATTGACACCAGATCCAGTGACCTTTGGGACATGGGTTGACCCCCTTAGGAAAGTGCTATCATCATGAAACGTTCAGATCACTTACAACTCAATAGATTCTACCTTCCTGTAACGTTTCAGCCTGATTGGACCTTGTTTTCACACAAATGGACCCAGAATGATGTGAAATTGTGCTTCGTGCAACATAATTCTGGGTGCTATTTACAAACCATAAGTGCTAATGACTCCATTCCTTTTTGTGGTTGTAGGGGCTGTTGAATGGAGTACACTAAAAAAACCTGATCTCTCTAGGACATTCAGAAGCCAAGTTATAAGCCCACAAATGTGTAACTGGACTACTTCTTTAAAGTGACATCAGATCCGGTGACCTTTGCGACATGGTTTGACGCCCTTAGGAAAGTGCTATCATCATGAAACGTTCAGATCACTTACAACTCAATAGATTCTACCTTCCGGTAACGTTTCTGCCTGATTGGACCTTGTTTTCACACAAATGAACCCAGAATGATGTGAAATTGTGCTTCGTGCAACATAATTCTGGGTGCCATTTAAAAACCATAAGTCTAATGACTCCATTCCTTTTTGTGGTTGTAGGGGCTGTTGATTGGAGTATACTGAAACAAACCTGATCTCTCTAGGACATTCAGAAGCCAAGTTATAAGCCTACAAAGATGCAACTGGACTACTTCTTTAAAGTGACACCAGGCCCGGTGACCTTTGGGACATGGTTTGACCCCCTATAGGAATGTGCGATCATCTTGAAACGTTCAGATCACTTACAACTCAATAGATTCTACCTTCCTGTAACGTTTCAGCCTGATTGGACCTTGTTTTCACACAAATGGACCCAGAATGATGTGAAATTGTGCTTCTTGCAACATAATTCTGGGTGCCATTTAAGAACCATAAGTGCTAATGACTCCATTCCTTTTTGTGGTTGTAGGGGCTGTTAATTGGAATTTGTGTGAAAACAAGGTCCAATCAGGCTGAAACGTTACAAGAAGCTAGAATCTATTGAGTTGTAAGTGATCTGAACGTTTCATGATGATAGCACTTTCCTAAGGGGGTCAAACCATGTCCCAAAGGTCACCAGATCTGGTGTCACTTTAAAGAAGTAGTCCAGTTACACCTTTGTGGGCTTATAACTTGGCTTCTGAATGTCCTAGAGAGGTTAGGTTTGTTTTAGTGTACTCCAATCAACAGCCCCTACAACCACAAAAAGGAATGGAGTCATTAGCACTTATGGTTTGTAAATGGCACCCAGAATTATGTTGCACGAAGCACAATTTCACATCATTCTGGGTTCATTTTTGTGAAAACAAGGACCAATCAGGCAGAAACGTTACCGGAAGGTAGAATCTATTGAGTTGTAAGTGATCTGAACGTTTCATGATGATAGCACTTTCCTAAGGGGGTCAAACCATGTCGCAAAGGTCACCGGATCTGGTGTCACTTTAAAGAAGTAGTCCAGTTACACATTTGTGGGCTTATAACTTGGCTTCTGAATGTCCTAGAGAGATCAGGTTTGTTTTAGTGTACTCCAATCAACAGCCCCTACAACCACAAAAAGGAATGGAGTCATTAGCACTTATGGTTTGTAAATGGCACCCACAATTATGTTGCACGAAGCACAATTTCACATCATTCTGGGTCCATTTGTGTGAAAACAAGGTCCAATCAGGCTGAAACGTTACAGGAAGGTAGAATCTATTGAGTTGTAAGTGATCTGAACGTTTCATGATGATAGCACTTTCCTAAGGGGGTCAACCCATGTCCCAAAGGTCACTGGATCTGGTGTCAATTTAAAGAAGTAGTCCAGTTACACATTTGTGGGCTTATAACTTGGCTTCTGAATGTCCTAGAGAGATCAGGTTTATTTTAGTGTACTCCAATCAACAGCCCCTACAACCACAAAAAGGAATGGAGTCATTAGCACTTATGGTTTGTAAATGGCACCCAGAATTATGTTGCACGAAGCACAATTTCACATCATTCTGGGTCCATTTGTGTGAAAACAAGGTCCAATCAGGCTGAAACGCTATAAGAAGGTAGAATCTATTGAGTTGTAAGTGATCTGAACGTTTCAAGATGATCGCACATTCCTATAGGGGGTAAAACCATGTCCCAAAGGTCACCGGGCCTGGTGTCACTTTAAAGAAGTAGTCCAGTTACATCTTTGTGGGCTTATAACTTGGCTTCTGAATGTCCTAGAGAGGTTAGGTTTGTTTTAGTGTGCTCCAATTAACAGCCCCTACAACCACAAAAAGGAATGGAGTCATTAGCACTTATGGTTCTTAAATGGCACCCAGAATTATGTTGCAAGAAGCACAATTTCACATCATTCTGGGTCCATTTGTGTGAAAACAAGGTCCAATCAGGCTGAAACGTTACAGGAAGGTAGAATCTATTGAGTTGTAAGTGATCTGAACGTTTCAAGATGATCGCACATTCCTATAGGGGGTCAAACCATGTCCCAAAGGTCACCGGGCCTGGTGTCACTTTAAAGAAGTAGTCCAGTTGTATCTTTGTAGGCTTATAACTTGGCTTCTGAATGTCCTAGAGAGATCAGGTTTGTTTCAGTATACTCCAATCAACAGCCCCTACAACCACAAAAAGGAATGGAGTCATTAGACTTATGGTTTTTAAATGGCACCCAGAATTATGTTGCACGAAGCACAATTTCACATCATTCTGGGTTCATTTGTGTGAAAACAAGGTCCAATCAGGCAGAAACGTTACCGGAAGGTAGAATCTATTGAGTTGTAAGTGATCTGAACGTTTCATGATGATAGCACTTTCCTAAGGGCGTCAAACCATGTCGCAAAGGTCACCGGATCTGATGTCACTTTAAAGAAGTAGTCCAGTTACACATTTGTGGGCTTATAACTTGGCTTCTGAATGTCCTAGAGAGATCAGGTTTTTTTAGTGTACTCCAATCAACAGCCCCTACAACCACAAAAAGGAATGGAGTCATTAGCACTTATGGTTTGTAAATGGCACCCAGAATTATGTTGCACGAAGCACAATTTCACATCATTCTGGGTCCATTTGTGTGAAAACAAGGTCCAATCAGGCTGAAACGTTACAGGAAGGTAGAATCTATTGAGTTGTAAGTGATCTGAACGTTTCATGATGATAGCACTTTCCTAAGGGGGTCAACCCATGTCCCAAAGGTCACTGGATCTGGTGTCAATTTAAAGAAGTAGTCCAGTTACACATTTGTGGGCTTATAACTTGGCTTCTGAATGTCCTAGAGAGATCAGGTTTATTTTAGTGTACTCCAATCAACAGCCCCTACAACCACAAAAAGGAATGGAGTCATTAGCACTTATGGTTTGTAAATGGCACCCAGAATTATGTTGCACGAAGCACAATTTCACATCAATCTGGGTCCATTTGTGTGAAAACAAGGTCCAATCAGGCTGAACCGCTATAAGAAGGTAGAATCTATTGAGTTGTAAGTGATCTGAACGTTTCAAGATGATCGCACATTCCTATACGGGGTAAAACCATGTCCCAAAGGTCACCGGGCCTGGTGTCACTTTAAAGAAGTAGTCCAGTTACATCTTTGTGGGCTTATAACTTGGCTTCTGAATGTCCTAGAGAGGTTAGGTTTGTTTTAGTGTGCTCCAATTAACAGCCCCCATTACCCCAAAAAGGAATGGAGTCATTAGCACTTATGGTTTTTAAATGGCACCCAGAATTATGTTGCACGAAGCACACTTTCACATCATTCTGGGTTCATTTGTGTGAAAACAAGGTCCAATCAGGCTGAAACGTTACAGGAAGTTAGAATCTATTGAGTTGTAAGTGATCTGAACGTTTCATGATGATAGCACTTTCCTAAGGGGGTCAAACCATGTCCCAAAGGTCACCGGATCTGGTGTCAATTTAAAGAAGTAGTCCAGTTACACATTTGTGGGCTTATAACGTGGCTTCTGAATGTCCTAGAGAGATCAGGTTTGTTTTAGTATACTCCAATCAACAGCCCCTACAACCACAAAAAGGAATGGAGTCATTAGCACTTATGGTTTTTAAATGGCACCCAGAATTATGTTGCACGAAGCACAATTTCACATGATTCTGGGTCCATTTGTGTGAAAACAAGGTCCAATCAGGCTGAAACGTTACAGGAAGGTAGAATCTATTGAGTTGTAAGTGATCTAAAACATTTCATGATGATAGCACTTTCCTAAGGGGGTCAAACCATGTCCCAAAGGTCACCGGATCTGGTGTCAATTTAAAGAAGTAGTCCAGTTACACATTTGTGGGCTTATAACTTGGCTTCTGAATGTCCTAGAGAGATCAGGTTTATTTTAGTGTACTCCAATCAACAGCCCCTACAACCACAAAAAGGAATGGAGTCATTAGCACTTATGGTTTTTAAATGGCACCCAGAATTATGTTGCACGAAGCACACTTTCACATCATTCTGGGTTCATTTGTGTGAAAACAAGGTCCAATCAGGCTGAAACGTTACAGGAAGTTAGAATCTATTGAGTTGTAAGTGATCTGAACGTTTCATGATGATAGCACTTTCCTAAGGGGGTCAAACCATGTCCCAAAGGTCACCGGATCTGGTGTCAATTTAAAGAAGTAGTCCAGTTACACATTTGTGGGCTTATAACGTGGCTTCTGAATGTCCTAGAGAGATCAGGTTTGTTTTAGTATACTCCAATCAACAGCCCCTATAACCACAAAAAGGAATGGAGTCATTAGCACTTATGGTTTTTAAATGGCACCCAGATTTATGTTGCACGAAGCACAATTTCACATGATTCTGGGTCCATTTGTGTGAAAACAAGGTCCAATCAGGCTGAAACGTTACAGGAAGGTAGAATCTATTGAGTTGTAAGTGATCTAAAACATTTCATGATGATAGCACTTTCCTAAGGGGGTCAAACCATGTCCCAAAGGTCACCGGATCTGGTGTCAATTTAAAGAAGTAGTCCAGTTACACATTTGTGGGCTTATAACTTGGCTTCTGAATGTCCTAGAGAGATCAGGTTTATTTTAGTGTACTCCAATCAACAGCCCCTACAACCACAAAAAGGAATGGAGTCATTAGCACTCATGGTTTGTAAATGGCACCCAGAATTATGTTGCACGAAGCACTATTTCACATCATTCTGGGTCCATTTGTGTGAAAGCAAGGTCCAATCAGGCTGAAACGTTACAAGAAGGTAGAATCTATTGAGTTGTAAGTGATCTGAACATTTCATGATGATAGCACTTTCCTAAGGGGGTCAAACCATGTCCCAAAGGTCACCGGATCTGGTGTCAATTTAAAGAAGTAGTCCAGTTACACCTTTGTGGGCTTATAACTTGGCTTCTGAATTTCCAAGAGAGGTTAGGTTTGTTTTAGTGTACTCCAATCTACAGCCCCTACAACCACAAAAAGGAATGGAGTCATTAGCACTTATGGTTTGTAAATGGCACCCAGAATTATGTTGCACGAAGCACAATTTCACATCATTCTGGGTTCATTTGTGTGAAAACAAGGTCCAATCAGGCTGAAACGTTACAGGAAGGTAGAATCTATTGAGATGTAAGTGATCTGAACGTTTAATGATGATAGCACTTTCCTAAGGGGGTCAAACCATGTCCCAAAGGTCACCGGATCTGGTGTCAATTTAAAGAAGTAGTCCAGTTACACATTTGTGGGCTTATAACTTGGCTTCTGAATGTCCTAGAGAGATCAGGTTTATTGTAGTGTACTCCAATCTACAGCCCCTACAACCACAAAAAGGAATGGAGTCATTAGCACTTATGGTATGTAAATGGCACCCAGAATTATGTTGCACGAAGCACTATTTCACATCATTCTGGGTCCATTTGTGTGAAAACATGGTCCAATCAGGCTGAAACGTTACAGGAAGGTAGAATCTATTGAGTTGTAAGTTATCTGAATGTTTCATGATGATAGCACTTTCCTAAGGGGTTCAAACCATGTCCCAAAGGTCACCGGATCTGGTGTCAATTTAAAGAAGTTGTCCAGTTACACATTTGTGGGCTTATAACTTGGCTTCTGAATGTCCTAGAGCGATCAGGTTTGTTTTAGTGTATTCCAATCAACAGCCCCTACAACCACAAAAAGGAATGGAGTCATTAGCACTTATGGCTTTTAAATGGCACCCAGAATTATGTTGCACGAAGCACAATTTCACATCATTCTGGGTCCATTTGTGTGAAAACAAGGTCCAATCAGGCTGAAACGTTACAGGAAGGTAGAATCTATTGAGTTGTAAGTGATCTGAACGTTTCATGATGATAGCACTTTCCTAAGGGGGTCAACCCATGTCCCAAAGGTCACTGGATCTGGTGTCAATTTAAAGAAGTAGTCCAGTTACACATTTGTGGGCTTATAACTTGGCTTCTGAATGTCCTAGAGAGATCAGGTTTATTTTAGTGTACTCCAATCAACAGCCCCTACAACCACAAAAAGGAATGGAGTCATTAGCACTTATGGTTTGTAAATGGCACCCAGAATTATGTTGCACGAAGCACAATTTCACATCAATCTGGGTCCATTTGTGTGAAAACAAGGTCCAATCAGGCTGAAGCGCTATAAGAAGGTAGAATCTATTGAGTTGTAAGTGATCTGAACGTTTCAAGATGATCGCACATTCCTATACGGGGTAAAACCATGTCCCAAAGGTCACCGGGCCTGGTGTCACTTTAAAGAAGTAGTCCAGTTACATCTTTGTGGGCTTATAACTTGGCTTCTGAATGTCCTAGAGAGGTTAGGTCTGTTTTAGTGTGCTCCAATTAACAGCCCCCATTACCCCAAAAAGGAATGGAGTCATTAGCACTTATGGTTTTTAAATGGCACCCAGAATTATGTTGCACGAAGCACACTTTCACATCATTCTGGGTTCATTTGTGTGAAAACAAGGTCCAATCAGGCTGAAACGTTACAGGAAGTTAGAATCTATTGAGTTGTAAGTGATCTGAACGTTTCATGATGATAGCACTTTCCTAAGGGGGTCAAACCATGTCCCAAAGGTCACCGGATCTGGTGTCAATTTAAAGAAGTAGTCCAGTTACACATTTGTGGGCTTATAACGTGGCTTCTGAATGTCCTAGAGAGATCAGGTTTGTTTTAGTATACTCCAATCAACAGCCCCTACAACCACAAAAAGGAATGGAGTCATTAGCACTTATGGTTTTTAAATGGCACCCAGAATTATGTTGCACGAAGCACAATTTCACATGATTCTGGGTCCATTTGTGTGAAAACAAGGTCCAATCAGGCTG
Source organism: Nothobranchius furzeri (assembly GCF_043380555.1). Taxonomy (NCBI): domain Eukaryota; kingdom Metazoa; phylum Chordata; class Actinopteri; order Cyprinodontiformes; family Nothobranchiidae; genus Nothobranchius; species Nothobranchius furzeri. The sequence goes on along the minus strand of NC_091746.1, from coordinate 5,643,996 downwards.
AAACGTTACAGGAAGGTAGAATCTATTGAGTTGTAAGTGATCTAAAACATTTCATGATGATAGCACTTTCCTAAGGGGGTCAAACCATGTCCCAAAGGTCACCGGATCTGGTGTCAATTTAAAGAAGTAGTCCAGTTACACATTTGTGGGCTTATAACTTGGCTTCTGAATGTCCTAGAGAGATCAGGTTTATTTTAGTGTACTCCAATCAACAGCCCCTACAACCACAAAAAGGAATGGAGTCATTAGCACTTATGGTTTTTAAATGGCACCCAGAATTATGTTGCACGAAGCACACTTTCACATCATTCTGGGTTCATTTGTGTGAAAACAAGGTCCAATCAGGCTGAAACGTTACAGGAAGTTAGAATCTATTGATGTGTAAGTGATCTGAACGTTTCATGATGATAGCACTTTCCTAAGGGGGTCAAACCATGTCCCAAAGGTCACCGGATCTGGTGTCAATTTAAAGAAGTAGTCCAGTTACACATTTGTGGGCTTATAACGTGGCTTCTGAATGTCCTAGAGAGATCAGGTTTGTTTTAGTATACTCCAATCAACAGCCCCTATAACCACAAAAAGGAATGGAGTCATTAGCACTTATGGTTTTTAAATGGCACCCAGATTTATGTTGCACGAAGCACAATTTCACATGATTCTGGGTCCATTTGTGTGAAAACAAGGTCCAATCAGGCTGAAACGTTACAGGAAGGTAGAATCTATTGAGTTGTAAGTGATCTAAAACATTTCATGATGATAGCACTTTCCTAAGGGGGTCAAACCATGTCCCAAAGGTCACCGGATCTGGTGTCAATTTAAAGAAGTAGTCCAGTTACACATTTGTGGGCTTATAACTTGGCTTCTGAATGTCCTAGAGAGATCAGGTTTATTTTAGTGTACTCCAATCAACAGCCCCTACAACCACAAAAAGGAATGGAGTCATTAGCACTCATGGTTTGTAAATGGCACCCAGAATTATGTTGCACGAAGCACTATTTCACATCATTCTGGGTCCATTTGTGTGAAAGCAAGGTCCAATCAGGCTGAAACGTTACAAGAAGGTAGAATCTATTGAGTTGTAAGTGATCTGAACATTTCATGATGATAGCACTTTCCTAAGGGGGTCAAACCATGTCCCAAAGGTCACCGGATCTGGTGTCAATTTAAAGAAGTAGTCCAGTTACACCTTTGTGGGCTTATAACTTGGCTTCTGAATGTCCAAGAGAGGTTAGGTTTGTTTTAGTGTACTCCAATCTACAGCCCCTACAACCACAAAAAGGAATGGAGTCATTAGCACTTATGGTTTGTAAATGGCACCCAGAATTATGTTGCACGAAGCACAATTTCACATCATTCTGGGTTCATTTGTGTGAAAACAAGGTCCAATCAGGCTGAAACGTTACAGGAAGGTAGAATCTATTGAGATGTAAGTGATCTGAACGTTTAATGATGATAGCACTTTCCTAAGGGGGTCAAACCATGTCCCAAAGGTCACCGGATCTGGTGTCAATTTAAAGAAGTAGTCCAGTTACACATTTGTGGGCTTATAACTTGGCTTCTGAATGTCCTAGAGAGATCAGGTTTATTGTAGTGTACTCCAATCTACAGCCCCTACAACCACAAAAAGGAATGGAGTCATTAGCACTTATGGTATGTAAATGGCACCCAGAATTATGTTGCACGAAGCACTATTTCACATCATTCTGGGTCCATTTGTGTGAAAACAAGGTCCAATCAGGCTGAAACGTTACAGGAAGGTAGAATCTATTGAGTTGTAAGTTATCTGAATGTTTCATGATGATAGCACTTTCCTAAGGGGGTCAAACCATGTCCCAAAGGTCACCGGATCTGGTGTCAATTTAAAGAAGTTGTCCAGTTACACATTTGTGGGCTTATAACTTGGCTTCTGAATGTCCTAGAGCGATCAGGTTTGTTTTAGTGTACTCCAATCAACAGCCCCTACAACCACAAAAAGGAATGGAGTCATTAGCACTTATGGCTTTTAAATGGCACCCAGAATTATGTTGCACGAAGCACAATTTCACATCATTCTGGGTTCATTTGTGTGAAAACAAGGTCCAATCCGGCTGAAACGTTACATGAAGGTAGAATCTATTGAGTTGTAAGTGATCTGAAGGTTTCATGATGATAGCACTTTCCTAAGGGGGTCAAACCATGTCCCAAAGGTCACCGGATCTGGTGTCAATTTAAAGAAGTAGTCCAGTTACACATTTGTGGGCTTATAACTTGGCTTCTGAATGTCCTAGAGAGATCAGGTTTATTTTAGTGTACTCCAATCAACAGCCCCTACAACCACAAAAAGGAATGGAGTCATTAGCACTTATGGTTTGTAAATGGCACCCAGAATTATGTTGCACGAAGCACTATTTCACATCATTCTGGGTCCATTTGTGTGAAAACAAGGTCCAATCAGGCTGAAACGTTACAAGAAGGTAGAATCTATTGAGTTGTAAGTGATCTGAACATTTCATGATGATAGCACTTTCCTAAGGGGGTCAAACCATGTCCCAAAGGTCACCGGATCTGGTGTCAATTTAAAGAAGTAGTCCAGTTACACCTTTGTGGGCTTATAACTTGGCTTCTGAATGTCCAAGAGAGGTTAGGTTTGTTTTAGTGTACTCCAATCTACAGCCCCTACAACCACAAAAAGGAATGGAGTCATTAGCACTTATGGTTTGTAAATGGCACCCAGAATTATGTTGCACGAAGCACAATTTCACATCATTCTGGGTTCATTTGTGTGAAAACAAGGTCCAATCAGGCTGAAACGTTACAGGAAGGTAGAATCTATTGAGTTGTAAGTGATCTGAACGTTTAATGATGATAGCACTTTCCTAAGGGGGTCAAACCATGTCCCAAAGGTCAACGGATCTAGTGTCAATTTAAAGAAGTAGTCCAGTTACACATTTGTGGGCTTATAACTTGGCTTCTGAATGTCCTAGAGAGATCAGGTTTATTGTAGTGTACTCCAATCTACAGCCCCTACAACCACAAAAAGGAATGGAGTCATTAGCACTTATGGTATGTAAATAGCACCCAGAATTATGTTGCACAAAGCACTATTTCACATCATTCTGGGTCCATTTGTGTGAAAACAAGGTCCAATCAGGCTGAAACGTTACAGGAAGGTAGAATCTATTGAGTTGTAAGTGATCTGAATGTTTCATGATGATAGCACTTTCCTAAGGGGGTCAAACCATGTCCCAAAGGTCACCGGATCTGGTGTCAATTTAAAGAAGTTGTCCAGTTACACATTTGTGGGCTTATAACTTGGCTTCTGAATGTCCTAGAGCGATCAGGTTTGTTTTAGTGTACTCAAATCAACAGCCCCTACAACCACAAAAAGGAATGGAGTCATTAGCACTTATGGCTTTTAAATGGCACCCAGAATTATGTTGCACGAAGCACAATTTCACATCATTCTGGGTTCATTTGTGTGAAAACAAGGTCCAATCAGGCTGAAACGTTACATGAAGGTAGAATCTATTGAGTTGTAAGTGATCTGAAGGTTTCATGATGATAGCACTTTCCTAAGGGGGTCAAACCATGTCTCAAAGGTCACCGGATCTGGTGTCAATTTAAAGAAGTAGTCCAGTTACACATTTGTGGGCTTATAACTTGGCTTCTGAATGTCCTAGAGCGATCAGGTTTGTTTTAGTGTACTCCAATCAACAGCCCCTAGAACCACAAAAAGGAATGGAGACATTAGCACTTATGGTTTTTAAATGGCACCCAGAATTATGTTACACGAATCACAATTTCACATCCTTCTGGGTTCATTTGTGTGAAAACAAGGTCCAATCAGGCTGAAACGTTACAGGAAGGTAGAATCTATTGAGTTGTAAGTGATCTGAACGTTTCATGATGATAGCACTTTCCTAAGGGGGTCAAACCATGTCCCAAAGATCACCGGATCTGGTGTCTAAAGAAGTAGTCCAGTTACAAATTTGTGGGCTTATAACTTGGCTTCTGAATGTCCTAGAGAGATCAGGTTTGTTTTAGTATACTCCAATCAACAGCCCCTACAACCACAAAAAGGAATGGAGTCATTAGACTTATGGTTTTTAAATGGCACCCAGAATTATGTTGCACGAAGCACAATTTCACATCATTCTGGGTTCATTTGTGTGAAAACAAGGTCCAATCAGGCTGAAACGTTACAGGAAGGTAGAATCTATTGCGTTGTAAGTGATCTGAACGTTTCATGATGATAGCACTTTCCTAAGGGGGTCAAACCATGTCCCAAAGGTCACCGGATCTGGTGTAAATTTAAAGAAGTAGTCCAGTTACACATTTGTGGGCTTAAACCTTGGCTTCTGAATGTCCTAGAGCGATCAGGTTTGTTTTAGTGTACTCCAATCAACAGCCCCTACAACCACAAAAAGGAATGGAGACATTAGCACTTATGGTTTTTAAATGGCACCCAGAATTATGTTGCACGAAGCACAATTTCACATCATTCTGGGTTCATTTGTGTAAAAACAAGGTCCAATCAGGCTGAAACAATACAGGAAGGTAGAATCTATTGAGTTGTAAGTGATCTGAACGTTTCATGATGATAGCACTTTCTCATAGGGGGCAAAACCATGTCCCAAAGGTCACCGGGCCTGGGGTCACTTTAAAGAAGTAGTCCAGTTACATCTTTGTAGGCTTATAAATTGGCTTCTGAATGTCCTAGAGAGATCAGGTTTGTTTTAATGTACTCCAATCAACAGCCCCTACAACCACAAAAAGGAATGGAGTCATTAGCACTTATGGTTTGTAAATGGCACCCAGAATTATGTTGCACGAAGCACAATTTCACATCATTCTGGGTTCATTTGTGTGAAAACAAGGTCCAATCAGGCTGAAACGTTACAGGAAGGTAGAATCTATTGAGTTGTAAGTGATCTGAACGTTTCATGATGATAGCACTTTCCTAAGGGGGTCAAACCATGTCGCAAAGGTCACCGGATCTGGTGTCACTTTAAAGAATTAGTCCAGTTACACATTTGTGGGCTTATAACTTGGCTTCTGAATGTCCTAGAGAGATCAGGTTTGTTTTAGTGTACTCCAATCAACAGCCCCTACAACCACAAAAAGGAATGGAGTCATTAGCACTTATGGTTTGTAAATGGCACCCAGAATTATGTTGCACGAAGCACAATTTCACATCATTCTGGGTCCATTTGTGTGAAAACTAGGTCCAATCAGGCTGAAACGTTACAAGAAGGTAGAATCTATTGAGTTGTAAGTGATCTGAACGTTTCATGATGATAGCACTTTCCTAAGGGGGTCAAACCATGTCCCAAAGGTCACCGGATCTGGTGTCAATTTAAAGAAGTAGTCCAGTTACACATTTGTGGGCTTATAACTTGGCTTCTGAATGTCCTAGAGAGATCAGGTTTGTTTTAGTGTACTCCAATCAACAGCCCCTACAACCACAAAAAGGAATGGAGTCATTAGCACTTATGGTTTGTAAATGGCACCCAGAATTATGTTGCACAAAGCACAATTTCACTTCATTCTGGGTCCATTTGTGTGAAAACAAGGTCCAATCAGGCTGAAACGTTACAAGAAGGTAGAATCTATTGAGTTGTAAGTGATCTGAAAGTTTCATGATGATCGCACATTCCCATAGGGGGTCAAACCATGTCCCAAAGGTCACCGGGCCTGGTGTCACTTAAAGAAGTAGTCCAGTTACACATTTGTGGGCTTATAACTTGGCTTCTGAATATCCTAGAGAGGTCAGGTTTGTTTTAGAGTACTCCAGTTAACAGCCCCCATTACCCCAAAGAGGAATGGAGTCATTAGCACTTATGGTTTTTAAATGGCACCCAGAATTATGTTGCACGAAGCACACTTTCACATCATTCTGGGTTCATTTGTGTGAAAACAAGGTCTAATCAGGCTGAAACGTTACAGGAAGTTAGAATCTATTGAGTTGTAAGTGATCTGAACGTTTCATGATGATAGCACTTTCCTAAGGGGGTCAAACCATGTCCCAAAGGTCACCGGATCTGGTGTCAATTTAAAGAAGAAGTCCAGTTACACATTTGTGGGCTTATAACGTGGCTTCTGAATGTCCTAGAGAGAGCAGGTTTGTTTTAGTATACTCCAATCAACAGCCCCTACAACCACAAAAAGGAATGGAGTCATTAGCACTTATGGTTTTTAAATGGCACCCAGAATTATGTTGCACGAAGCACAATTTCACATGATTCTGGGTCCATTTGTGTGAAAACAAGGTCCAATCAGGCTGAAACGTTACAGGAAAGTAGAATCTATTCAGTTGTAAGTGATCTGAACGTTTCATGATGATAGCACTTTCCTAAGGGGGTCAAACCATGTCCCAAAGGTCACCGGATCTGGTGTCAATTTAAAGAAGTAGTCCAGTTACACATTTGTGGGCTTATAACTTGGCTTCTGAATGTCCTAGAGAGATCAGGTTTAGTTTAGTGTACTCCAATCAACAGCCCCTACAACCACAAAAAGGAATGGAGTCATTAGCACTTATGGTTTGTAAATGGCACCCAGAATTATGTTGCACGAAGCACTATTTCACATCATTCTGGGTCCATTTGTGTGAAAACAAGGTCCAATCAGGCTGAAACGTTACAGGAAGGTAGAATCTATTGAGTTGTAAGTGATCTGAACGTTTCATGATGATAGCACTTTCCTAAGGGGGTCAAACCATGTCCCAAAGGTCACCGGATCTGGTGTCAATTTAAAGAAGTAGTCCAGTTACACATGTGTGGGCTTATAACTTGGCTTCTGAATGTCCTAGAGAGATCAAGTTTATTTTAGTGTACTCCAATCAACAGCCCCTACAACCACAAAAAGGAATGGAGTCATTAGCACTTATGGTTTGTAAATGGCACCCAGAATTATGTTGCACGAAGCACTATTTCACATCATTCTGGGTCCATTTGTGTGAAAACAAGGTCCAATCAGGCTGAAACGTTACAGGAAGGTAGAATCTATTGAGGTGTAAGTGATCTGAACGTTTAATGATGATAGCACTTTCCTAAGGGGGTCAAACCATGTCCCAAAGGTCACCGGATCTGGTGTCAATTTAAAGAAGTAGTCCAGTTACACATTTGTGGGCTTATAACTTGGCTTCTGAATGTCCTAGAGCGATCAGGTTTGTTTTAGTGTACTCCAATCAAAAGCCCCTACAACCACAAAAGGAATGAAGTCATTAGCACTTATGGCTTTTAAATGGCACCCAGAATTATGTTGCACGAAGCACAATTTCACATCATTCTGGGTTCATTTGTGTGAAAACAAGGTCCAATCAGGCTGCAACGTTACAGGAAGGTAGAATCTATTGAGTTGTAAGTGATCTGAACGTTTCATGATGATAGCACTTTCCTAAGGGGGTCAAACCATGTCCCAAAGGTCACCGGATCTGGTGTCAATTTAAAGAAGTAGTCCAGTTACACATTTGTGGGCTTATAACTTGGCTTCTGAATTTCCTAGAGGGATCAGGTTTATTGTAGTGTACTCCAATCAACAGCCCCTACAACCACAAAAAGGAATGGAGTCATTAGCACTTATGGTTTGTAAATGGCACCCAGAATTATGTTGCATGAAGCACTATTTCACATCATTCTGGGTCCATTTGTGTGAAAACAAGGTCCAATCAGGCTGAAACGTTACAGGAAGGTAGAATCTATTGAGTTGTAAGTGATCTGAACGTTTAATGATGATAGCACTTTCCTAAGGGGGTCAAACCATGTCCCAAAGGTCACCGGATCTGGTGTCAATTTAAAGAAGTAGTCCAGTTACACATTTGTGGGCTTATAACTTGGCTTCTGAATGTCCTAGAGCGATCAGGTTTGTTTTAGTGTACTCCAATCAAAAGCCCCTACAACCACAAAAAGGAATGAAGTCATTAGCACTTATGGCTTTTAAATGGCACCCAGAATTATGTTGCACGAAGCACAATTTCACATCATTCTGGGTTCATTTGTGTGAAAACAAGGTCCAATCAGGCTGAAACGTTACAGGAAGGTAGAATCTATTGAGTTGTAAGTGATCTGAACGTTTCATGATGATAGCACTTTCCTAAGGGGGTCAAACCATGTCCCAAAGGTCACCGGATCTGGTGTCAATTTAAAGAAGTAGTCCAGTTACACATTTGTGGGCTTATAACTTGGCTTCTGAATTTCCTAGAGAGATCAGGTTTATTGTAGTGTACTCCAATCAACAGCCCCTACAGCCACAAAAAGGAATGGAGTCATTAGCACTTATGGTTTGTAAATGGCACCCAGAATTATGTTGCACAAAGCACAATTTCACATCATTCTGGGTCCATTTGTGTGAAAACAAGGTCCAATCAGGCTGAAACGTTACAGGAAGGTAGAATCTATTGAGTTGTAAGTGATCTGAACGTTTAATGATGATAGCACTTTCCTAAGGGGGTCAAACCATGTCCCAAAGGTCACCGGATCTGGTGTCAATTTAAAGAAGTAGTCCAGTTACACATTTGTGGGCTTATAACTTGGCTTCTGAATGTCCTAGAGCGATCAGGTTTGTTTTAGTGTACTCCAATCAACAGCCCCTACAACCACAAAAAGGAATGGAGTCATTAGCACTTATGGCTTTTAAATGGCACCCAGAATTATGTTGCACGAAGCACAATTTCACATCATTCTGGGTTCATTTGTGTGAAAACAAGGTCCAATCAGGCTGAAACGTTACATGAAGGAAGAATCTATTGAGTTGTAAGTGATCTGAAGGTTTCATGATGATAGCACTTTCCTAAGGGGGTCAAACCATGTCTCAAAGGTCACCGGATCTGGTGTCAATTTAAAGAAGTAGTCCAGTTACACATTTGTGGGCTTATAACTTGGCTTCTGAATGTCCTAGAGCGATCAGGTTTGTTTTAGTGTACTCCAATCAACAGCCCCTAGAACCACAAAAAGGAATGGAGAAATTAGCACTTATGGTTTTTAAATGGCACCCAGAATTATGTTGCACAAAGCACAATTTCACTTCATTCTGGGTCCATTTGTGTGAAAACAAGGTCCAATCAGGCTGAAACGTTACAAGAAGGTAGAATCTATTGAGTTGTAAGTGATCTGAACGTTTCATGATGATCGCACATTCCTATATTGGGTCAAACCATGTCCCAAAGGTCACCGGGCCTGGTGTCACTTAAAGAAGTAGTCCAGTTACACATTTGTGGGCTTATAACTTGGCTTCTGAATATCCTAGAGAGGTCAGCTTTGTTTTAGAGTACTCCAGTTAACAGCCCCCATTACCCCAAAGAGGAATGGAGTCATTAGCACTTATGGTTTTTAAATGGCACCCAGAATTATGTTGCACGAAGCACACTTTCACATCATTCTGGGTTCATTTGTGTGAAAACAAGGTCTAATCAGGCTGAAACGTTACAGGAAGTTAGAATCTATTGAGTTGTAAGTGATCTGAACGTTTCATGATGATAGCACTTTCCTAAGGGGGTCAAACCATGTCCCAAAGGTCACCAGATCTGGTGTTAATTTAAAGAAGAAGTCCAGTTACACATTTGTGGGCTTATAACGTGGCTTCTGAATGTCCTAGAGAGATCAGGTTTGTTTTAGTATACTCCAATCAACAGCCCCTACAACCACAAAAAGGAATGGAGTCATTAGCACTTATGGTTTTTAAATGGCACCCAGAATTATGTTGCACGAAGCACAATTTCACATGATTCTGGGTCCATTTGTGTGAAAACAAGGTCCAATCAGGCTGAAACGTTAGAGGAAAGTAGAATCTATTGAGTTGTAAGTGATCTGAACGTTTCATGATGATAGCACTTTCCTAAGGGGGTCAAACCATGTCCCAAAGGTCGCCGGATCTGGTGTCAATTTAAAGAAGTAGTCCAGTTACACATTTGTGGGCTTATAACGTGGCTTCTGAATGTCCTAGAGAGATCAGGTTTGTTTTAGTGTACTCCAATCAACAGCCCCTACAACCACAAAAAGGAATGGAGTCATTAGCACTTATGGTTTGTAAATGGCACCCAGAATTATGTTGCACGAAGCACAATTTCACATCATTCTGGGTTCATTTGTGTGAAAACAAGGTCCAATCAGGCTGAAACGTTACAGGAAGGTAGAATCTATTGAGTTGTAAGTGATCTGAACGTTTAATGATGATAGCACTTTCCTAAGGGGGTCAAACCATGTCCCAAAGGTCACCGGATCTGGTGTAAATTTAAAGAAGTAGTCCAGTTACACATTTGTGGGCCTATAACTTGGCTTCTGAATGTCCTAGAGAGATCAGGTTTATTGTAGTGTACTCCAATCAACAGCCCCTACAACCACAAAAAGGAATGGAGTCATTAGCACTTATGGTTTGTAAATGGCACCCAGAATTATGTTGCACGAAGCACTATTTCACATCATTATGGGTCCATTTGTGTGAAAACAAGGTCCAATCAGGCTGAAACGTTACAGGAAGGTAGAATCTATTGAGTTGTAAGTGATCTGAACGTTTAATGATGATAGCACTTTCCTAAGGGGGTCAAACCATGTCCCAAAGGTCACCGGATCTGGTGTCAATTTAAAGAAGTAGTCCAGTTACACATTTGTGGGCTTATAACTTGTCTTCTGAATGTCCTAGAGCGATCAGGTTTGTTTTAGTGTACTCCAATCAAAAGCCCCTACAACCACAAAAAGGAATGAAGTCATTAGCACTTATGGCTTTTAAATGGCACCCAGAATTATGTTGCACGAAGCACAATTTCACATCATTCTGGGTTCATTTGTGTGAAAACAAGGTCCAATCAGGCTGAAACGTTACAGGAAGGTAGAATCTATTGAGTTGTAAGTGATCTGAACGTTTCATGATGATAGCACTTTCCTAAGGGGGTCAAACCATGTCCCAAAGGTCACCGGATCTGGTGTCAATTTAAAGAAGTAGTCCAGTTACACATTTGTGGGCTTATAACTTGGCTTCTGAATGTCCTAGAGAGATCAGGTTTATTGTAGTGTACTCCAATCAACAGCCCCTACAACCACAAAAAGGAATGGAGTCATTAGCACTTATGGTTTGTAAATGGCACCCAGAATTATGTTGCATGAAGCACTATTTCACATCATTCTGGGTCCATTTGTGTGAAAACAAGGTCCAATCAGGCTGAAACGTTACAGGAAGGTAGAATCTATTGAGTTGTAAGTGATCTGAACGTTTAATGATGATAGCACTTTCCTAAGGGGGTCAAACCATGTCCCAAAGGTCACCGGATCTGGTGTCAATTTAAAGAAGTAGTCCAGTTACACATTTGTGGGCTTATAACTTGGCTTCTGAATGTCCTAGAGCAATCAGGTTTGTTTTAGTGTACTCCAATCAACAGCCCCTACAACCACAAAAAGGAATGGAGTCATTAGCACTTATGGCTTTTAAATGGCACCCAGAATTATGTTGCACGAAGCACAATTTCACATCATTCTGGATTCATTTGTGTGAAAACAAGGTCCAATCAGGCTGAAACGTTACAGGAAGGTAGAATCTATTGAGTTGTAAGTGATCTGAACGTTTCATGATGATAGCACTTTCCTAAGGGGGTCAAACCATGTCCCAAAGGTCACCGGATCTGGTGTCTAAAGAAGTAGTCCAGTTACACATTTGTGGGCGTATAACTTGGCTTTTGAATGTCCTAGAGAGATCAGGTTTGTTTTAGTATGCTCCAATCAACAGCCCCTACAACCACAAAAAGGAATGGAGTCATTAGCACTTATGGTTTTTAAATGGCACCCAGAATTATGTTGCACGAAGAACAATTTCACATCATTCTGGGTTCATTTGTGTGAAAACAAGGTCCAATCAGGCTGAAACAATACAGGAAGGTAGAATCTATTGAGTTGTAAGTGATCTGAACGTTTCATGATGATCACAGTTTCCTAAGGGGGTCAAACCATGTCCCAAAGGTCACCGGATCTGGTGTCAATTTAAAGAAGTAGTCCAGTTACACATTTGTGGGCTTATAACTTGGCTTCTGAATGTCCTAGAGAGATCAGGTTTATTGTAGTGTACTCCAATCAACAGCCCCTACAACCACAAAAAGGAATGGAGTCATTAGCACTTATGGTTTGTAAATGGCACCCAGAATTATGTTGCACGAAGCACTATTTCACATCATTCTGGGTCCATTTGTGTGAAAACAAGGTCCAATCAGGCTGAAACGTTACAGGAAGGTAGAATCTATTGTGTTGTAAGTGATCTGAACGTTTAATGATGATAGCACTTTCCTAAGGGGGTCAAACCATGTCCCAAAGGTCACCGGATCTGGTGTCAATTTAAAGAAGTAGTCCAGTTACACATTTGTGGGCTTATAACTTGGCTTCTGAATGTCCTAGAGCGATCAGGTTTGTTTTAGTGTACTCCAATCAACAGCCCCTACAACCACAAAAAGGAATGGAGTCATTAGCACTTATGGCTTTTAAATGGCACCCAGAATTATGTTGCACGAAGCACAATTTCACATCATTCTGGGTTCATTTGTGTGAAAACAAGGTCCAATCAGGCTGAAACGTTACAGGAAGGTAGAATCTATTGAGTTGTAAGTGATCTGAACGTTTCATGATGATAGCACTTTCCTAAGGGGGTCAAACCATGTCCCAAAGGTCACCGGATCTGGTGTCTAAAGAAGTAGTCCAGTTACACATTTGTGGGCGTATAACTTGGCTTTTGAATGTCCTAGAGAGATCAGGTTTGTTTTAGTATGCTCCAATCAACAGCCCCTACAACCACAAAAAGAAATGGAGTCATTAGCACTTATGGTTTTTTAAATGGCACCCAGAATTATGTTGCACGAAGAACAATTTCACATCATTCTGGGTTCATTTGTGTGAAAACAAGGTCCAATCAGGCTGAAACAATACAGGAAGGTAGAATATATTGAGTTGTAAGTGATCTGAACGTTTCATGATGATCACAGTTTCCTAAGGGGGTCAAACCATGTCCCAAAGGTCACCGGATCTGGTGTCACTTTAAAGAAGTAGTCCAGTTACACATTTGTGGGCTTATAACTTGGCTTCTGAATGTCCTAGAGAGGTCAGGGTTGTTTTAGTGTACTCCAGTCAACAGCCCCTACAACCACAAAAAGGAATGGAGTCATTAGCACTTATGGTTTGTAAATGGCACCCAGAATTATGTTGCACGAAGCACAATTTCACATCATTCTGGGTCCATTTGTGTGAAAACAAGGTCCAATAAGGCTGAAACGTTACAGGACGGTAGAATCTATTGAGTTGTAAGTGATCTGAACGTTTCATGATGATAGCACTTTCCTAAGGGGGTCACACCATGTCCCAAAGGTCACCGGATCTGGTGTCAATTTAAAGAAGTAGTCCAGTTACACATGTGTGGGCTTATAACTTGGCTTCTGAATGTCGTAGAGAGATCAGGTTTGTTTTAGTGTACTCCAATCAACAGCCCCTACAACTACAAAAAGGAATGGAGTCATTAGCACTTATGGTTTTTAAATGGCACCCAGAATTATGTTGCACGAAGCACAATTTCACATCATTCTGGGTTCATTTGTGTGAAAACAAGGTCCAATCAGTCTGAAACGTTACAGGAAGCTAGAATCTATTGAGTTGTAAGTGATCTGAACGTTTCATGATGATAGCACTTTCCTAAGGGGGTCAAACCATGTCCCAAAGATCACCGGATCTGGTGTCAATTTAAAGAAGTAGTCCAGTTACACATTTGTGGGCTTATAACTTGGCTTCTGAATGTCCTAGAGAGATCAGGTTTGTTTTAGTGTACTCCAATCAACAGCCCCTACAACCACAAAAAGGAATGGAGTCATTAGCACTTATGGTTTGTAAATGGCACCCAGAATTATGTTGCACGAAGCACAATTTCACATCATTCTGGGTCCATTTGTGTGAAAACAAGGTCCAATCAGGCTGAAACGCTACAAGAAGGTAGAATCTATTGAGTTGTAAGTGATCTGAACGTTTCAAGATGATCGCACATTCCTATAGGGGGTAAAACCATGTCCCAAAGGTCACCGGGCCTGGTGTCACTTTAAAGAAGTAGTCCAGTTACACATTTGTGGGCTTATAACTTGGCTTCTGAATGTCCTAGAGAGGTTAGGTTTGTTTTAGTGTACTCCAATCAACAGCCCCTACAACCACAAAAAGGAATGGAGTCATTAGCACTTATGGTTTGTAAATGGCACCCAGAATTATGTTGCACGAAGCACAATTTCACATCATTCTGGGTTCATTTGTGTGAAAACAAGGTCCAATCAGGCTGAAACGTTACAGGAAGTTAGAATCTATTGAGTTGTAAGTGATCTGAACGTTTCATGATGATAGCACTTTCCTAAGGGGGTCAAACCATGTCCCAAAGGTCACCGGATCTGGTGTCAATTTAAAGTAGTCCAGTTACACATTTGTGGGCTTATAACGTGGCTTCTGAATGTCCTAGAGAGATCAGGTTTGTTTTAGTATACTCCAATCAACAGCCCCTACAACCACAAAAAGGAATGGAGTCATTAGCACTTATGGTTTTTAAATGGCACCCAGAATTATGTTGCACGAAGCACAATTTCACATGATTCTGGGTCCATTTGTGTGAAAACAAGGTCCAATCAGGCTGAAACGTTACAGGAAGGTAGAATCTATTGAGTTGTAAGTGATCTAAAACATTTCATGATGATAGCACTTTCCTAAGGGGGTCAAACCATGTCCCAAAGGTCACCGGATCTGGTGTCAATTTAAAGAAGTAGTCCAGTTACACATTTGTGGGCTTATAACTTGGCTTCTGAATGTCCTAGAGAGATCAGGTTTATTTTAGTGTACTCCAATCAACAGCCCCTACAACCACAAAAAGGAATGGAGTCATTAGCACTTATGGTTTGTAAATGGCACCCAGAATTATGTTGCACGAAGCACAATTTCACATCATTCTGGGTCCATTTGTGTGAAAACAAGGTCCAATCAGGCTGAAACGCTACAAGAAGGTAGAATCTATTGAGTTGTAAGTGATCTGAACGTTTCAAGATGATCGCACATTCCTATAGGGGGTAAAACCATGTCCCAAAGGTCACCAGGCCTGGTGTCACTTTAAAGAAGTAGTCCAGTTACACATTTGTGGGCTTATAACTTGGCTTCTGAATGTCCTAGAGAGGTTAGGTTTGTTTTAGTGTACTCCAATCAACAGCCCCTACAACCACAAAAAGGAATGGAGTCATTAGCACTTATGGTTTGTAAATGGCACCCAGAATTATGTTGCACGAACCACAATTTCACATGATTCTGGGTCCATTTGTGTGAAAACAAGGTCCAATCAGGCTGAAACGTTACAGGAAGGTAGAATCTATTGAGTTGCAAGTGATCTAAAACATTTCATGATGATAGCACTTTCCTAAGGGGGTCAAACCATGTCCCAAAGGTCACCGGATCTGGTGTCAATTTAAAGAAGTAGTCCAGTTACACATTTGTGGGCTTATAACTTGGCTTCTGAATGTCCTAGAGAGATCAGGTTTATTTTAGTGTACTCCAATCAACAGCCCCTACAACCACAAAAAGGAATGGAGTCATTAGCACTTATGGTTTGTAAATGGCACCCAGAATTATGTTGCACAAGCACTATTTCACATCATTCTGGGTCCATTTGTGTGAAAACAAGGTCCAATCAGGCTGAAACGTTACAAGAAGGTAGAATCTATTGAGTTGTAAGTGATCTAAAACATTTCATGATGATAGCACTTTCCTAAGGGGGTCAAACCATGTCCCAAAGGTCACCGGATCTGGTGTCAATTTAAAGAAGTAGTCCAGTTACACATTTGTGGGCTTATAACTTGGCTTCTGAATGTCCTAGAGAGATCAGGTTTATTTTAGTGTACTCCAATCAACAGCCCCTACAACCACAAAAAGGAATGGAGTCATTAGCACTTATGGTTTGTAAATGGCACCCAGAATTATGTTGCACGAAGCACAATTTCACATCATTCTGGGTCCATTTGTGTGAAAACAAGGTCCAATCAGGCTGAAACGCTACAAGAAGGTAGAATCTATTGAGTTGTAAGTGATCTGAACGTTTCAAGATGATCGCACATTCCTATAGGGGGTAAAACCATGTCCCAAAGGTCACCAGGCCTGGTGTCACTTTAAAGAAGTAGTCCAGTTACACATTTGTGGGCTTATAACTTGGCTTCTGAATGTCCTAGAGAGGTTAGGTTTGTTTTAGTGTACTCCAGTCAACAGCCCCTACAACCACAAAAAGGAATGGAGTCATTAGCACTTATGGTTTGTAAATGGCACCCAGAATTATGTTGCACGAACCACAATTTCACATGATTCTGGGTCCATTTGTGTGAAAACAAGGTCCAATCAGGCTGAAACGTTACAGGAAGGTAGAATCTATTGAGTTGTAAGTGATCAAAAACATTTCATGATGATAGCACTTTCCTAAGGGGGTCAAACCATGTCCCAAAGGTCACCGGATCTGGTGTCAATTTAAAGAAGTAGTCCAGTTACACATTTGTGGGCTTATAACTTGGCTTCTGAATGTCCTAGAGAGATCAGGTTTATTTTAGTGTACTCCAATCAACAGCCCCTACAACCACAAAAAGGAATGGAGTCATTAGCACTTATGGTTTGTAATGGCACCCAGAATTATGTTGCACAAAGCACTATTTCACATCATTCTGGGTCCATTTGTGTGAAAACAAGGTCCAATCAGGCTGAAACGTTACAAGAAGGTAGAATCTATTGAGTTGTAAGTGATCTGAACATTTCATGATGATAGCACTTTCCTAAGGGGGTCAAACCATGTCCCAAAGGTCACCGGATCTGGTGTCAATTTAAAGAAGTAGTCCAGTTACACATTTGTGGGCTTATAACTTGGCTTCTGAATGTCTTAGAGAGATCAGGTTTATTTTAGTGTACTCCAATCAACAGCCCCTACAACCACAAAAAGGAATGGAGTCATTAGCACTTATGGTTTGTAAATGGCACCCAGAATTATGTTGCACAAAGCACTATTTCACATCATTCTGGGTCCATTTGTGTGAAAACAAGGTCCAATCAGGCTGAAACGTTACAAGAAGGTAGAATCTATTGAGTTGTAAGTGATCTAAAACATTTCATGATGATAGCACTTTCCTAAGGGGGTCAAACCATGTCCCAAAGGTCACCGGATCTGGTGTCAATTTAAAGAAGTAGTCCAGTTACACATTTGTGGGCTTATAACTTGGCTTCTGAATGTCCTAGAGAGATCAGGTTTATTTTAGTGTACTCCAATCAACAGCCCCTACAACCACAAAAAGGAATGGAGTCATTAGCACTTATGGTTTGTAAATGGCACCCAGAATTATGTTGCACGAAGCACAATTTCACATCATTCTGGGTCCATTTGTGTGAAAACAAGGTCCAATCAGGCTGAAACGCTACAAGAAGGTAGAATCTATTGAGTTGTAAGTGATCTGAACGTTTCAAGATGATCGCACATTCCTATAGGGGGTAAAACCATGTCCCAAAGGTCACCAGGCCTGGTGTCACTTTAAAGAAGTAGTCCAGTTACACATTTGTGGGCTTATAACTTGGCTTCTGAATGTCCTAGAGAGGTTAGGTTTGTTTTAGTGTACTCCAATCAACAGCCCCTACAACCACAAAAAGGAATGGAGTCATTAGCACTTATGGTTCGTAAATGGCACCCAGAATTATGTTGCACGAAGCACAATTTCACATGATTCTGGGTCCATTTGTGTGAAAACAAGGTCCAATCAGGCTGAAACGTTACAGGAAGGTAGAATCTATTGAGTTGTAAGTGATCTAAAACATTTCATGATGATAGCACTTTCCTAAGGGGGTCAAACCATGTCCCAAAGGTCACCGGATCTGGTGTCAATTTAAAGAAGTAGTCCAGTTACACATTTGTGGGCTTATAACTTGGCTTCTGAATGTCCTAGAGAGATCAGGTTTATTTTAGTGTACTCCAATCAACAGCCCCTACAACCACAAAAAGGAATGGAGTCATTAGCACTTATGGTTTGTAAATGGCACCCAGAATTATGTTGCACAAAGCACTATTTCACATCATTCTGGGTCCATTTGTGTGAAAACAAGGTCCAATCAGGCTGAAACGTTACAAGAAGGTAGAATCTATTGAGTTGTAAGTGATCTGAACATTTCATGATGATAGCACTTTCCTAAGGGGGTCAAACCATGTCCCAAAGGTCACCGGATCTGGTGTCAATTTAAAGAAGTAGTCCAGTTACACCTTTGTGGGCTTATAACTTGGCTTCTGAATGTCCTAGAGAGGTTAGGTTTGTTTTAGTGTACTACAATCTACAGCCCCTACAACCACAAAAAGGAATGGAGTCATTAGCACTTATGGTTTGTAAATGGCACCCAGAATTATGTTGAACGAAGCACAATTTCACATCATTCTGGGTTCATTTGTGTGAAAACAAGGTCCAATCAGGCTGAAACGTTACAGGAAGGTAGAATCTATTGAGTTGTAAGTGATCTGAACGTTTAATGATGATAGCAGTTTCCTAAGGGGGTCAAACCATGTCCCAAAGGTCACCGGATCTGGTGTCAATTTAAAGAAGTAGTCCAGTTACACATTTGTGGGCTTATAACTTGGCTTCTGAATGTCCTAGAGAGATCAGGTTTATTGTAGTGTACTCCAATCTACAGCCCCTACAACCACAAAAAGGAATGGAGTCATTAGCAGTTATGGTATGTAAATGGCACCCAGAATTATGTTGCACAAAGCACAATTTCACATCATTCTGGGTTCATTTGTGTGAAAACAAGGTCCAATCAGGCTGAAACGTTACATGAAGGTAGAATCTATTGAGTTGTAAGTGATCTGAAGGTTTCATGATGATAGCACTTTCCTAAGGGGGTCAAACCATGTCTCAAAGGTCACCGGATCTGGTGTCAATTTAAAGAAGTAGTCCAGTTACACATTTGTGGGCTTATAACTTGGCTTCTGAATGTCCTAGAGCGATCAGGTTTGTTTTAGTGTACTCCAATCAACAGCCCCTAGAACCACAAAAAGGAATGGAGACATTAGCACTTATGGTTTTTAAATGGCACCCAGAATTATGTTGCACGAATCACAATTTCACATCATTCTGGGTTCATTTGTGTGAAAACAAGGTCCAATTAGGCTGAAACGTTACAGGAAGGTAGAATCTATTGAGTTGTAAGTGATCTGAACGTTTCATGATGATAGCACTTTCCTAAGGGGGTCAAACCATGTCCCAAAGATCACCGGATCTGGTGTCTAAAGAAGTAGTCCAGTTACAAATTTGTGGGCTTATAACTTGGCTTCTGAATGTCCTAGAGAGATCAGGTTTGTTTTAGTATACTCCAATCAACAGCCCCTACAACCACAAAAAGGAATGGAGTCATTAGACTTATGGTTTTTAAATGGCACCCAGAATTATGTTGCACGAAGCACAATTTCACATCATTCTGGGTTCATTTGTGTGAAAACAAGGTCCAATCAGGCTGAAACGTTACAGGAAGGTAGAATCTATTGCGTTGTAAGTGATCTGAACGTTTCATGATGATAGCACTTTCCTAAGGGGGTCAAACCATGTCCCAAAGGTCACCGGATCTGGTGTCAATTTAAAGAAGTAGTCCAGTTACACATTTGTGGGCTTAAACCTTGGCTTCTGAATGTCCTAGAGAGATAAGGTTTGTTTTAGTATACTCCAATCAACAGCCCCTACAACCACAAAAAGGAATGGAGTCATTAGCACTTATGGTTTTTAAATAGCACCCAGAATTATGTTGCACGAAGCACAATTTCACATCATTCTGGGTTCATTTGTGTGAAAACAAGGTCCAATCAGGCTGAAACGTTACAGGAAGGTAGAATCTATTGAGTTGTAAGTGATCTGAACGTTTCATGATAATAGCACTTTCCTAAGGGGGTCAAACCATGTCCCAAATGTCACCGGATCTGGTGTCAATTTAAAGTAGTAGTCCAGTTACACATTTGTGGGCTTATAACTTGGCTTCTGAATGTCCTAGAGAGGTCAGGTTTGTTTTAATGTACTCCAATCAACAGCCCCTACAACCACAAAAAGGAATGGAGTCATTAGCACTTATGGTTTGTAAATTGCACCCAGAATTATGTTGCACGAAGCAAAATTTCATATCATTCTGGGTTCATTTGTGTGAAAACAAGGTCCAATCAGGCAGAAACGTTACAGGAAGGTAGAATCTATTGAGTTGTAAGTGATCTGAACGTTTCATGATGATAGCACTTTCCTATAGGGGGCAAAACCATGTCCCAAAGGTCACCGGGCCTGGTGTCACTTTAAAGAAGTAGTCCAGTTACATCTTTGTACGCTTATAAATTGGCTTCTGAATGTCCTAGAGAGATCAGGTTTGTTTTAATGTACTCCAATCAACAGTCCCTACAACCACAAAAAGGAATGGAGTCATTAGCACTTATGGTTTGTAAATGGCACCCAGAATTATGTTGCACGAAGCACAATTTCACATCTTTCTGGGTTCATTTGTGTGAAAACAAGGTCCAATCAGGCTGAAACGTTACAAGAAGGTAGAATCTATTGAGTTGTAAGTGATCTGAACGTTTCATGATGATAGCACTTTCCTAAGGGGGTCAAACCATGTCCCAAAGGTCACCGGATCTGGTGTCAATTTAAAGAAGTAGTCCAGTTACACATTTGTGGGCTTATAACTTGGCTTCTGAATGTCCTAGAGAGATCAGGTTTGTTTTAGTGTACTCCAATCAACAGCCCCTACAACCACAAAAAGGAATGGAGTCATTAGCACTCATGGTTTGTAAATGGCACCCAGAATTATGTTGCACAAAGCACAATTTCACTTCATTCTGGGTCCGTTTGTGTGAAAACAAGGTCCAATCAGGCTGAAACGTTACAAGAAGGTAGAATCTATTGAGTTGTAAGTGATCTGAACGTTTCATGATGATCGCACATTCCAATAGGGGGTCAAACCATGTCCCAAAGGTCACCGGGCCTGGTGTCACTTTAAAGAAGTAGTCCAGTTACACATTTGTGGGCTTATAACTTGGCTTCTGAATGTCCTAGAGAGATCAGGTTTGTTTTAGTATACTCCAATCAACAGCCCCTACAACCACAAAAAGGAATGGAGTCATTAGCACTTATGGTTTTTAAATGGCACCCAGAATTATGTTGCACGAAGCACAATTTCACATGATTCTGGGTCCATTTGTGTGAAAACAAGGTCCAATCAGGCTGAAACGTTACAGGAAGGTAGAATCTATTGAGTTGTAAGTGATCTAAAACATTTCATGATGATAGCACTTTCCTAAGGGGGTCAAACCATGTCCCAAAGGTCACCGGATCTGGTGTCAATTTAAAGAAGTAGTCCAGTTACACATTTGTGGGCTTATAACTTGGCTTCTGAATGTCCTAGAGAGATCAGGTTTATTTTAGTGTACTCCAATCAACAGCCCCTACAACCACAAAAAGGAATGGAGTCATTAGCACTTATGGTTTGTAAATGGCACCCAGAATTATGTTGCACGAAGCACAATTTCACATCATTCTGGGTCCATTTGTGTGAAAACAAGGTCCAATCAGGCTGAAACGCTACAAGAAGGTAGAATCTATTGAGTTGTAAGTGATCTGAACGTTTCAAGATGATCGCACATTCCTATAGGGGGTAAAACCATGTCCCAAAGGTCACCAGGCCTGGTGTCACTTTAAAGAAGTAGTCCAGTTACACATTTGTGGGCTTATAACTTGGCTTCTGAATGTCCTAGAGAGGTTAGGTTTGTTTTAGTGTACTCCAATCAACAGCCCCTACAACCACAAAAAGGAATGGAGTCATTAGCACTTATGGTTTGTAAATGGCACCCAGAATTATGTTGCACGAAGCACAATTTCACATGATTCTGGGTCCATTTGTGTGAAAACAAGGTCCAATCAGGCTGAAACGTTACAGGAAGGTAGAATCTATTGAGTTGTAAGTGATCTAAAACATTTCATGATGATAGCACTTTCCTAAGGGGGTCAAACCATGTCCCAAAGGTCACCGGATCTGGTGTCAATTTAAAGAAGTAGTCCAGTTACACATTTGTGGGCTTATAACTTGGCTTCTGAATGTCCTAGAGAGATCAGGTTTATTTTAGTGTACTCCAATCAACAGCCCCTACAACCACAAAAAGGAATGGAGTCATTAGCACTTATGGTTTGTAAATGGCACCCAGAATTATGTTGCACAAAGCACTATTTCACATCATTCTGGGTCCATTTGTGTGAAAACAAGGTCCAATCAGGCTGAAACGTTACAAGAAGGTAGAATCTATTGAGTTGTAAGTGATCTAAAACATTTCATGATGATAGCACTTTCCTAAGGGGGTCAAACCATGTCCCAAAGGTCACCGGATCTGGTGTCAATTTAAAGAAGTAGTCCAGTTACACATTTGTGGGCTTAAACCTTGGCTTCTGAATGTCCTAGAGAGATCAGGTTTGTTTTAGTATACTCCAATCAACAGCCCCTACAACCACAAAAAGGAATGGAGTCATTAGCACTTATGGTTTTTAAATAGCACCCAGAATTATGTTGCACGAAGCACAATTTCACATCATTCTGGGTTCATTTGTGTGAAAACAAGGTCCAATCAGGCTGAAACGTTACAGGAAGGTAGAATCTATTGAGTTGTAAGTGATCTGAACGTTTCATGATAATAGCACTTTCCTAAGGGGGTCAAACCATGTCCCAAATGTCACCGGATCTGGTGTCAATTTAAAGTAGTAGTCCAGTTACACATTTGTGGGCTTATAACTTGGCTTCTGAATGTCCTAGAGAGGTCAGGTTTGTTTTAATGTACTCCAATCAACAGCCCCTACAACCACAAAAAGGAATGGAGTCATTAGCACTTATGGTTTGTAAATTGCACCCAGAATTATGTTGCACGAAGCAAAATTTCACATCATTCTGGGTTCATTTGTGTGAAAACAAGGTCCAATCAGGCAGAAACGTTACAGGAAGGTAGAATCTATTGAGTTGTAAGTGATCTGAACGTTTCATGATGATAGCACTTTCCTATAGGGGGCAAAACCATGTCCCAAAGGTCACCGGGCCTGGTGTCACTTTAAAGAAGTAGTCCAGTTACATCTTTGTACGCTTATAAATTGGCTTCTGAATGTCCTAGAGAGATCAGGTTTGTTTTAATGTACTCCAATCAACAGCCCCTACAACCACAAAAAGGAATGGAGTCATTAGCACTTATGGTTTGTAAATGGCACCCAGAATTATGTTGCACGAAGCACAATTTCACATCTTTCTGGGTTCATTTGTGTGAAAACAAGGTCCAATCAGGCTGAAACGTTACAAGAAGGTAGAATCTATTGAGTTGTAAGTGATCTGAACGTTTCATGATGATAGCACTTTCCTAAGGGGGTCAAACCATGTCCCAAAGGTCACCGGATCTGGTGTCAATTTAAAGAAGTAGTCCAGTTACACATTTGTGGGCTTATAACTTGGCTTCTGAATGTCCTAGAGAGATCAGGTTTGTTTTAGTGTACTCCAATCAACAGCCCCTACAACCACAAAAAGGAATGGAGTCATTAGCACTCATGGTTTGTAAATGGCACCCAGAATTATGTTGCACAAAGCACAATTTCACTTCATTCTGGGTCCGTTTGTGTGAAAACAAGGTCCAATCAGGCTGAAACGTTACAAGAAGGTAGAATCTATTGAGTTGTAAGTGATCTGAACGTTTCATGATGATCGCACATTCCTATAGGGGGTCAAACCATGTCCCAAAGGTCACCGGGCCTGGTGTCACTTTAAAGAAGTAGTCCAGTTACACATTTGTGGGCTTATAACTTGGCTTCTGAATGTCCTAGAGAGATCAGGTTTGTTTTAGTATACTCCAATCAACAGCCCCTACAACCACAAAAAGGAATGGAGTCATTAGCACTTATGGTTTTTAAATGGCACCCAGAATTATGTTGCACGAAGCACAATTTCACATGATTCTGGGTCCATTTGTGTGAAAACAAGGTCCAATCAGGCTGAAACGTTACAGAAAGGTAGAATCTATTGAGTTGTAAGTGATCTAAAACATTTCATGATGATAGCACTTTCCTAAGGGGGTCAAACCATGTCCCAAAGGTCACCGGATCTGGTGTCAATTTAAAGAAGTAGTCCAGTTACACATTTGTGGGCTTATAACTTGGCTTCTGAATGTCCTAGAGAGATCAGGTTTATTTTAGTGTACTCCAATCAACAGCCCCTACAACCACAAAAAGGAATGGAGTCATTAGCACTTATGGTTTGTAAATGGCACCCAGAATTATGTTGCACGAAGCACAATTTCACATCATTCTGGGTCCATTTGTGTGAAAACAAGGTCCAATCAGGCTGAAACGCTACAAGAAGGTAGAATCTATTGAGTTGTAAGTGATCTGAACGTTTCAAGATGATCGCACATTCCTATAGGGGGTAAAACCATGTCCCAAAGGTCACCAGGCCTGGTGTCACTTTAAAGAAGTAGTCCAGTTACACATTTGTGGGCTTATAACTTGGCTTCTGAATGTCCTAGAGAGGTTAGGTTTGTTTTAGTGTACTCCAATCAACAGCCCCTACAACCACAAAAAGGAATGGAGTCATTAGCACTTATGGTTTGTAAATGGCACCCAGAATTATGTTGCACGAAGCACAATTTCACATGATTCTGGGTCCATTTGTGTGAAAACAAGGTCCAATCAGGCTGAAACGTTACAGGAAGGTAGAATCTATTGAGTTGTAAGTGATCTAAAACATTTCATGATGATAGCACTTTCCTAAGGGGGTCAAACCATGTCCCAAAGGTCACCGGATCTGGTGTCAATTTAAAGAAGTAGTCCAGTTACACATTTGTGGGCTTATAACTTGGCTTCTGAATGTCCTAGAGAGATCAGGTTTATTTTAGTGTACTCCAATCAACAGCCCCTACAACCACAAAAAGGAATGGAGTCATTAGCACTTATGGTTTGTAAATGGCACCCAGAATTATGTTGCACAAAGCACTATTTCACATCATTCTGGGTCCATTTGTGTGAAAACAAGGTCCAATCAGGCTGAAACGTTACAAGAAGGTAGAATCTATTGAGTTGTAAGTGATCTAAAACATTTCATGATGATAGCACTTTCCTAAGGGGGTCAAACCATGTCCCAAAGGTCACCGGATCTGGTGTCAATTTAAAGAAGTAGTCCAGTTACACATTTGTGGGCTTATAACTTGGCTTCTGAATGTCCTAGAGAGATCAGGTTTATTTTAGTGTACTCCAATCAACAGCCCCTACAACCACAAAAAGGAATGGAGTCATTAGCACTTATGGTTTGTAAATGGCACCCAGAATTATGTTGCACGAAGCACAATTTCACATCATTCTGGGTCCATTTGTGTGAAAACAAGGTCCAATCAGGCTGAAACGCTACAAGAAGGTAGAATCTATTGAGTTGTAAGTGATCTGAACGTTTCATGATAATAGCACTTTCCTAAGGGGGTCAAACCATGTCCCAAATGTCACCGGATCTGGTGTCAATTTAAAGTAGTAGTCCAGTTACACATTTGTGGGCTTATAACTTGGCTTCTGAATGTCCTAGAGAGGTCAGGTTTGTTTTAATGTACTCCAATCAACAGCCCCTACAACCACAAAAAGGAATGGAGTCATTAGCACTTATGGTTTGTAAATTGCACCCAGAATTATGTTGCACGAAGCAAAATTTCACATCATTCTGGGTTCATTTGTGTGAAAACAAGGTCCAATCAGGCAGAAACGTTACAGGAAGGTAGAATCTATTGAGTTGTAAGTGATCTGAACGTTTCATGATGATAGCACTTTCCTATAGGGGGCAAAACCATGTCCCAAAGGTCACCGGGCCTGGTGTCACTTTAAAGAAGTAGTCCAGTTACATCTTTGTACGCTTATAAATTGGCTTCTGAATGTCCTAGAGAGATCAGGTTTGTTTTAATGTACTCCAATCAACAGCCCCTACAACCACAAAAAGGAATGGAGTCATTAGCACTTATGGTTTGTAAATGGCACCCAGAATTATGTTGCACGAAGCACAATTTCACATCTTTCTGGGTTCATTTGTGTGAAAACAAGGTCCAATCAGGCTGAAACGTTACAAGAAGGTAGAATCTATTGAGTTGTAAGTGATCTGAACGTTTCATGATGATAGCACTTTCCTAAGGGGGTCAAACCATGTCCCAAAGGTCACCGGATCTGGTGTCAATTTAAAGAAGTAGTCCAGTTACACATTTGTGGGCTTATAACTTGGCTTCTGAATGTCCTAGAGAGATCAGGTTTGTTTTAGTGTACTCCAATCAACAGCCCCTACAACCACAAAAATGAATGGAGTCATTAGCACTCATGGTTTGTAAATGGCACCCAGAATTATGTTGCACAAAGCACAATTTCACTTCATTCTGGGTCCGTTTGTGTGAAAACAAGGTCCAATTAGGCTGAAACGTTACAAGAAGGTAGAATCTATTGAGTTGTAAGTGATCTGAACGTTTCATGATGATCGCACATTCCTATAGGGGGTAAAACCATGTCCCAAAGGTCACCGGGCCTGGTGTCACTTTAAAGAAGTAGTCCAGTTACACATTTGTGGGCTTATAACTTGGCTTCTGAATGTCCTAGAGAGATCAGGTTTGTTTTAGTATACTCCAATCAACAGCCCCTACAACCACAAAAAGGAATGGAGTCATTAGCACTTATGGTTTTTAAATGGCACCCAGAATTATGTTGCACGAAGCACAATTTCACATGATTCTGGGTCCATTTGTGTGAAAACAAGGTCCAATCAGGCTGAAACGTTACAGGAAGGTAGAATCTATTGAGTTGTAAGTGATCTAAAACATTTCATGATGATAGCACTTTCCTAAGGGGGTCAAACCATGTCCCAAAGGTCACCGGATCTGGTGTCAATTTAAAGAAGTAGTCCAGTTACACATTTGTGGGCTTATAACTTGGCTTCTGAATGTCCTAGAGAGATCAGGTTTATTTTAGTGTACTCCAATCAACAGCCCCTACAACCACAAAAAGGAATGGAGTCATTAGCACTTATGGTTTGTAAATGGCACCCAGAATTATGTTGCACGAAGCACAATTTCACATCATTCTGGGTCCATTTGTGTGAAAACAAGGTCCAATCAGGCTGAAACGCTACAAGAAGGTAGAATCTATTGAGTTGTAAGTGATCTGAACGTTTCAAGATGATCGCACATTCCTATAGGGGGTAAAACCATGTCCCAAAGGTCACCAGGCCTGGTGTCACTTTAAAGAAGTAGTCCAGTTACACATTTGTGGGCTTATAACTTGGCTTCTGAATGTCCTAGAGAGGTTAGGTTTGTTTTAGTGTACTCCAATCAACAGCCCCTACAACCACAAAAAGGAATGGAGTCATTAGCACTTATGGTTTGTAAATGGCACCCAGAATTATGTTGCACGAAGCACAATTTCACATGATTCTGGGTCCATTTGTGTGAAAACAAGGTCCAATCAGGCTGAAACGTTACAGGAAGGTAGAATCTATTGAGTTGTAAGTGATCTAAAACATTTCATGATGATAGCACTTTCCTAAGGGGGTCAAACCATGTCCCAAAGGTCACCGGATCTGGTGTCAATTTAAAGAAGTAGTCCAGTTACACATTTGTGGGCTTATAACTTGGCTTCTGAATGTCCTAGAGAGATCAGGTTTATTTTAGTGTACTCCAATCAACAGCCCCTACAACCACAAAAAGGAATGGAGTCATTAGCACTTATGGTTTGTAAATGGCACCCAGAATTATGTTGCACAAAGCACTATTTCACATCATTCTGGGTCCATTTGTGTGAAAACAAGGTCCAATCAGGCTGAAACGTTACAAGAAGGTAGAATCTATTGAGTTGTAAGTGATCTAAAACATTTCATGATGATAGCACTTTCCTAAGGGGGTCAAACCATGTCCCAAAGGTCACCGGATCTGGTGTCAATTTAAAGAAGTAGTCCAGTTACACATTTGTGGGCTTATAACTTGGCTTCTGAATGTCCTAGAGAGATCAGGTTTATTTTAGTGTACTCCAATCAACAGCCCCTACAACCACAAAAAGGAATGGAGTCATTAGCACTTATGGTTTGTAAATGGCACCCAGAATTATGTTGCACGAAGCACAATTTCACATCATTCTGGGTCCATTTGTGTGAAAACAAGGTCCAATCAGGCTGAAACGCTACAAGAAGGTAGAATCTATTGAGTTGTAAGTGATCTGAACGTTTCAAGATGATCGCACATTCCTATAGGGGGTAAAACCATGTCCCAAAGGTCACCAGGCCTGGTGTCACTTTAAAGAAGTAGTCCAGTTACACATTTGTGGGCTTATAACTTGGCTTCTGAATGTCCTAGAGAGGTTAGGTTTGTTTTAGTGTACTCCAATCAACAGCCCCTACAACCACAAAAAGGAATGGAGTCATTAGCACTTATGGTTTGTAAATGGCACCCAGAATTATGTTGCACGAAGCACAATTTCACATGATTCTGGGTCCATTTGTGTGAAAACAAGGTCCAATCAGGCTGAAACGTTACAGGAAGGTAGAATCTATTGAGTTGTAAGTGATCTAAAACATTTCATGATGATAGCACTTTCCTAAGGGGGTCAAACCATGTCCCAAAGGTCACCGGATCTGGTGTCAATTTAAAGAAGTAGTCCAGTTACACATTTGTGGGCTTATAACTTGGCTTCTGAATGTCCTAGAGAGATCAGGTTTATTTTAGTGTACTCCAATCAACAGCCCCTACAACCACAAAAAGGAATGGAGTCATTAGCACTTATGGTTTGTAAATGGCACCCAGAATTATGTTGCACAAAGCACTATTTCACATCATTCTGGGTCCATTTGTGTGAAAACAAGGTCCAATCAGCCTGAAACGTTGCAAGAAGGTAGAATCTATTGAGTTGTAAGTGATCTGAACATTTCATGATGATAGCACTTTCCTAAGGGGGTCAAACCATGTCCCAAAGGTCACCGGATCTGGTGTCAATTTAAAGAAGTAGTCCAGTTACACCTTTGTGGGCTTATAACTTGGCTTCTGAATGTCCTAGAGAGGTTAGGTTTGTTTTAGTGTACTACAATCTACAGCCCCTACAACCACAAAAAGGAATGGAGTCATTAGCACTTATGGTTTGTAAATGGCACCCAGAATTATGTTGAACGAAGCACAATTTCACATCATTCTGGGTTCATTTGTGTGAAAACAAGGTCCAATCAGGCTGAAACGTTACAGGAAGGTAGAATCTATTGAGTTGTAAGTGATCTGAACGTTTAATGATGATAGCAGTTTCCTAAGGGGGTCAAACCATGTCCCAAAGGTCACCGGATCTGGTGTCAATTTAAAGAAGTAGTCCAGTTACACATTTGTGGGCTTATAACTTGGCTTCTGAATGTCCTAGAGAGATCAGGTTTATTGTAGTGTACTCCAATCTACAGCCCCTACAACCACAAAAAGGAATGGAGTCATTAGCAGTTATGGTATGTAAATGGCACCCAGAATTATGTTGCACGAAGCACTATTTCACATCATTCTGGGTCCATTTGTGTGAAAACAAGGTCCAATCAGGCTGAAACGTTACAGGAAGGTAGAATCTATTGAGTTGTAAGTGATCTGAATGTTTCATGATGATAGCACTTTCCTAAGGGGGTCAAACCATGTCCCAAATTGTCACCGGATCTGGTGTCAATTTAAAGAAGTTGTCCAGTTACACATTTGTGGGCTTATAACTTGGCTTCTGAATGTCCTAGAGCGATCAGGTTTGTTTTAGTGTACTCCAATCAACAGCCCCTACAACCACAAAAAGGAATGGAGTCATTAGCACTTATGGCTTTTAAATGGCACCCAGAATTATGTTGCACAAAGCACAATTTCACATCATTCTGGGTTCATTTGTGTGAAAACAAGGTCCAATCAGGCTGAAACGTTACATGAAGGTAGAATCTATTGAGTTGTAAGTGATCTGAAGGTTTCATGATGATAGCACTTTCCTAAGGGGGTCAAACCATGTCTCAAAGGTCACCGGATCTGGTGTCAATTTAAAGAAGTAGTCCAGTTACACATTTGTGGGCTTATAACTTGGCTTCTGAATGTCCTAGAGCGATCAGGTTTGTTTTAGTGTACTCCAATCAACAGCCCCTAGAACCACAAAAAGGAATGGAGACATTAGCACTTATGGTTTTTAAATGGCACCCAGAATTATGTTGCACGAATCACAATTTCACATCATTCTGGGTTCATTTGTGTGAAAACAAGGTCCAATCAGGCTGAAACGTTACAGGAAGGTAGAATCTATTGAGTTGTAAGTGATCTGAACGTTTCATGATGATAGCACTTTCCTAAGGGGGTCAAACCATGTCCCAAAGATCACCGGATCTGGTGTCTAAAGAAGTAGTCCAGTTACAAATTTGTGGGCTTATAACTTGGCTTCTGAATGTCCTAGAGAGATCAGGTTTGTTTTAGTATACTCCAATCAACAGCCCCTACAACCTCAAAAAGGAATGGAGTCATTAGACTTATGGTTTTTAAATGGCACCCAGAATTATGTTGCACGAAGCACAATTTCACATCATTCTGGGTTCATTTGTGTGAAAACAAGGTCCAATCAGGCTGAAACGTTACAGGAAGGTAGAATCTATTGCGTTGTAAGTGATCTGAACGTTTCATGATGATAGCACTTTCCTAAGGGGGTCAAACCATGTCCCAAAGGTCACCGGATCTGGTGTCAATTTAAAGAAGTAGTCCAGTTACACATTTGTGGGCTTAAACCTTGGCTTCTGAATGTCCTAGAGAGATCAGGTTTGTTTTAGTATACTCCAATCAACAGCCCCTACAACCACAAAAAGGAATGGAGTCATTAGCACTTATGGTTTTTAAATAGCACCCAGAATTATGTTGCACGAAGCACAATTTCACATCATTCTGGGTTCATTTGTGTGAAAACAAGGTCCAATCAGGCTGAAACGTTACAGGAAGGTAGAATCTATTGAGTTGTAAGTGATCTGAACGTTTCATGATAATAGCACTTTCCTAAGGGGGTCAAACCATGTCCCAAATGTCACCGGATCTGGTGTCAATTTAAAGTAGTAGTCCAGTTACACATTTGTGGGCTTATAACTTGGCTTCTGAATGTCCTAGAGAGGTCAGGTTTGTTTTAATGTACTCCAATCAACAGCCCCTACAACCACAAAAAGGAATGGAGTCATTAGCACTTATGGTTTGTAAATTGCACCCAGAATTATGTTGCACGAAGCAAAATTTCACATCATTCTGGGTTCATTTGTGTGAAAACAAGGTCCAATCAGGCAGAAACGTTACAGGAAGGTAGAATCTATTGAGTTGTAAGTGATCTGAACGTTTCATGATGATAGCACTTTCCTATAGGGGGCAAAACCATGTCCCAAAGGTCACCGGGCCTGGTGTCACTTTAAAGAAGTAGTCCAGTTACATCTTTGTACGCTTATAAATTGGCTTCTGAATGTCCTAGAGAGATCAGGTTTGTTTTAATGTACTCCAATCAACAGCCCCTACAACCACAAAAAGGAATGGAGTCATTAGCACTTATGGTTTGTAAATGGCACCCAGAATTATGTTGCACGAAGCACAATTTCACATCTTTCTGGGTTCATTTGTGTGAAAACAAGGTCCAATCAGGCTGAAACGTTACAAGAAGGTAGAATCTATTGAGTTGTAAGTGATCTGAACGTTTCATGATGATAGCACTTTCCTAAGGGGGTCAAACCATGTCCCAAAGGTCACCGGATCTGGTGTCAATTTAAAGAAGTAGTCCAGTTACACATTTGTGGGCTTATAACTTGGCTTCTGAATGTCCTAGAGAGATCAGGTTTGTTTTAGTGTACTCCAATCAACAGCCCCTACAACCACAAAAAGGAATGGAGTCATTAGCACTCATGGTTTGTAAATGGCACCCAGAATTATGTTGCACAAAGCACAATTTCACTTCATTCTGGGTCCGTTTGTGTGAAAACAAGGTCCAATCAGGCTGAAACGTTACAAGAAGGTAGAATCTATTGAGTTGTAAGTGATCTGAACGTTTCATGATGATCGCACATTCCTATAGGGGGTCAAACCATGTCCCAAAGGTCACCGGGCCTGGTGTCACTTTAAAGAAGTAGTCCAGTTACACATTTGTGGGCTTATAACTTGGCTTCTGAATGTCCTAGAGAGATCAGGTTTGTTTTAGTATACTCCAATCAACAGCCCCTACAACCACAAAAAGGAATGGAGTCATTAGCACTTATGGTTTTTAAATGGCACCCAGAATTATGTTGCACGAAGCACAATTTCACATGATTCTGGGTCCATTTGTGTGAAAACAAGGTCCAATCAGGCTGAAACGTTACAGGAAGGTAGAATCTATTGAGTTGTAAGTGATCTAAAACATTTCATGATGATAGCACTTTCCTAAGGGGGTCAAACCATGTCCCAAAGGTCACCGGATCTGGTGTCAATTTAAAGAAGTAGTCCAGTTACACATTTGTGGGCTTATAACTTGGCTTCTGAATGTCCTAGAGAGATCAGGTTTATTTTAGTGTACTCCAATCAACAGCCCCTACAACCACAAAAAGGAATGGAGTCATTAGCACTTATGGTTTGTAAATGGCACCCAGAATTATGTTGCACAAAGCACTATTTCACATCATTCTGGGTCCATTTGTGTGAAAACAAGGTCCAATCAGGCTGAAACGTTACAAGAAGGTAGAATCTATTGAGTTGTAAGTGATCTGAACATTTCATGATGATAGCACTTTCCTAAGGGGGTCAAACCATGTCCCAAAGGTCACCGGATCTGGTGTCAATTTAAAGAAGTAGTCCAGTTACACCTTTGTGGGCTTATAACTTGGCTTCTGAATGTCCTAGAGAGGTTAGGTTTGTTTTAGTGTACTACAATCTAGAGCCCCTACAACCACAAAAAGGAATGGAGTCATTAGCACTTATGGTTTGTAAATGGCACCCAGAATTATGTTGAACGAAGCACAATTTCACATCATTCTGGGTTCATTTGTGTGAAAACAAGGTCCAATCAGGCTGAAACGTTACAGGAAGGTAGAATCTATTGAGTTGTAAGAGATCTGAACGTTTAATGATGATAGCAGTTTCCTAAGGGGGTCAAACCATGTCCCAAAGGTCACCGGATCTGGTGTCAATTTAAAGAAGTAGTCCAGTTACACATTTGTGGGCTTATAACTTGGCTTCTGAATGTCCTAGAGAGATCAGGTTTATTGTAGTGTACTCCAATCTACAGCCCCTACAACCACAAAAAGGAATGGAGTCATTAGCAGTTATGGTATGTAAATGGCACCCAGAATTATGTTGCACGAAGCACTATTTCACATCATTCTGGGTCCATTTGTGTGAAAACAAGGTCCAATCAGGCTGAAACGTTACAGGAAGGTAGAATCTATTGAGTTGTAAGTGATCTGAATGTTTCATGATGATAGCACTTTCCTAAGGGGGTCAAACCATGTCCCAAATTGTCACCGGATCTGGTGTCAATTTAAAGAAGTTGTCCAGTTACACATTTGTGGGCTTATAACTTGGCTTCTGAATGTCCTAGAGCGATCAGGTTTGTTTTAGTGTACTCCAATCAACAGCCCCTACAACCACAAAAAGGAATGGAGTCATTAGCACTTATGGCTTTTAAATGGCACCCAGAATTATGTTGCACAAAGCACAATTTCACATCATTCTGGGTTCATTTGTGTGAAAACAAGGTCCAATCAGGCTGAAACGTTACATGAAGGTAGAATCTATTGAGTTGTAAGTGATCTGAAGGTTTCATGATGATAGCACTTTCCTAAGGGGGTCAAACCATGTCTCAAAGGTCACCGGATCTGGTGTCAATTTAAAGAAGTAGTCCAGTTACACATTTGTGGGCTTATAACTTGGCTTCTGAATGTCCTAGAGCGATCAGGTTTGTTTTAGTGTACTCCAATCAACAGCCCCTAGAACCACAAAAAGGAATGGAGACATTAGCACTTATGGTTTTTAAATGGCACCCAGAATTATGTTGCACGAATCACAATTTCACATCATTCTGGGTTCATTTGTGTGAAAACAAGGTCCAATCAGGCTGAAACGTTACAGGAAGGTAGAATCTATTGAGTTGTAAGTGATCTGAACGTTTCATGATGATAGCACTTTCCTAAGGGGGTCAAACCATGTCCCAAAGATCACCGGATCTGGTGTCTAAAGAAGTAGTCCAGTTACAAATTTGTGGGCTTATAACTTGGCTTCTGAATGTCCTAGAGAGATCAGGTTTGTTTTAGTATACTCCAATCAACAGCCCCTACAACCACAAAAAGGAATGGAGTCATTAGACTTATGGTTTTTAAATGGCACCCAGAATTATGTTGCACGAAGCACAATTTCACATCATTCTGGGTTCATTTGTGTGAAAACAAGGTCCAATCAGGCTGAAACGTTACAGGAAGGTAGAATCTATTGCGTTGTAAGTGATCTGAACGTTTCATGATGATAGCACTTTCCTAAGGGGGTCAAACCATGTCCCAAAGGTCACCGGATCTGGTGTGAATTTAAAGAAGTAGTCCAGTTACACATTTGTGGGCTTAAACCTTGGCTTCTGAATGTCCTAGAGAGATCAGGTTTGTTTTAGTATACTCCAATCAACAGCCCCTACAACCACAAAAAGGAATGGAGTCATTAGCACTTATGGTTTTTAAATAGCACCCAGAATTATGTTGCACGAAGCACAATTTCACATCATTCTGGGTTCATTTGTGTGAAAACAAGGTCCAATCAGGCTGAAACGTTACAGGAAGGTAGAATCTATTGAGTTGTAAGTGATCTGAACGTTTCATGATAATAGCACTTTCCTAAGGGGGTCAAACCATGTCCCAAATGTCACCGGATCTGGTGTCAATTTAAAGTAGTAGTCCAGTTACACATTTGTGGGCTTATAACTTGGCTTCTGAATGTCCTAGAGAGGTCAGGTTTGTTTTAATGTACTCCAATCAACAGCCCCTACAACCACAAAAAGGAATGGAGTCATTAGCACTTATGGTTTGTAAATTGCACCCAGAATTATGTTGCACGAAGCAAAATTTCACATCATTCTGGGTTCATTTGTGTGAAAACAAGGTCCAATCAGGCAGAAACGTTACAGGAAGGTAGAATCTATTGAGTTGTAAGTGATCTGAACGTTTCATGATG
Source organism: Nothobranchius furzeri (assembly GCF_043380555.1). Taxonomy (NCBI): domain Eukaryota; kingdom Metazoa; phylum Chordata; class Actinopteri; order Cyprinodontiformes; family Nothobranchiidae; genus Nothobranchius; species Nothobranchius furzeri. The sequence continues at coordinate 5,608,785 of NC_091746.1, read as the reverse complement.
ATAGCACTTTCCTATAGGGGGCAAAACCATGTCCCAAAGGTCACCGGGCCTGGTGTCACTTTAAAGAAGTAGTCCAGTTACATCTTTGTACGCTTATAAATTGGCTTCTGAATGTCCTAGAGAGATCAGGTTTGTTTTAATGTACTCCAATCAACAGCCCCTACAACCACAAAAAGGAATGGAGTCATTAGCACTTATGGTTTGTAAATGGCACCCAGAATTATGTTGCACGAAGCACAATTTCACATCTTTCTGGGTTCATTTGTGTGAAAACAAGGTCCAATCAGGCTGAAACGTTACAAGAAGGTAGAATCTATTGAGTTGTAAGTGATCTGAACGTTTCATGATGATAGCACTTTCCTAAGGGGGTCAAACCATGTCCCAAAGGTCACCGGATCTGGTGTCAATTTAAAGAAGTAGTCCAGTTACACATTTGTGGGCTTATAACTTGGCTTCTGAATGTCCTAGAGAGATCAGGTTTGTTTTAGTGTACTCCAATCAACAGCCCCTACAACCACAAAAAGGAATGGAGTCATTAGCACTCATGGTTTGTAAATGGCACCCAGAATTATGTTGCACAAAGCACAATTTCACTTCATTCTGGGTCCGTTTGTGTGAAAACAAGGTCCAATCAGGCTGAAACGTTACAAGAAGGTAGAATCTATTGAGTTGTAAGTGATCTGAACGTTTCATGATGATCGCACATTCCTATAGGGGGTCAAACCATGTCCCAAAGGTCACCGGGCCTGGTGTCACTTTAAAGAAGTAGTCCAGTTACACATTTGTGGGCTTATAACTTGGCTTCTGAATGTCCTAGAGAGATCAGGTTTGTTTTAGTATACTCCAATCAACAGCCCCTACAACCACAAAAAGGAATGGAGTCATTAGCACTTATGGTTTTTAAATGGCACCCAGAATTATGTTGCACGAAGCACAATTTCACATGATTCTGGGTCCATTTGTGTGAAAACAAGGTCCAATCAGGCTGAAACGTTACAGGAAGGTAGAATCTATTGAGTTGTAAGTGATCTAAAACATTTCATGATGATAGCACTTTCCTAAGGGGGTCAAACCATGTCCCAAATGTCACCGGATCTGGTGTCAATTTAAAGAAGTAGTCCAGTTACACATTTGTGGGCTTATAACTTGGCTTCTGAATGTCCTAGAGAGATCAGGTTTATTTTAGTGTACTCCAATCAACAGCCCCTACAACCACAAAAAGGAATGGAGTCATTAGCACTTATGGTTTGTAAATGGCACCCAGAATTATGTTGCACGAAGCACAATTTCACATCATTCTGGGTCCATTTGTGTGAAAACAAGGTCCAATCAGGCTGAAACGCTACAAGAAGGTAGAATCTATTGAGTTGTAAGTGATCTGAACGTTTCAAGATGATCGCACATTCCTATAGGGGGTAAAACCATGTCCCAAAGGTCACCAGGCCTGGTGTCACTTTAAAGAAGTAGTCCAGTTACACATTTGTGGGCTTATAACTTGGCTTCTGGATATCCTAGAGAGGTTAGGTTTGTTTTAGTGTACTCCAATCAACAGCCCCTACAACCACAAAAAGGAATGGAGTCATTAGCACTTATGGTTTGTAAATGGCACCCAGAATTATGTTGCACGAAGCACAATTTCACATGATTCTGGGTCCATTTGTGTGAAAACAAGGTCCAATCAGGCTGAAACGTTACAGGAAGGTAGAATCTATTGAGTTGTAAGTGATCTAAAACATTTCATGATGATAGCACTTTCCTAAGGGGGTCAAACCATGTCCCAAAGGTCACCGGATCTGGTGTCAATTTAAAGAAGTAGTCCAGTTACACATTTGTGGGCTTATAACTTGGCTTCTGAATGTCCTAGAGAGATCAGGTTTATTTTAGTGTACTCCAATCAACAGCCCCTACAACCACAAAAAGGAATGGAGTCATTAGCACTTATGGTTTGTAAATGGCACCCAGAATTATGTTGCACAAAGCACTATTTCACATCATTCTGGGTCCATTTGTGTGAAAACAAGGTCCAATCAGGCTGAAACGTTACAAGAAGGTAGAATCTATTGAGTTGTAAGTGATCTAAAACATTTCATGATGATAGCACTTTCCTAAGGGGGTCAAACCATGTCCCAAAGGTCACCGGATCTGGTGTCAATTTAAAGAAGTAGTCCAGTTACACATTTGTGGGCTTATAACTTGGCTTCTGAATGTCCTAGAGAGATCAGGTTTATTTTAGTGTACTCCAATCAACAGCCCCTACAACCACAAAAAGGAATGGAGTCATTAGCACTTATGGTTTGTAAATGGCACCCAGAATTATGTTGCACGAAGCACAATTTCACATCATTCTGGGTCCATTTGTGTGAAAACAAGGTCCAATCAGGCTGAAACGCTACAAGAAGGTAGAATCTATTGAGTTGTAAGTGATCTGAACGTTTCAAGATGATCGCACATTCCTATAGGGGGTAAAACCATGTCCCAAAGGTCACCAGGCCTGGTGTCACTTTAAAGAAGTAGTCCAGTTACACATTTGAGGGCTTATAACTTGGCTACTGAATGTCCTAGAGAGGTTAGGTTTGTTTTAGTGTACTCCAATCAACAGCCCCTACAACCACAAAAAGGAATGGAGTCATTAGCACTTATGGTTTGTAAATGGCACCCAGAATTATGTTGCACGAAGCACAATTTCACATGATTCTGGGTCCATTTGTGTGAAAACAAGGTCCAATCAGGCTGAAACGTTACAGGAAGGTAGAATCTATTGAGTTGTAAGTGATCTAAAACATTTCATGATGATAGCACTTTCCTAAGGGGGTCAAACCATGTCCCAAAGGTCACCGGATCTGGTGTCAATTTAAAGAAGTAGTCCAGTTACACATTTGTGGGCTTATAACTTGGCTTCTGAATGTCCTAGAGAGATCAGGTTTATTTTAGTGTACTCCAATCAACAGCCCCTACAACCACAAAAAGGAATGGAGTCATTAGCACTTATGGTTTGTAAATGGCACCCAGAATTATGTTGCACAAAGCACTATTTCACATCATTCTGGGTCCATTTGTGTGAAAACAAGGTCCAATCAGGCTGAAACGTTACAAGAAGGTAGAATCTATTGAGTTGTAAGTGATCTGAACATTTCATGATGATAGCACTTTCCTAAGGGGGTCAAACCATGTCCCAAAGGTCACCGGATCTGGTGTCAATTTAAAGAAGTAGTCCAGTTACACCTTTGTGGGCTTATAACTTGGCTTCTGAATGTCCTAGAGAGGTTAGGTTTGTTTTAGTGTACTACAATCTACAGCCCCTACAACCACAAAAAGGAATGGAGTCATTAGCACTTATGGTTTGTAAATGGCACCCAGAATTATGTTGAACGAAGCACAATTTCACATCATTCTGGGTTCATTTGTGTGAAAACAAGGTCCAATCAGGCTGAAACGTTACAGGAAGGTAGAATCTATTGAGTTGTAAGTGATCTGAACGTTTAATGATGATAGCAGTTTCCTAAGGGGGTCAAACCATGTCCCAAAGGTCACCGGATCTGGTGTCAATTTAAAGAAGTAGTCCAGTTACACATTTGTGGGCTTATAACTTGGCTTCTGAATGTCCTAGAGAGATCAGGTTTATTGTAGTGTACTCCAATCTACAGCCCCTACAACCACAAAAAGGAATGGAGTCATTAGCAGTTATGGTATGTAAATGGCACCCAGAATTATGTTGCACGAAGCACTATTTCACATCATTCTGGGTCCATTTGTGTGAAAACAAGGTCCAATCAGGCTGAAACGTTACAGGAAGGTAGAATCTATTGAGTTGTAAGTGATCTGAATGTTTCATGATGATAGCACTTTCCTAAGGGGGTCAAACCATGTCCCAAATTGTCACCGGATCTGGTGTCAATTTAAAGAAGTTGTCCAGTTACACATTTGTGGGCTTATAACTTGGCTTCTGAATGTCCTAGAGCGATCAGGTTTGTTTTAGTGTACTCCAATCAACAGCCCCTACAACCACAAAAAGGAATGGAGTCATTAGCACTTATGGCTTTTAAATGGCACCCAGAATTATGTTGCACAAAGCACAATTTCACATCATTCTGGGTTCATTTGTGTGAAAACAAGGTCCAATCAGGCTGAAACGTTACATGAAGGTAGAATCTATTGAGTTGTAAGTGATCTGAAGGTTTCATGATGATAGCACTTTCCTAAGGGGGTCAAACCATGTCTCAAAGGTCACCGGATCTGGTGTCAATTTAAAGAAGTAGTCCAGTTACACATTTGTGGGCTTATAACTTGGCTTCTGAATGTCCTAGAGCGATCAGGTTTGTTTTAGTGTACTCCAATCAACAGCCCCTAGAACCACAAAAAGGAATGGAGACATTAGCACTTATGGTTTTTAAATGGCACCCAGAATTATGTTGCACGAATCACAATTTCACATCATTCTGGGTTCATTTGTGTGAAAACAAGGTCCAATCAGGCTGAAACGTTACAGGAAGGTAGAATCTATTGAGTTGTAAGTGATCTGAACGTTTCATGATGATAGCACTTTCCTAAGGGGGTCAAACCATGTCCCAAAGATCACCGGATCTGGTGTCTAAAGAAGTAGTCCAGTTACAAATTTGTGGGCTTATAACTTGGCTTCTGAATGTCCTAGAGAGATCAGGTTTGTTTTAGTATACTCCAATCAACAGCCCCTACAACCACAAAAAGGAATGGAGTCATTAGACTTATGGTTTTTAAATGGCACCCAGAATTATGTTGCACGAAGCACAATTTCACATCATTCTGGGTTCATTTGTGTGAAAACAAGGTCCAATCAGGCTGAAACGTTACAGGAAGGTAGAATCTATTGCGTTGTAAGTGATCTGAACGTTTCATGATGATAGCACTTTCCTAAGGGGGTCAAACCATGTCCCAAAGGTCACCGGATCTGGTGTCAATTTAAAGAAGTAGTCCAGTTACACATTTGTGGGCTTAAACCTTGGCTTCTGAATGTCCTAGAGAGATCAGGTTTGTTTTAGTATACTCCAATCAACAGCCCCTACAACCACAAAAAGGAATGGAGTCATTAGCACTTATGGTTTTTAAATAGCACCCAGAATTATGTTGCACGAAGCACAATTTCACATCATTCTGGGTTCATTTGTGTGAAAACAAGGTCCAATCAGGCTGAAACGTTACAGGAAGGTAGAATCTATTGAGTTGTAAGTGATCTGAACGTTTCATGATAATAGCACTTTCCTAAGGGGGTCAAACCATGTCCCAAATGTCACCGGATCTGGTGTCAATTTAAAGTAGTAGTCCAGTTACACATTTGTGGGCTTATAACTTGGCTTCTGAATGTCCTAGAGAGGTCAGGTTTGTTTTAATGTACTCCAATCAACAGCCCCTACAACCACAAAAAGGAATGGAGTCATTAGCACTTATGGTTTGTAAATTGCACCCAGAATTATGTTGCACGAAGCAAAATTTCACATCATTCTGGGTTCATTTGTGTGAAAACAAGGTCCAATCAGGCAGAAACGTTACAGGAAGGTAGAATCTATTGAGTTGTAAGTGATCTGAACGTTTCATGATGATAGCACTTTCCTATAGGGGGCAAAACCATGTCCCAAAGGTCACCGGGCCTGGTGTCACTTTAAAGAAGTAGTCCAGTTACATCTTTGTACGCTTATAAATTGGCTTCTGAATGTCCTAGAGAGATCAGGTTTGTTTTAATGTACTCCAATCAACAGCCCCTACAACCACAAAAAGGAATGGAGTCATTAGCACTTATGGTTTGTAAATGGCACCCAGAATTATGTTGCACGAAGCACAATTTCACATCTTTCTGGGTTCATTTGTGTGAAAACAAGGTCCAATCAGGCTGAAACGTTACAAGAAGGTAGAATCTATTGAGTTGTAAGTGATCTGAACGTTTCATGATGATAGCACTTTCCTAAGGGGGTCAAACCATGTCCCAAAGGTCACCGGATCTGGTGTCAATTTAAAGAAGTAGTCCAGTTACACATTTGTGGGCTTATAACTTGGCTTCTGAATGTCCTAGAGAGATCAGGTTTGTTTTAGTGTACTCCAATCAACAGCCCCTACAACCACAAAAAGGAATGGAGTCATTAGCACTCATGGTTTGTAAATGGCACCCAGAATTATGTTGCACAAAGCACAATTTCACTTCATTCTGGGTCCGTTTGTGTGAAAACAAGGTCCAATCAGGCTGAAACGTTACAAGAAGGTAGAATCTATTGAGTTGTAAGTGATCTGAACGTTTCATGATGATCGCACATTCCTATAGGGGGTCAAACCATGTCCCAAAGGTCACCGGGCCTGGTGTCACTTTAAAGAAGTAGTCCAGTTACACATTTGTGGGCTTATAACTTGGCTTCTGAATATCCTAGAGAGGTCAGGTTTGTTTTAGAGTACTCCAGTGAACAGCCCCCATTACCCCAAAGAGGAATGTAGTCATTAGCACTTATGGTTTTTAAATGGCACCCAGAATTATGTTGCACGAAGCACACTTTCACATCATTCTGGGTTCATTTGTGTGAAAACAAGGTCCAATCAGGCTGAAACGTTACAGGAAGTTAGAATCTATTGAGTTGTAAGTGATCTGAACGTTTCATGATGATAGCACTTTCCTAAGGGGGTCAAATCATGTCCCAAAGGTCACCGGATCTGGTGTCAATTTAAAGAAGTAGTCCAGTTACACATTTGTGGGCTTATAACGTGGCTTCTGAATGTCCTAGAGAGATCAGGCTTGTTTTAGTATACTCCAATCAACAGCCCCTACAACCACAAAAAGGAATGGAGTCATTAGCACTTATGGTTTTTAAATGGCACCCAGAATTATGTTGCACGAAGCACAATTTCACATGATTCTGGGTCCATTTGTGTGAAAACAAGGTCCAATCAGGCTGAAACGTTACAGGAACGTAGAATCTATTGAGTTGTAAGTGATCTGAACGTTTCATGATGATAGCACTTTCCTAAGGGGGTCAAACCATGTCCCAAAGGTCACCGGATCTGGTGTCAATTTAAAGAAGTAGTCCAGTTACACATTTGTGGGCTTATAACTTGGCTTCTGAATGTCCTAGAGAGATCAGGTTTATTTTAGTGTACTCCAATCAACAGCCCCTACAACTACAAAAAGGAATGGAGTCATTAGCACTTATGGTTTGTAAATGGCACCCAGAATTATGTTGCACGAAGCACTATTTCACATCATTCTGGGTCCATTTGTGTGAAAACAAGGTCCAATCAGGCTGAAACATTACAGGAAGGTAGAATCTATTGAGTTGTAAGTGATCTGAACGTTTCATGATGATAGCACTTTCCTAAGGGGGTCAAACCATGTCCCAAAGGTCACCGGATCTGGTGTATATTTAAAGAAGTAGTCCAGTTACACATGTGTGGGCTTATAACGTGGCTTCTGAATGTCCTACAGAGATCAAGTTTATTTTAGTGTACTCCAATCAACAGCCCCTACAACCACAAAAAGGAATGGAGTCATTAACACTTATGGTTTGTAAATGGCACCCAGAATTATGTTGCACGAAGCACTATTTCACATCATTCTGGGTCCATTTGTGTGAAAACAAGGTCCAATCAGGCTGAAACGTTACAAGAAGGTAGAATCTATTGAGTTGTAAGTGATCTGAACATTTCATGATGATAGCACTTTCCTAAGGGGGTCAAACCATGTCCCAAAGGTCACCGGATCTGGTGTAAATTTAAAGAAGTAGTCCAGTTACACCTTTGTGGGCTTATAACTTGGCTTCTGAATGTCCTAGAGAGGTTAGGTTTGTTTTAGTGTACTCCAATCTACAGCCCCTACAACCACAAAAAGGAATGGAGTCATTAGCACTTATGGTTTGTAAATGGCACCCAGAATTATGTTGCACGAAGCACAATTTCACATCATTCTGGGTTCATTTGTGTGAAAACAAGGTCCAATCAGGCTGAAACGTTACAGGAAGGTAGAATCTATTGAGTTGTAAGTGATCTGAACGTTTAATGATGATAGCACTTTCCTAAGGGGGTCAAACCATGTCCCAAAGGTCACCAGATCTGGTGTCAATTTAAAGAAGTAGTCCAGTTACACATTTGTGGGCTTATAACTTGGCTTCTGAATGTCCTAGAGAGATCAGGTTTATTGTAGTGTACTCCAATCAACAGCCCCTACAACCACAAAAAGGAATGGAGTCATTAGCACTTATGGTTTGTAAATGGCACCCAGAATTATGTTGCACGAAGCACTATTTCACATCATTCTGGGTCCATTTGTGTGAAAACAAGGTCCAATCAGGCTGAAACGTTACAGGAAGGTAGAATCTATTGAGTTGTAAGTGATCTGAACGTTTAATGATGATAGCACTTTCCTAAGGGGGTCAAACCATGTCCCAAAGGTCACCGGATCTGGTGTCAATTTAAAGAAGTAGTCCAGTTACACATTTGTGGGCTTATAACTTGGCTTCTGAATGTCCTAGAGAGATCAGGTTTATTGTAGTGTACTCCAATCAACAGCCCCTACAACCACAAAAAGGAATGGAGTCATTAGCACTTATGGTTTGTAAATGGCACCCAGAATTATGTTGCACGAAGCACTATTTCACATCATTCTGGGTCCATTTGTGTGAAAACAAGGTCCAATCAGGCTGAAACATTACAGGAAGGTAGAATCTATTGAGTTGTAAGTGATCTGAACGTTTAATGATGATAGCACTTTCCTAAGGGGGTCAAACCATGTCCCAAAGGTCACCGGATCTGGTGTCAATTTAAAGAAGTACTCCAGTTACACATTTGTGGGCTTATAACTTGGCTTCTGAATGTCCTAGAGCGATCAGGTTTGTTTTAGTGTACTCCAATCAACAGCCCCTACAACCACAAAAAGGAATGGAGTCATTAGCACTTATAGCTTTTAAATGGCACCCAGAATTATGTTGCACGAAGCACAATTTCAAATCATTCTGGGTTCATTTGTGTGAAAACAAGGTCCAATCAGGCTGAAACGTTACATGAAGGTAGAATCTATTGAGTTGTAAGTGATCTGAACGTTTCATGATGATAGCACTTTCCTAAGGGGGTCAAACCATGTCTCAAAGGTCACCGGATCTGGTGTCAATTTAAAGAAGTAGTCCAGTTACACATTTGTGGGCTTATAACTTGGCTTCTGAATGTCCTAGAGTGATCAGGTTTGTTTTAGTGTACTCCAATCAACAGCCCCTAGAACCACAAAAAGGAATGGAGAAATTAACACTTATGGTTTTTAAATGGCACCCAGAATTATGTTGCACAAAGCACAATTTCACATCATTCTGGGTTCATTTGTGTGAAAACAAGGTCCAATCAGGCTGAAACGTTACAGGAAGGTAGAATCTATTGAGTTGTAAGTGATCTGAACGTTTCATGATGATAGCACTTTCCTAAGGGGGTCAAACCATGTCCCAAAGGTCACCGGATCTGGTGTCTAAAGAAGTAGTCCAGTTACACATTTGTGGGCTTATAACTTGGCTTCTGAATGTCCTAGAGCGATCAGGTTTGCTTTAGTGTACTCCAATCAACAGCCCCTACAACCACAAACAGGAATGGAGACATTAGCACTTATGGTTTTTAAATGGCACCCAGAATTATGTTGCACGAAGCACAATTTCACATCATTATGGGTTCATTTGTGTGAAAACAAGGTCCAATCAGGCTGAAACAATACAGGAAGGTAGAATCTATTGAGATGTAAGTGATCTGAACGTTTCATGATTATCGCAGTTTCCTAAGGGGGTCAAACCATGTCCCAAAGGTCACCGGATCTGGTGTCACTTTAAAGAAGTAGTCCAGTTACACATTTGTGGGCTTATAACTTGGCTTCTGAATGTCCTAGAGAGGTCAGGGTTGTTTTAGTGTACTCCAGTCAACAGCCCCTACAACCACAAAAAGGAATGGAGTCATTAGCACTTATGGTTTGTAAATGGCACCCAGAATTATGTTGCACGAAGCACAATTTCACATCATTCTGGGTCCATTTGTGTGAAAACAAGTTCCGATAAGGCTGAAACGTTACAGGACGGTAGAATCTATTGAGTTGTAAGTGATCTGAACGTTTCATGATGATAGCACTTTCCTAAGGGGGTCACACCATGTCCCAAAGGTCACCGGATCTGGTGTCAATTTAAAGAAGTAGTCCAGTTACACATGTGTGGGCTTATAACTTGGCTTCCTAATGTCCTAGAGAGATCAGGTTTGTTTTAGTGTACTCCAATCAACAGCCCCTACAACCACAAAAAGGAATGGAGTCATTAGCACTTATGGTTTTTAAATGGCACCCAGAATTACGTTGCACAAAGCACAATTTCACATCATTCTGGGTTCATTTGTGTGAAAACAAGGTCCAATCAGGATGAATCGTTACAGGAAGCTAGAATCTATTGAGTTGTAAGTGATCTGAACGTTTCATGATGATAGCACTTTCCTAAGGGGGTCAAACCATGTCCCAAAGATCACCGGATCTGGTGTCAATTTAAAGAAGTAGTCCAGTTACACATTTGTGGGCTTATAACTTGGCTTCTGAATGTCCTAGAGAGATCAGGTTTGTTTTAGTGTACTCCAATCAACAGCCCCTACAACCACAAAAAGGAATGGAGTCATTAGCACTTATGGTTTGTAAATGGCACCCAGAATTATGTTGCACGAAGCACAATTTCACATCATTCTGGGTCCATTTGTGTGAAAACAAGGTCCAGTCAGGCTGAAACGCTACAAGAAGGTAGAATCTATTGAGTTGTAAGTGATCTGAACGTTTCAAGATGATCGCACATTCCTATAGGGGGTAAAACCATGTCCCAAAGGTCACCGGGCCTGGTGTCACTTTAAAGAAGTAGTCCAGTTACACATTTGTGGGCTTATAACTTGGCTTCTGAATGTCCTAGAGAGGTTAGGTTTGTTTTAGTGTACTCCAATCAACAGCCCCTACAACCACAAAAAGGAATGGAGTCATTAGCACTTATGGTTTGTAAATGGCACCCAGAATTATGTTGCACGAAGCACAATTTCACATCATTCTGGGTCCATTTGTGTGAAAACAAGGTCCAATCAGGCTGAAACGTTACAGGAAGGTAGAATCTATTGAGTTGTAAGTGATCTGAACGTTTCATGATGATAGCACTTTCCTAAGGGGGTCAAACCATGTCCCAAAGGTCACCGGATCTGGTGTCAATTTAAAGAAGTAGTCCAGTTACATATTTGTGGGCTTATCACTTGGCTTCTGAATGTTCTAGAGAGATCAGGTTTATTTTAGTGTACTCCAATCAACAGCCCCTACAACCACAAAAAGGAATGGAGTCATTAGCACTTATGGTTTTTAAATGGCACCCAGAATTATGTTGCACGAAGCACAATTTCACATCATTCTGGGTCCATTTGTGTGAAAACAAGGTCCAATCAGGCTGAAACGTTACAGGAAGGTAGAATCTATTGAGTTGTAAGTGATCTGAACGTTTCATGATGATAGCACTTTCCTAAGGGGGTCAAACCATGTCCCAAAGGTCACCGGATCTGGTGTCTAAAGAAGTAGTCCAGGTACACATTTGTGGGCTTATAACTTGGCTTCTGAATGTCCTAGAGCGATCAGGTTTGCTTTAGTGTACTCCAATCAACAGCCCCTACAACCACAAACAGGAATGGAGACATTAGCACTTATGGTTTTTAAATGGCACCCAGAATTATGTTGCACGAAGCACAATTTCACATCATTATGGGTTCATTTGTGTGAAAACAAGGTCCAATCAGGCTGAAACAATACAGGAAGGTAGAATCTATTGAGTTGTAAGTGATCTGAACGTTTCATGATTATCGCAGTTTCCTAAGGGGGTCAAACCATGTCCCAAAGGTCACCGGATCTGGTGTCACTTTAAAGAAGTAGTCCAGTTACACATTTGTGGGCTTATAACTTGGCTTCTGAATGTCCTAGAGAGGTCAGGGTTGTTTTAGTGTACTCCAGTCAACAGCCCCTACAACCACAAAAAGGAATGGAGTCATTAGCACTTATGGTTTGTAAATGGCACCCAGAATTATGTTGCACGAAGCACAATTTCACATCATTCTGGGTCCATTTGTGTGAAAACAAGTTCCGATAAGGCTGAAACGTTACAGGACGGTAGAATCTATTGAGTTGTAAGTGATCTGAACGTTTCATGATGATAGCACTTTCCTAAGGGGGTCACACCATGTCCCAAAGGTCACCGGATCTGGTGTCAATTTAAAGAAGTAGTCCAGTTACACATGTGTGGGCTTATAACTTGGCTTCCTAATGTCCTAGAGAGATCAGGTTTGTTTTAGTGTACTCCAATCAACAGCCCCTACAACCACAAAAAGGAATGGAGTCATTAGCACTTATGGTTTTTAAATGGCACCCAGAATTACGTTGCACAAAGCACAATTTCACATCATTCTGGGTTCATTTGTGTGAAAACAAGGTCCAATCAGGATGAATCGTTACAGGAAGCTAGAATCTATTGAGTTGTAAGTGATCTGAACGTTTCATGATGATAGCACTTTCCTAAGGGGGTCAAACCATGTCCCAAAGATCACCGGATCTGGTGTCAATTTAAAGAAGTAGTCCAGTTACACATTTGTGGGCTTATAACTTGGCTTCTGAATGTCCTAGAGAGATCAGGTTTGTTTTAGTGTACTCCAATCAACAGCCCCTACAACCACAAAAAGGAATGGAGTCATTAGCACTTATGGTTTGTAAATGGCACCCAGAATTATGTTGCACGAAGCACAATTTCACATCATTCTGGGTCCATTTGTGTGAAAACAAGGTCCAATCAGGCTGAAACGTTACAGGAAGGTAGAATCTATTGAGTTGTAAGTGATCTGAACGTTTCATGATGATAGCACTTTCCTAAGGGGGTCAAACCATGTCCCAAAGGTCACCGGATCTGGTGTCAATTTAAAGAAGTAGTCCAGTTACATATTTGTGGGCTTATCACTTGGCTTCTGAATGTCCTAGAGAGGTTAGGTTTGTTTTAGTGTACTCCAATCAACAGCCCCTACAACCACAAAAAGGAATGGAGTCATTAGCACTTATGGTTTTTAAATGGCACCCAGAATTATGTTGCACGAAGCACAATTTCACATCATTCTGGGTTCATTTGTGTGAAAACAAGGTCCAATCAGGCTGAAACGTTACAGGAAGGTAGAATCTATTGAGTTGTAAGGGATCTGAACATTTCATGATGATAGCACTTTCCTAAGGGGGTCAAACCATGTCCCAAAGGTCACCGGATCTGGTGTCACTTTAAAGAAGTAGTCCAGTTACACATTTGTGGGCTTATAACTTGGCTTCTGAATGTCCTAGAGAGGTTAGGTTTGTTTTAGTGTACTCCAATCTACAGCCCCTACAACCACAAAAAGGAATGGAGTCATTAGCACTTATGGTTTGTAAATGGCACCCAGAATTATGTTGCACAAAGCACAATTTCACATCATTCTGGGTTCATTTGTGTGAAAACAAGGTCCAATCAGGCTGAAACGTTACAGGAAGGTAGAATCTATTGAGTTGTAAGTGATCTGAACGTTTAATGATGATAGCACTTTCCTAAGGGGGTCAAACCATGTCCCAAAGGTCACCGGATCTGGTGTCAATTTAAAGAAGTAGTCCAGTTACACATTTGTGGGCTTATAACTTGGCTTCTGAATGTCCTAGAGAGATCAGGTTTATTGTAGTGTACTCCAATCAACAGCCCCTACAACCACAAAAAGGAATGGAGTCATTAGCACTTATGGTTTGTAAATGGCACCCAGAATTATGTTGCACGAAGCACTATTTCACATCATTCTGGGTCCATTTGTGTGAAAACAAGGTCCAGTCAGGCTGAAACGTTACAGGAAGGTATAATCTATTGAGTTGTAAGTGATCTGAACGTTTAATGATGATAGCACTTTCCTAAGGGGGTCAAACCATGTCCCAAAGGTCACCGGATCTGGTGTCAATTTAAAGAAGTTGTCCAGTTACACATTTGTGGGCTTATAACTTGGCTTCTGAATGTCCTTGAGCGATCAGGTTTGTTTTAGTGTACTCCAATCAACAGCCCCTACAACCACAAAAAGGAATGAAGTCATTAGCACTTATGGCTTTTAAATGGCACCCAGAATTATGTTGCACGAAGCACAATTTCACATCATTCTGGGTTCATTTGTGTGAAAACAAGGTCCAATCAGGCTGAAACGTTACAAGAAGGTAGAATCTATTGAGTTGTGAGTGATCTGAAGGTTTCATGATGATAGCACTTCCCTAAGGGGGTCAAACCATGTCTCAAAGGTCACCGGATCTGGTGTCAATTTAAAGAAGTAGTCCAGTTACACATGTGTGGGCTTATAACTTGGCTTCTGAATGTCCTAGAGAGATCAGGTTTGTTTTAGTGTACTCCAATCAACAGCCCCTACAACCACAAAAAGGAATGGAGTCATTAGCACTTATGGTTTTTAAATGGCACCCAGAATTATGTTGCACGAAGCACAATTTCACATCATTCTGGGTTCATTTGTGTGAAAACAAGGTCCAATCAGGCTGAAACGTTACAAGAAGCTAGAATCTATTGAGTTGTAAGTGATCTGAACGTTTCATGATGATAGCACTTTCCTAAGGGGGTCAAACCATGTCCCAAAGGTCACCGGATCTGGTGTCACTTTAAAGAAGTAGTCCAGTTACACATTTGTGGGCTTACAACTTGGCTTCTGAATGTCATAGAGAGGTTAGGTTTGTTTTAGTGTACTCCAATCAACAGCCCCTACAACCACAAAAAGGAATGGAGTCATTAGCACTTATGGTTTTTAAATGGCACCCAGAATTATGTTGCACGAAGCACAATTTCACATCATTCTGGGTTCATTTGTGTGAAAACAAGGTCCAATCAGGCTGAAACGTTACAGGAAGGTAGAATCTATTGAGTTGTAAGTGATCTGAACGTTTCATGATGATAGCACTTTCCTAAGGGGGTCAAACCATGTCCCAAAGGTCACCGGATCTGGTGTCACTTTAAAGAAGTAGTCCAGTTACACATTTGTGGGCTTATAACTTGGCTTCTGAATGTCCTAGAGAGGTCAGGTTTGATTTAGTGTACTCCAATCAACAGCCCCTACAACCACAAAAAGGAATGGAGTCATTAGCACTTATGGTTTGTAAATGGCACCCAGAATTATGTTGCACGAAGCACAATTTCACATCATTCTGGGTCCATTTGTGTGAAAACAAGGTCCAATCAGGCTGAAACAATACAGGAAGGTAGAATCTATTAAGTTGTAAGTGATTTGAACGTTTCATGATGATAGCACTTCCCTAAGGGGGTCAAACCATGTCCCAAAGGTCACCGGATCTGGTGTCTAAAGAAGTAGTCCAGTTACAAATTTGTGGGCTTATAACTTGGCTTCTGAATGTCCTAGAGAGATCAGGTTTGTTTTAGTATACTCCAATCAACAGCCCCTACAACCACAAAAAGTAATGGAGTCATTAGCACTTATGGTTTGTAAATGGCACCCAGAATTATGTTGCACGAAGCACAATTTCACATCATTCTGGGTCCATTTGTGTGAAAACAAGGTCCAATCAGGCTGAAACGCTACAAGAAGGTAGAATCTATTGAGTTGTAAGTGATCTGAACGTTTCAAGATGATCGCACATTCCTATAGGGGTAAAACCATGTCCCAAAGGTCACCGGATCTGGTGTCAATTTAAAGAAGTAGTCCAGTTACATATTTGTGGGCTTATCACTTGGCTTCTGAATGTTCTAGAGAGATCAGGTTTATTTTAGTGTACTCCAATCAACAGCCCCTACAACCACAAAAAGGAATGGAGTCATTAGCACTTATGGTTTTTAAATGGCACCCAGAATTATGTTGCACGAAGCACAATTTCACATCATTCTGGGTCCATTTGTGTGAAAACAAGGTCCAATCAGGCTGAAACGTTAGAGGAAGGTAGAATCTATTGAGTTGTAAGTGATCTGAACGTTTCATGATGATAGCACTTTCCTAAGGGGGTCAAACCATGTCCCAAAGGTCACCGGATCTGGTGTCACTTTAAAGAAGTAGTCCAGTTACACCTTTGTGGGCTTATAACTTGGCTTCTGAACGTCCTAGAGAGGTTAGGTTTGTTTTAGTGTACTCCAATCAACAGCCCCTACAACCACAAAAAGGAATGGAGTCATTAGCACTTAAGGCTTTTAAATGGCACCCAGAATTATGTTGCACGAAGCACAATTTCACATCATTCTGGGTTCATTTGTGTGAAAACAAGGTCCAATCAGGCTGAAACGTTACAGGAAGGTAGAATCTATTGAGTTGTAAGGGATCTGAACGTTTCATGATGATAGCACTTTCCTAAGGGGGTCAAACCATGTCCCAAAGGTCACCGGATCTGGTGTCAATTTAAAGAAGTTGTCCAGTTACACATTTGTGGGCTTATAACTTGGCTTCTGAATGTCCTTGAGCGATCAGGTTTGTTTTAGTGTACTCCAATCAACAGCCCCTACAACCACAAAAAGGAATGAAGTCATTAGCACTTATGGCTTTTAAATGGCACCCAGAATTATGTTGCACGAAGCACAATTTCACATCATTCTGGGTTCATTTGTGTGAAAACAAGGTCCAATCAGGCTGAAACGTTACAAGAAGGTAGAATCTATTGAGTTGTGAGGGATCTGAAGGTTTCATGATGATAGCACTTCCCTAAGGGGGTCAAACCATGTCTCAAAGGTCACCGGATCTGGTGTCAATTTAAAGAAGTAGTCCAGTTACACATGTGTGGGCTTATAACTTGGCTTCTGAATGTCCTAGAGAGATCAGGTTTGTTTTAGTGTACTCCAATCAACAGCCCCTACAACCACAAAAAGGAATGGAGTCATTAGCACTTATGGTTTTTAAATGGCACCCAGAATTATGTTGCACGAAGCACAATTTCACATCATTCTGGGTTCATTTGTGTGAAAACAAGGTCCAATCAGGCTGAAACGTTACAAGAAGCTAGAATCTATTGAGTTGTAAGTGATCTGAACGTTTCATGATGATAGCACTTTCCTAAGGGGGTCAAACCATGTCCCAAAGGTCACCGGATCTGGTGTCACTTTAAAGAAGTAGTCCAGTTACACATTTGTGGGCTTACAACTTGGCTTCTGAATGTCATAGAGAGGTTAGGTTTGTTTTAGTGTACTCCAATCAACAGCCCCTACAACCACAAAAAGGAATGGAGTCATTAGCACTTATGGTTTTTAAATGGCACCCAGAATTATGTTGCACGAAGCACAATTTCACATCATTCTGGGTTCATTTGTGTGAAAACAAGGTCCAATCAGGCTGAAACGTTACAGGAAGGTAGAATCTATTGAGTTGTAAGTGATCTGAACGTTTCATGATGATAGCACTTTCCTAAGGGGGTCAAACCATGTCCCAAAGGTCACCGGATCTGGTGTCACTTTAAAGAAGTAGTCCAGTTACACATTTGTGGGCTTATAACTTGGCTTCTGAATGTCCTAGAGAGGTCAGGTTTGATTTAGTGTACTCCAATCAACAGCCCCTACAACCACAAAAAGGAATGGAGTCATTAGCACTTATGGTTTGTAAATGGCACCCAGAATTATGTTGCACGAAGCACAATTTCACATCATTCTGGGTCCATTTGTGTGAAAACAAGGTCCAATCAGGCTGAAACAATACAGGAAGGTAGAATCTATTAAGTTGTAAGTGATTTGAACGTTTCATGATGATAGCACTTCCCTAAGGGGGTCAAACCATGTCCCAAAGGTCACCGGATCTGGTGTCTAAAGAAGTAGTCCAGTTACAAATTTGTGGGCTTATAACTTGGCTTCTGAATGTCCTAGAGAGATCAGGTTTGTTTTAGTATACTCCAATCAACAGCCCCTACAACCACAAAAAGTAATGGAGTCATTAGCACTTATGGTTTGTAAATGGCACCCAGAATTATGTTGCACGAAGCACAATTTCACATCATTCTGGGTCCATTTGTGTGAAAACAAGGTCCAATCAGGCTGAAACGCTACAAGAAGGTAGAATCTATTGAGTTGTAAGTGATCTGAACGTTTCAAGATGATCGCACATTCCTATAGGGGTAAAACCATGTCCCAAAGGTCACCGGATCTGGTGTCAATTTAAAGAAGTAGTCCAGTTACATATTTGTGGGCTTATCACTTGGCTTCTGAATGTTCTAGAGAGATCAGGTTTATTTTAGTGTACTCCAATCAACAGCCCCTACAACCACAAAAAGGAATGGAGTCATTAGCACTTATGGTTTTTAAATGGCACCCAGAATTATGTTGCACGAAGCACAATTTCACATCATTCTGGGTCCATTTGTGTGAAAACAAGGTCCAATCAGGCTGAAACGTTAGAGGAAGGTAGAATCTATTGAGTTGTAAGTGATCTGAACGTTTCATGATGATAGCACTTTCCTAAGGGGGTCAAACCATGTCCCAAAGGTCACCGGATCTGGTGTCACTTTAAAGAAGTAGTCCAGTTACACCTTTGTGGGCTTATAACTTGGCTTCTGAACGTCCTAGAGAGGTTAGGTTTGTTTTAGTGTACTCCAATCAACAGCCCCTACAACCACAAAAAGGAATGGAGTCATTAGCACTTAAGGCTTTTAAATGGCACCCAGAATTATGTTGCACGAAGCACAATTTCACATCATTCTGGGTTCATTTGTGTGAAAACAAGGTCCAATCAGGCTGAAACGTTACAGGAAGGTAGAATCTATTGAGTTGTAAGGGATCTGAACGTTTCATGATGATAGCACTTTCCTAAGGGGGTCAAACCATGTCCCAAAGGTCACCGGATCTGGTGTCACTTTAAAGAAGTAGTCCAGTTACACATTTGTGGGCTTATAACTTGGCTTCTGAATGTCCTAGAGAGGTCAGGTTTGTTTTAGTGTACTCCAATCAACAGCCCCTACAACCACAAAAAGGAATGGAGTCATTAGCACTTATGGTTTGTAAATGGCACCCAGAATTATGTTGCACGAAGCACTATTTCACATCATTCTGGGTCCATTTGTGTGAAAACAAGGTCCAATCAGGCTGAAACGTTACAAGAAAGTAGAATCTATTGAGTTGTAAGTGATCTGAACATTTCATGATGATAGCACTTTCCTAAGGGGGTCAAACCATGTCCCAAAGGTCACCGGATCTGGTGTCAATTTAAAGAAGTTATCCAGTTACACCTTTGTGGGCTTATAACTTGGCTTCTGAATGTCCTAGAGAGGTTAGGTTTGTTTTAGTGTACTCCAATCTACAGCCCCTACAACCACAAAAAGGAATGGAGTCATTAGCACTTATGGTTTGTAAATGGCACCCAGAATTATGTTGCACGAAGCACAATTTCACATCATTCTGGGTTCATTTGTGTGAAAACAAGGTCCAATCAGGCTGAAACGTTACAGGAAGGTAGAATCTATTGAGTTGTAAGTGATCTGAACGTTTAATGATGATAGCACTTTCCTAAGGGGGTTAAACCATGTCCCAAATGTCACGGACCTGGTGTCAATTTAAAGAAGTAGTCCAGTTACACATTTGTGGGCTTATAACTTGGCTTCTGAATGTCCTAGAGAGATCAGGTTTATTGTAGTGTACTCCAATCAACAGCCCCTACAACCACAAAAAGGAATGGAGTCATTAGCACTTATGGTTTGTAAATGGCACCCAGAATTATGTTGCACGAAGCACTATTTCACATCATTCTGGGTCCATTTGTGTGAAAACAAGGTCCAGTCAGGCTGAAACGTTACAGCAAGGTAGAATCTAATGAGTTGTAAGTGATCTGAACGTTTAATGATGATAGCACTTTCCTAAGGGGGTCAAACCATGTCCCAAAGGTCACCGGATCTGGTGTCAATTTAAAGAAGTTGTCCAGTTACACATTTGTGGGCTTATAACTTGGCTTCTGAATGTCCTAGAGCGATCAGGTTTGTTTTAGTGTACTCCAATCAACAGCCCCTACAACCACAAAAAGGAATGGAGTCATTAGCACTTTTGGCTTTTAAATGGCACCCAGAATTATGTTGCACGAAGCACAATTTCACATCATTCTGGGTTCATTTGTGTGAAAACAAGGTCCAATCAGGCTGAAACGTTACATGAAGGTAGAATCTATTGAGTTGTAAGTGATCTGAATGTTTCATGATGATAGCACTTTCCTAAGGGGGTCAAACCATGTCTCAAAGGTCACCGGATCTGGTGTCAATTTAAAGAAGTAGTCAAGTTACACATTTGTGGGCTTATAACTTGGCTTCTGAATGTCCTAGAGCGATCAGGTTTGTTTTAGTGTACTCCAATCAACAGCCCCTAGAACCACAAAAAGGAATGGAGACATTAGCACTTATGGTTTTTAAATGGCACCCAGAATTATGTTGCACGAAGCACAATTTCACATCATTCTGGGTTCATTTGTGTGAAAACAAGGTCCAATCAGGCTGAAACGTTACAGGAAGGTAGAATCTATTGAGTTGTAAGTGATCTGAACGTTTCATGATGATAGCACTTTCCTAAGGGGGTCAAACAATGTCCCAAAGGTCACCGGATCTGGTGTCACTTTAAAGAAGTAGTCCAGTTACACATTTGTGGGCTTATAACTTGGCTTCTGAATGTCCTAGAGAGGTCAGGGTTGTTTTAGTGTACTCCAATCAACAGCCCCTACAACCACTAAAAGGAATGGAGTCATTAGCACTTATGGTTTGTAAATGGCACCCAGAATTATGTTGCACGAAGCACAATTTCACATCATTCTGGGTCCATTTGTGTGAAAACAAGGTCCAATCAGGCTGAAACGTTACAGGAAGGTAGAATCTATTGAGTTGTAAGTGATCTGAACGTTTCATGATGATAGCACTTTCCTAAGGGGGTCAAACCATGTCCCAAAGGTCACCGGATCTGGTGTCAATTTAAAGAAGTAGTCCAGTTACACATGTGTGGGCTTATAACTTGGCTTCTGAATGTCCTAGAGCGATCAGGTTTGCTTTAGTGTACTCCAATCAACAGCCCCTACAACCACAAACAGGAATGGAGACATTAGCACTTATGGTTTTTAAATGGCACCCAGAATTATGTTGCACGAAGCACAATTTCCCATCATTCTGGGTTCATTTGTGTGAAAACAAGGTCCAATCAGGCTGAAACAATACAGGAAGGTAGAATCTATTGAGTTGTAAGTGATCTGAACGTTTCATGATGATCGCACTTTCCTAAGGGGGTCAAACCATGTCCCAAAGGTCACCGGATCTGGTGTCTCTTTAAAGAAGTAGTCCAGTTACACATTTGTGGGCTTATAACTTGGCTTCTGAATGTCCTAGAGGGGTCAGGGTTGTTTAAGTGTACTCCAATCAACAGCTCCTACAACAACAAAAAGGAATGGAGTCATTAGCACTTATGGTTTGTAAATGGCACCCAGAATTATGTTGCACGAAGCACAATTTCACATCATTCTGGGTCCATTTGTGTGAAAACAAGGTCCAATAAGGCTGAAACGTTACAGGAAGGTAGAATCTATTGAGTTGTAAGTGATCTGAACGTTTCATGATGATAGCACTTTCCTAAGGGGGTCACACCATGTCCCAAAGGTCACCGGATCTGGTGTCAATTTAAAGAAGTAGTCCAGTTACACATGTGTGGGCTTATAACTTGGCTTCTGAATGTCCTAGAGAGATCAGGTTTGTTTTTGTGTACTCCAATCAACAGCCCCTAGAACCACAAAAAGGAATGGAGACATTAGCACTTATGGTTTTTAAATGGCACCCAGAATTATGTTGCACGAAGCACAATTTCACATCATTCTGGGTTCATTTGTGTGAAAACAAGGTCCAATCAGGCTGAAACGTTACAGGAAGGTAGAATCTATTGAGTTGTAAGTGATCTGAATGTTTCATGATGATAGCACTTTCCTAAGGGGGTCAAACAATGTCCCAAAGGTCACCGGATCTGGTGTCACTTTAAAGAAGTAGTCCAGTTACACATTTGTGGGCTTATAACTTGGCTTCTGAATGTCCTAGAGAGGTCAGGGTTGTTTTAGTGTACTCCAATCAACAGCCCCTACAACCACTAAAAGGAATGGAGTCATTAGCACTTATGGTTTGTAAATGGCACCCAGAATTATGTTGCACGAAGCACAATTTCACATCATTCTGGGTCCATTTGTGTGAAAACAAGGTCCAATCAGGCTGAAACGTTACAGGAAGGTAGAATCTATTGAGTTGTAAGTGATCTGAACGTTTCATGATGATAGCACTTTCCTAAGGGGGTCACACCATGTCCCAAAGGTCACCGGATCTGGTGTCAATTTAAAGAAGTAGTCCAGTTACACATGTGTGGGCTTATAACTTGGCTTCTGAATGTCCTAGAGCGATCAGGTTTGCTTTAGTGTACTCCAATCAACAGCCCCTACAACCACAAACAGGAATGGAGACATTAGCACTTATGGTTTTTAAATGGCACCCAGAATTATGTTGCACGAAGCACAATTTCCCATCATTCTGGGTTCATTTGTGTGAAAACAAGGTCCAATAAGTCTGAAACAATACAGGAAGGTAGAATCTATTGAGTTGTAAGTGATCTGAACGTTTCATGATGATCGCACTTTCCTAAGGGGGTCAAACCATGTCCCAAAGGTCACCGGATCTGGTGTCTCTTTAAAGAAGTAGTCCAGTTACACATTTGTGGGCTTATAACTTGGCTTCTGAATGTCCTAGAGAGGTCAGGGTTGTTTAAGTGTACTCCAATCAACAGCTCCTACAACAACAAAAAGGAATGGAGTCATTAGCACTTATGGTTTGTAAATGGCACCCAGAATTATGTTGCACGAAGCACAATTTCACATCATTCTGGGTCCATTTGTGTGAAAACAAGGTCCAATAAGGCTGAAACGTTACAGGAAGGTAGAATCTATTGAGTTGTAAGTGATCTGAACGTTTCATGATGATAGCACTTTCCTAAGGGGGTCACACCATGTCCCAAAGGTCACCGGATCTGGTGTCAATTTAAAGAAGTAGTCCAGTTACACATGTGTGGGCTTATAACTTGGCTTCTGAATGTCCTAGAGAGATCAGGTTTGTTTTTGTGTACTCCAATCAACAGCCCCTACAACCACAAAAAGGAATGGAGTCATTAGCACTTATGGTTTTTAAATGGCACCCAGAATTATGTTGCACGAAGCACAATTTCACATCATTCTGGGTTCATTTGTGTGAAAACAAGGTCCAATCAGGCTGAAACGTTACAAGAAGCTAGAATCTATTGAGTTGTAAGTGATCTGAACGTTTCATGATGATAGCACTTTCCTAAGGGGGTCAAACCATGTCCCAAAGGTCACCAGATCTGGTGTCACTTTAAAGAAGTAGTCCAGTTACACCTTTGTGGGCTTATAACTTGGCTTCTGAATGTCCTAGAGAGGTTAGGTTTGTTTTAGTGTACTCCAATCAACAGCCCCTACAACCACAAAAAGGAATGGAGTCATTAGCACTTATGGTTTTTAAATGGCACCCAGAATTATGTTGCACGAAGCACAATTTCACATCATTCTGGGTTCATTTGTGTGAAAACAAGGTCCAATCAGGCTGAAACGTTACAGGAAGGTAGAATCTATTGAGTTGTAAGTGATCTGAACGTTTCATGATGATAGCACTTTCCTAAGGGGGTCAAACCATGTCCCAAAGGTCACCGGATCTGGTGTCACTTTAAAGCAGTAGTCCAGTTACACATTTGTGGGCTTATAACTTGGCTTCTGAATGTCCTAGAGAGGTCAGGGTTGTTTTAGTGTACTCCAATCAACAGCCCCTACAACCACAAAAAGGAATGGAGTCATTAGCACTTATGGTTTGTAAATGGCACCCAGAATTATGTTGCACGAAGCACAATTTCACATCATTCTGGGTCCATTTGTGTGAAAACAAGGTCCAATAGGGCTGAAACGTTACAGGAAGGTAGAATCTATTGAGTTGTAAGTGATCTGAACGTTTCATGATGATAGCACTTTCCTAAGGGGGTCAGACCATGTCCCAAAGGTCACCGGATCTGGTGTCAATTTAAAGAAGTAGTCCAGTTACACATGTGTGGGCTTATAACTTGGCTTCTGAATGTCCTAGAGAGATCGGGTTTGTTTTAGTGTACTCCAATCAACAGCCCCTACAACCACAAAAAGGAATGGAGTCATTAGCACTTATGGTTTTTAAATGGCACCCAGAATTATGTTGCACGAAGAACAATTTCACATCATTCTGGGTTCATTTGTGTAAAAACAAGGTCCAATCAGGCTGAAACGTTACAAGAAGCTAGAATCTATTGAGTTGTAAGTGATCTGAACGTTTCATGATGATAGCATTTTCCTAAGGGGGTCAAATCATGTCCCAAAGGTCACCGGATCTGGTGTCACTTTAAAGAAGTAGTCCAGTTACACCTTTGTGGGCTTATTACTTGGCTTCTGAATGTCCTAGAGAGGTTAGGTTTGTTTTAGTGTACTCCAATCAACAGCCCCTACAACCACAAAAAGGAATGGAGTCATTAGCACTTATGGTTTTTAAATGGCACCCAGAATTATGTAGCAAGAAGCACAATTTCACATCATTCTGGGTTCATTTGTGTGAAAACAAGGTCCAATCAGGCTGAAACGTTACAGGAAGGTAGAATCTATTGAGTTGTAAGTGATCTGAACGTTTCATGATGATAGCACTTTCCTAAGGGGGTCAAACCATGTCCCAAAGGTCACCAGATCTGGTGTCACTTTAAAGAAGTAGTCCAGTTACACATTTGTGGGCTTATAACTTGGCTTCTGAATGTCCTAGAGAGGTCAGGTTTGATTTAGTGTACTCCAATCAACAGCCCCTACAACCACAAAAAGGAATGGAGTCATTAGCACTTATGGTTTGTAAATGGCACCCAGAATTATGTTGCACGAAGCACAATTTCACATCATTCTGGGTCCATTTGTGTGAAAACAAGGTCCAATCAGGCTGAAACAATACAGAAAGGTAGAATCTATTAAGTTGTAAGTGATCTGAACGTTTCATGATGATAGCACTTCCCTAAGGGGGTCAAACCATGTCCCAAAGGTCACCGGATCTGGTGTCTAAAGAAGTAGTCCAGTTACAAATTTGTGGGCTTATAACTTGGCTTCTGAATGTCCTAGAGAGATCAGGTTTGTTTTAGTATACTCCAATCAACAGCCCCTACAACCACAAAAAGGAATGGAGTCTTTAGACTTATGGTTTTTAAATGGCACCCAGAATTATGTTGCACGAAGCACAATTTCACATCATTCTGGGTTCATTTGTGTGAAAACAAGGTCCAATCAGGCTGAAACGTTACAGGAAGGTAGAATCTATTGCGTTGTAAGTGATCTGAACGTTTCATGATGATAGCACTTTCCTAAGGGGGTCAAACCATGTACCAAAGGTCACCGGATCTGGTGTCAATTTAAAGAAGTAGTCCAGTTACACATTTGTGGGCTTAAACCTTGGCTTCTGAATGTCCTAGAGCGATCAGGTTTGTTTTAGTGTACTCCAATCAACAGCCCCTACAACCACAAAAAGGAATGGAGTCATTAGCACTTATGGTTTTTAAATGGCACCCAGAATTATGTTGCACGAAGCACAATTTCACATCATTCTGGGTTCATTTGTGTGAAAACAAGGTCCAATCAGGCTGAAACGTTACAGGAAGCTAGAATCTATTGAGTTGTAAGTGATCTGAACGTTTTATGATGATAGCACTTTCCTAAGGTGGTCAAACCATGTCCCAAAGATCACCGGATCTGGTGTCAATTTAAAGAAGTAGTCCAGTTACACATTTGTGGGCTTATAACTTGGCTTCTGAATGTCCTAGAGAGATCAGGTTTGTTTTAGTGTACTCCAATCAACAGCCCCTACAACCACAAAAAGTAATGGAGTCATTAGCACTTATGGTTTGTAAATGGCACCCAGAATTATGTTGCACGAAGCACAATTTCACATCATTCTGGGTCCATTTGTGTGAAAACAAGGTCCAATCAGGCTGAAACGCTACAAGAAGGTAGAATCTATTGAGTTGTAAGTGATCTGAACGTTTCAAGATGATCGCACATTCCTATAGGGGGTAAAACCATGTCCCAAAGGTCACCGGGCCTGGTGTCACTTTAAAGAAGTAGTCCAGTTACACATTTGCGGGCTTATAACTTGGCTTCTGAATGTCCTAGAGAGGTTAGGTTTGTTTTAGTGTACTCCAATCAACAGCCCCTACAACCACAAAAAGGAATGGAGTCATTAGCACTTATGGTTTTTAAATGGCACCCAGAATTATGTTGCACGAAGCACAATTTCACATCATTCTGGGTCCATTTGTGTGAAAACAAGGTCCAATCAGGCTGAAACGTTAGAGGAAGGTAGAATCTATTGAGTTGTAAGTGATCTGAACGTTTCATGATGATAGCACTTTCCTAAGGGGGTCAAACCATGTCCCAAAGGTCACCGGATCTGGTGTCACTTTAAAGAAGTAGTCCAGTTACACCTTTGTGGGCTTATAACTTGGCTTCTGAATGTCCTAGAGAGGTTAGGTTTGTTTTAGTGTACTCCAATCAACAGCCCCTACAACCACAAAAAGGAATGGAGTCATTAGCACTTATGGTTTTTAAATGGCACCCAGAATTATGTTGCACGAAGCACAATTTCACATCATTCTGGGTTCATTTGTGTGAAACCAAGGTCCAATCAGGCTGAAACGTTACAGGACGGTAGAATCTATTGAGTTGTAAGGGATCTGAACGTTTCATGATGATAGCACTTTCCTAAGGGGGTCAAACCATGTCCCAAAGGTCACCGGATCTGGTGTCACTTTAAAGAAGTATTCCAGTTACACATTTGTGGGCTTATAACTTGGCTTCTGAATGTCCTAGAGAAGTCAGGTTTGTTTTAGTGTACTCCAATCAACAGCCCCTACAACCACAAAAAGGAATGGAGTCATTAGCACTTATGGTTTGTAAATGGCACCCAGAATTATGTTGCACGAAGCACTATTTCACATCATTCTGGGTCCATTTGTGTGAAAACAAGGTCCAATCAGGCTGAAACGTTACAAGAAGGTAGAATCTATTGAGTTGTAAGTGATTTGAACATTTCATGATTATAGCACTTTCCTAAGGGGGTCAAACCATGTCCCAAAGGTCACCGGATCTGGTGTCAATTTAAAGAAGTAGTCCAGTTACACCTTTGTGGGCTTATAACTTGGCTTCTGAATGTCCTAGAGAGGTTAGGTTTGTTTTAGTGTACTCCAATCTACAGGCCCTACAACCACAAAAAGGAATGGAGTCATTAGCACTTATGGTTTGTAAATGGCACCCAGAATTATGTTGCACGAAGCACAATTTCACATCATTCTGGGTTCATTTGTGTGAAAACAAGGTCCAATCAGGCTGAAACGTTACAGGAAGGTAGAATCTATTGAGTTGTAAGTGATCTGAACGTTTAATGATGATAGCACTTTCCTAAGGGGGGTCAAACCATGTCCCAAAGGTCACCGGATCTGGTGTCAATTTAAAGAAGTAGTCCAGTTACACATTTGTGGGCTTATAACTTGGCTTCTGAATGTCCTAGAGAGATCAGGTTTATTGTAGTGTACTCCAATCAACAGCCCCTACAACCACAAAAAGGAATGGAGTCATTAGCACTTATGGTTTGTAAATGGCACCCAGAATTATGTTGCACGAAGCACTATTTCACATCATTCAAGGTCCATTTGTGTGAAAACAAGGTCCAGTCAGGCTGAAACGTTACAGCAAGGTAGAATCTATTGAGTTGTAAGTGATCCGAACGTTTAATGATGATAGCACTTTCCTAAGGGGGTCAAACCATGTCCCAAAGTTCACCGGATCTGGTGTCAATTTAAAGAAGTTGTCCAGTTAAACATTTGTGGGCTTATAACTTGGCTTCTGAATGTCCTAGAGCGATCAGGTTTGTTTTAGTGTACTCCAATCAACAGCCCCTACAACCACAAAAAGGAATGGAGTCATTAGCACTTATGGCTTTTAAATGGCACCCAGAATTATGTTGCACGAAGCACAATTTCACATCATTCTGGGTTCATTTGTGTGAAAACAAGGTCCAATCAGGCTGAAACGTTACATGAAGGTAGAATCTATTGAGTTGTAAGTGATCTGAAGGTTTCATGATGATAGCACTTTCCTAAGGGGGTCAAACCATGTCTCAAAGGTCACCGGATCTGGTGTCAATTTAAAGAAGTAGTCCAGTTACACATTTGTGGGCTTATAACTTGGCTTCTGAATGTCCTAGAAAGGTCAGGGTTGTTTTAGTGTACTCCAATCAACAGCCCCTAGAACCACAAAAAGGAATGGAGACATTAGCACTTATGGTTTTTAAATGGCCCCCAGAATTATGTTGCACGAAGCACAATTTCACATCATTCTGGGTTCATTTGTGTGAAAACAAGGTCCAATCAGGCTGAAACGTTACAGGAAGGTAGAATCTATTGCGTTGTAAGTGATCTGAAGGTTTCATGATGATAGCACTTTCCTAAGGGGGTCAAACAATGTCCCAAAGGTCACCGGATCTGGTGTCAATTTAAAGAAGTAGTCCAGTTACACATTTGTGGGCTTATAACTTGGCTTCTGAATGTCCTAGAGCGATCAGGTTTGCTTTAGTGTACTCCAATCAACAGCCCCTACAACCACAAACAGGAATGGAGACATTAGCACTTATGGTTTTTAAATGGCACCCAGAATTATGTTGCACGAAGCACAATTTCACATCATTCTGGGTTCATTTGTGTGAAAACAAGGTCCAATCAGGCTGAAACAATACAGGAAGGTAGAATCTATTGAGTTGTAAGTGATCTGAACGTTTCATGATGATCACGCTTTCCTAAGGGGGTCAAACAATGTCCCAAAAGTCACCGGATATGGTGTCACTTTAAAGAAGTAGTCCAGTTACACATTTGTGGGCTTATAACTTGGCTTCTGAATGTCCTAGAGAGGTCAGGGTTGTTTTAGTGTACTCCAATCAACAGCCCCTACAACCACAAAAAGGAATGGAGTCATTAGCACTTATGGTTTGTAAATGGCACCCAGAATTATGTTGCACGAAGCACAATTTCACATCATTCTGGGTCCATTTGTGTGAAAACAAGGTCCAATCAGGCTGAAACGTTACAGGAAGGTAGAATCTATTGAGTTGTAAGTGATCTGAACGTTTCATGATGATAGCACTTTCCTAAGGGGGTCACACCATGTCCCAAAGGTCACCGGATCTGGTGTCAATTTAAAGAAGTAGTCCAGTTACACATGTGTGGGCTTATAACTTGGCTTCTGAATGTCCTAGAGCGATCAGGTTTGCTTTAGTGTACTCCAATCAAAAGCCCCTACAACCACAAAGAGGAATGGAGACATTAGCACTTATGGTTTTTAAATGGCACCCAGAATTATGGTGCACGAAGCACAATTTCACATCATTCTGGGTTCATTTGTGTGAAAACAAGGTCCAATCAGGCTGAAACAATACAGGAAGGTAGAATCTATTGAGTTGTAAGTGATCTTAACGTTTCATGATGATCGCACTTTCCTAAGGGGGTCAAACCATGTCCCAAAGGTCACCGGATCTGGTGTCACTTTAAAGAAGTAGTCCAGTTACACATTTGTGGGCTTATAACTTGGCTTCTGAATGTCCTAGAGAGGTCAGGGTTGTTTAAGTGTACTCCAATCAACAGCCCCTACAACCACAAAAAGGAATGGAGTCATTAGCACTTATGGTTTGTAAATGGCACCCAGAATTATGTTGCACGAAGCACAATTTCACATCATTCTGGGTCCATTTGTGTGAAAACAAGGTCCAATCAGGCTGAAACGTTACAGGAAGGTAGAATCTATTGAGTTGTAAGTGATCTGAACGTTTCATGATGATAGCACTTTCCTAAGGGGGTCAAACCATGTCCCAAAGGTCACCGGATCTGGTGTCACTTTAAAGAAGTAGTCCAGTTACACATGTGTGGGCTTATAACTTGGCTTCTGAATGTCCTAGAGAGATCAGGTTTGTTTTAGTGTACTCCAATCAACAGCCCCTACAACCACAAAAAGGAATGGAGTCATTAGCACTTATGGTTTTTAAATGGCACCCATAATTATGTTGCACGAAGCACAATTTCACATCATTCTGGGTTCATTTGTGTAAAAACAAGGTCCAATCAGGCTGAAACGTTACAAGAAGCTAGAATCTATTGAGTTGTAAGTGATCTGAACGTTTCATGATGATAGCATTTTCCTAAGGGGGTCAAATCATGTCCCAAAGGTCACCGGATCTGGTGTCACTTTAAAGAAGTAGTCCAGTTACACCTTTGTGGGCTTATAACTTGGCTTCTGAATGTCCTAGAGAGGTTAGGTTTGTTTTAGTGTACTCCAATCAACAGCCCCTACAACCACAAAAAGGAATGGAGTCATTAGCACTTATGGTTTTTAAATGGCACCCAGAATTATGTAGCAAGAAGCACAATTTCACATCATTCTGGGTTCATTTGTGTGAAAACAAGGTCCAATCAGGCTGAAACGTTACAGGAAGGTAGAATCTATTGAGTTGTAAGTGATCTGAACGTTTCATGATGATAGCACTTTCCTAAG
Source organism: Nothobranchius furzeri (assembly GCF_043380555.1). Taxonomy (NCBI): domain Eukaryota; kingdom Metazoa; phylum Chordata; class Actinopteri; order Cyprinodontiformes; family Nothobranchiidae; genus Nothobranchius; species Nothobranchius furzeri. Next base: position 5,578,158 of record NC_091746.1, on the reverse strand, counting down.
GGGGTCAAACCATGTCCCAAAGGTCACCAGATCTGGTGTCACTTTAAAGAAGTAGTCCAGTTACACATTTGTGGGCTTATAACTTGGCTTCTGAATGTCCTAGAGAGGTCAGGTTTGATTTAGTGTACTCCAATCAACAGCCCCTACAACCACAAAAAGGAATGGAGTCATTAGCACTTATGGTTTGTAAATGGCACCCAGAATTATGTTGCACGAAGCACAATTTCACATCATTCTGGGTCCATTTGTGTGAAAACAAGGTCCAATCAGGCTGAAACAATACAGAAAGGTAGAATCTATTAAGTTGTAAGTGATCTGAACGTTTCATGATGATAGCACTTCCCTAAGGGGGTCAAACCATGTCCCAAAGGTCACCGGATCTGGTGTCTAAAGAAGTAGTCCAGTTACAAATTTGTGGGCTTATAACTTGGCTTCTGAATGTCCTAGAGAGATCAGGTTTGTTTTAGTATACTCCAATCAACAGCCCCTACAACCACAAAAAGGAATGGAGTCTTTAGACTTATGGTTTTTAAATGGCACCCAGAATTATGTTGCACGAAGCACAATTTCACATCATTCTGGGTTCATTTGTGTGAAAACAAGGTCCAATCAGGCTGAAACGTTACAGGAAGGTAGAATCTATTGCGTTGTAAGTGATCTGAACGTTTCATGATGATAGCACTTTCCTAAGGGGGTCAAACCATGTACCAAAGGTCACCGGATCTGGTGTCAATTTAAAGAAGTAGTCCAGTTACACATTTGTGGGCTTAAACCTTGGCTTCTGAATGTCCTAGAGCGATCAGGTTTGTTTTAGTGTACTCCAATCAACAGCCCCTACAACCACAAAAAGGAATGGAGTCATTAGCACTTATGGTTTTTAAATGGCACCCAGAATTATGTTGCACGAAGCACAATTTCACATCATTCTGGGTTCATTTGTGTGAAAACAAGGTCCAATCAGGCTGAAACGTTACAGGAAGCTAGAATCTATTGAGTTGTAAGTGATCTGAACGTTTTATGATGATAGCACTTTCCTAAGGTGGTCAAACCATGTCCCAAAGATCACCGGATCTGGTGTCAATTTAAAGAAGTAGTCCAGTTACACATTTGTGGGCTTATAACTTGGCTTCTGAATGTCCTAGAGAGATCAGGTTTGTTTTAGTGTACTCCAATCAACAGCCCCTACAACCACAAAAAGTAATGGAGTCATTAGCACTTATGGTTTGTAAATGGCACCCAGAATTATGTTGCACGAAGCACAATTTCACATCATTCTGGGTCCATTTGTGTGAAAACAAGGTCCAATCAGGCTGAAACGCTACAAGAAGGTAGAATCTATTGAGTTGTAAGTGATCTGAACGTTTCAAGATGATCGCACATTCCTATAGGGGGTAAAACCATGTCCCAAAGGTCACCGGGCCTGGTGTCACTTTAAAGAAGTAGTCCAGTTACACATTTGCGGGCTTATAACTTGGCTTCTGAATGTCCTAGAGAGGTTAGGTTTGTTTTAGTGTACTCCAATCAACAGCCCCTACAACCACAAAAAGGAATGGAGTCATTAGCACTTATGGTTTTTAAATGGCACCCAGAATTATGTTGCACGAAGCACAATTTCACATCATTCTGGGTCCATTTGTGTGAAAACAAGGTCCAATCAGGCTGAAACGTTAGAGGAAGGTAGAATCTATTGAGTTGTAAGTGATCTGAACGTTTCATGATGATAGCACTTTCCTAAGGGGGTCAAACCATGTCCCAAAGGTCACCGGATCTGGTGTCACTTTAAAGAAGTAGTCCAGTTACACCTTTGTGGGCTTATAACTTGGCTTCTGAATGTCCTAGAGAGGTTAGGTTTGTTTTAGTGTACTCCAATCAACAGCCCCTACAACCACAAAAAGGAATGGAGTCATTAGCACTTATGGTTTTTAAATGGCACCCAGAATTATGTTGCACGAAGCACAATTTCACATCATTCTGGGTTCATTTGTGTGAAACCAAGGTCCAATCAGGCTGAAACGTTACAGGACGGTAGAATCTATTGAGTTGTAAGGGATCTGAACGTTTCATGATGATAGCACTTTCCTAAGGGGGTCAAACCATGTCCCAAAGGTCACCGGATCTGGTGTCACTTTAAAGAAGTATTCCAGTTACACATTTGTGGGCTTATAACTTGGCTTCTGAATGTCCTAGAGAGGTCAGGTTTGTTTTAGTGTACTCCAATCAACAGCCCCTACAACCACAAAAAGGAATGGAGTCATTAGCACTTATGGTTTGTAAATGGCACCCAGAATTATGTTGCACGAAGCACTATTTCACATCATTCTGGGTCCATTTGTGTGAAAACAAGGTCCAATCAGGCTGAAACGTTACAAGAAGGTAGAATCTATTGAGTTGTAAGTGATTTGAACATTTCATGATTATAGCACTTTCCTAAGGGGGTCAAACCATGTCCCAAAGGTCACCGGATCTGGTGTCAATTTAAAGAAGTAGTCCAGTTACACCTTTGTGGGCTTATAACTTGGCTTCTGAATGTCCTAGAGAGGTTAGGTTTGTTTTAGTGTACTCCAATCTACAGGCCCTACAACCACAAAAAGGAATGGAGTCATTAGCACTTATGGTTTGTAAATGGCACCCAGAATTATGTTGCACGAAGCACAATTTCACATCATTCTGGGTTCATTTGTGTGAAAACAAGGTCCAATCAGGCTGAAACGTTACAGGAAGGTAGAATCTATTGAGTTGTAAGTGATCTGAACGTTTAATGATGATAGCACTTTCCTAAGGGGGGTCAAACCATGTCCCAAAGGTCACCGTATCTGGTGTCAATTTAAAGAAGTAGTCCAGTTACACATTTGTGGGCTTATAACTTGGCTTCTGAATGTCCTAGAGAGATCAGGTTTATTGTAGTGTACTCCAATCAACAGCCCCTACAACCACAAAAAGGAATGGAGTCATTAGCACTTATGGTTTGTAAATGGCACCCAGAATTATGTTGCACGAAGCACTATTTCACATCATTCAAGGTCCATTTGTGTGAAAACAAGGTCCAGTCAGGCTGAAACGTTACAGCAAGGTAGAATCTATTGAGTTGTAAGTGATCCGAACGTTTAATGATGATAGCACTTTCCTAAGGGGGTCAAACCATGTCCCAAAGTTCACCGGATCTGGTGTCAATTTAAAGAAGTTGTCCAGTTAAACATTTGTGGGCTTATAACTTGGCTTCTGAATGTCCTAGAGCGATCAGGTTTGTTTTAGTGTACTCCAATCAACAGCCCCTACAACCACAAAAAGGAATGGAGTCATTAGCACTTATGGCTTTTAAATGGCACCCAGAATTATGTTGCACGAAGCACAATTTCACATCATTCTGGGTTCATTTGTGTGAAAACAAGGTCCAATCAGGCTGAAACGTTACATGAAGGTAGAATCTATTGAGTTGTAAGTGATCTGAAGGTTTCATGATGATAGCACTTTCCTAAGGGGGTCAAACCATGTCTCAAAGGTCACCGGATCTGGTGTCAATTTAAAGAAGTAGTCCAGTTACACATTTGTGGGCTTATAACTTGGCTTCTGAATGTCCTAGAAAGGTCAGGGTTGTTTTAGTGTACTCCAATCAACAGCCCCTAGAACCACAAAAAGGAATGGAGACATTAGCACTTATGGTTTTTAAATGGCCCCCAGAATTATGTTGCACGAAGCACAATTTCACATCATTCTGGGTTCATTTGTGTGAAAACAAGGTCCAATCAGGCTGAAACGTTACAGGAAGGTAGAATCTATTGCGTTGTAAGTGATCTGAAGGTTTCATGATGATAGCACTTTCCTAAGGGGGTCAAACAATGTCCCAAAGGTCACCGGATCTGGTGTCAATTTAAAGAAGTAGTCCAGTTACACATTTGTGGGCTTATAACTTGGCTTCTGAATGTCCTAGAGCGATCAGGTTTGCTTTAGTGTACTCCAATCAACAGCCCCTACAACCACAAACAGGAATGGAGACATTAGCACTTATGGTTTTTAAATGGCACCCAGAATTATGTTGCACGAAGCACAATTTCACATCATTCTGGGTTCATTTGTGTGAAAACAAGGTCCAATCAGGCTGAAACAATACAGGAAGGTAGAATCTATTGAGTTGTAAGTGATCTGAACGTTTCATGATGATCACGCTTTCCTAAGGGGGTCAAACAATGTCCCAAAAGTCACCGGATATGGTGTCACTTTAAAGAAGTAGTCCAGTTACACATTTGTGGGCTTATAACTTGGCTTCTGAATGTCCTAGAGAGGTCAGGGTTGTTTTAGTGTACTCCAATCAACAGCCCCTACAACCACAAAAAGGAATGGAGTCATTAGCACTTATGGTTTGTAAATGGCACCCAGAATTATGTTGCACGAAGCACAATTTCACATCATTCTGGGTCCATTTGTGTGAAAACAAGGTCCAATCAGGCTGAAACGTTACAGGAAGGTAGAATCTATTGAGTTGTAAGTGATCTGAACGTTTCATGATGATAGCACTTTCCTAAGGGGGTCACACCATGTCCCAAAGGTCACCGGATCTGGTGTCAATTTAAAGAAGTAGTCCAGTTACACATGTGTGGGCTTATAACTTGGCTTCTGAATGTCCTAGAGCGATCAGGTTTGCTTTAGTGTACTCCAATCAAAAGCCCCTACAACCACAAAGAGGAATGGAGACATTAGCACTTATGGTTTTTAAATGGCACCCAGAATTATGTTGCACGAAGCACAATTTCACATCATTCTGGGTTCATTTGTGTGAAAACAAGGTCCAATCAGGCTGAAACAATACAGGAAGGTAGAATCTATTGAGTTGTAAGTGATCTTAACGTTTCATGATGATCGCACTTTCCTAAGGGGGTCAAACCATGTCCCAAAGGTCACCGGATCTGGTGTCACTTTAAAGAAGTAGTCCAGTTACACATTTGTGGGCTTATAACTTGGCTTCTGAATGTCCTAGAGAGGTCAGGGTTGTTTAAGTGTACTCCAATCAACAGCCCCTACAACCACAAAAAGGAATGGAGTCATTAGCACTTATGGTTTGTAAATGGCACCCAGAATTATGTTGCACGAAGCACAATTTCACATCATTCTGGGTCCATTTGTGTGAAAACAAGGTCCAATCAGGCTGAAACGTTACAGGAAGGTAGAATCTATTGAGTTGTAAGTGATCTGAACGTTTCATGATGATAGCACTTTCCTAAGGGGGTCAAACCATGTCCCAAAGGTCACCGGATCTGGTGTCACTTTAAAGAAGTAGTCCAGTTACACATGTGTGGGCTTATAACTTGGCTTCTGAATGTCCTAGAGAGATCAGGTTTGTTTTAGTGTACTCCAATCAACAGCCCCTACAACCACAAAAAGGAATGGAGTCATTAGCACTTATGGTTTTTAAATGGCACCCATAATTATGTTGCACGAAGCACAATTTCACATCATTCTGGGTTCATTTGTGTGAAAACAAGGTCCAATCAGGCTGAAACGTTACAAGAAGCTAGAATCTATTGAGTTGTAAGTGATCTGAACGTTTCATGATGATAGCACTTTCCTAAGGGGGTCAAACCATGTCCCAAAGGTCACCGGATCTGGTGTCACTTTAAAGAAGTAGTCCAGTTACACCTTTGTGGGCTTATAACTTGGCTTCTGAATGTCCTAGAGAGGTTAGGTTTGTTTTAGTGTACTCCAATCAACAGCCCCTACAACCACAAAAAGGAATGGAGTCATTAGCACTTATGGTTTTTAAATGGCACCCAGAATTATGTTGCACGAAGCACTATTTCACATCATTCTGGGTTCATTTGTGTGAAAACAAGGTCCAATCAGGCTGAAACGTTACAGGAAGGTAGAAGCTATTGAGTTGTAAGTGATCTGAACGTTTCATGATGATAGCACTTTCCTAAGGGGGTCAAACCATGTCCCAAAGGTCACCGGATCTGGTGTCACTTTAAAGAAGTAGTCCAGTTACACATTTGTGGGCTTATAACTTGGCTTCTGAATGTCCTAGAGAGGTCAGGTTTGTTTTAGTGTACTCCAATCAACAGCCCCTACAACCACAAAAAGGAATGGAGTCATTAGCACTTATGGTTTGTAAATGGCACCCAGAATTATGTTGCACGAAGCACAATTTCACATCATTCTGGGTCCATTTGTGTGAAAACAAGGTCCAATCAGGCTGAAACAATACAGGAAGGTAGAATCTATTAAGTTGTAAGTGATCTGAACGTTTCATGATGATAGCACTTCCCTAAGGGGGTCAAACCATGTCCCAAAGGTCACCGGATCTGGTGTCTAAAGAAGTAGTCCAGTTACAAATTTGTGGGCTTATAACTTGGCTTCTGAATGTCCTAGAGGGATCAGGTTTGTTTTAGTATACTCCAATCAACAGCCCCTACAACCACAAAAAGGAATGGAGTCATTAGACTTATGGTTTTTAAATGGCACCCAGAATTATGTTGCACGAAGCACAATTTCACATCATTCTGGGTTCATTTGTGTGAAAACAAGGTCCAATCAGGCTGAAACGTTACAGGAAGGTAGAATCTATTGCGTTGTAAGTGATCTGAACGTTTCATTATGATAGCACTTTCCTAAGGGGGTCAAACCATGTACCAAAGGTCACCGGATCTGGTGTCAATTTAAAGAAGTAGTCCAGTTTCACATTTGTGGGCTTAAACCTTGGCTTCTGAATGTCCTAGAGCGATCAGGTTTGTTTTAGTGTACTCCAATCAACAGCCCCTACAACCACAAAAAGGAATTGAGACATTAGCACTTATGGTTTTTATATGGCACCCAGAATTATGTTGCACGAAGCACAATTTCACATCATTCTGAGTTCATTTGTGTAAAAACAAGGTCCAGTCAGACTGAAACAATACAGGAAGGTAGAATCTATTGAGTTGTAAGTGATCTGAACGTTTCAAGATGATCACACATGCCTATAGGGGGTCAAACCATGTCCCGAATGTCACCGGGCCTGGTGTCACTTTAAAGAAGTAGTCCAGTTACACCTTTGTGGGCTTATAACTTGGCTTCTGAATGTCCTAGAGAGATCAGGTTTGTTTTAGCGTACCTCAATCAACAGCCCCTACAACCACAAAAAGGAATGGAGTCATTAGCACTTATGGTTTGTAAGTGGCACCCAGAATTATGTTGCACGAAGCACAATTTCACATGATTCTGGGTCAATTTGTGTGAAAACAAGGTCCAATCCGGCTGAAACGCTACAAGAAGGTAGAATCTATTGAGTTGTAAGTGATCTGAACGTTTCAAGATGATCGCACATTCCTATAGGGGGTCAAACCATGTCCCAAAGGTCACCGGGCCAAGTGTCACTTTAAAGTAGTCCAGTTACACCTTTGTGGGCTTATAACTTGGCTTCTGAATGTCCTAGAGAGATCAGGTTTGTTTTAGTATACTCCAATCAACAGCCCCTACAACCACAAAAAGGAATGGAGTCATTAGCACTTATGGTTTGTAAATGGCACCCAGAATTATGTTGCACGAAGCACAATTTCACATCATTCTGGGTCCATTTGTGTGAAAACAAGGTCCAATCAGGCTGATACGTTACAAGAAGGTAGAATCTATTGAGTTGTAAGTGATCTGAACGTTTCATGATGATAGCACTTTCCTAAGGGGATCAAACCATGTCCCAAAGGTCACCGGGCCTGGTGTCACTTTAAAGAAGTAGTCCAGTTACACCTTTGTGGGCTTATCACTTGGCTTCTGAATGTCCTAGAGAGGTCAGGTTTGTTTTAGTGTACTCCAATCAACAGCCCCTACAACCACAAAAAGGAATGGAGTCATTAGCACTTATGGTTTGTAAATGGCACCCAGAATTATGTTGCACGAAGCACAATTTCACATCATTCTGGGTTCATTTGTGTGAAAACAAGGTCCAATCAGGCTGAAACGTTACAGGAAGGTAGAATCTATTGAGTTGTAAGTGATCTGAACGTTTCATGATGATAGCACTTTCCTAAGGGGGTCAAACCATGTCCCAAAGGTCACCGGGCCTTGTGTCACTTTAAAGAAGTAGTCCAGTTACACCTTTGTGGGCTTATAACTTGGCTTCTGAATGTCCTAGAGAGATCAGGTTTGTTTTAATGTACTCCAATCAACAGCCCCTACAACCACAAAAAGGAATGTGGTCATTAGCACTTATGGTTTGTAAGTGGCACCCAGAATTATGTTGCACGAAGCACAATTTCACATCATTCTGGGTCAATTTGTGTGAAAACAAGGTCCAATCCGGCTGAAACGCTACAAGAAGGTAGAATCTATTGAGTTGTAAGTGATCTGAACGTTTCAAGATGATCGCACATTCCTATAGGGGGTCAAACCATGTCCCAAAGGTCACCGGGCCAAGTGTCACTTTAAAGAAGTAGTCCAGTTACACCTTTGTGGGCTTATAACTTGGCTTCTGAATGTCCTAGAGAGGTTAGGTTTGTTTTAGTGTACTCCAATCAACAGCCCCTACAACAACAAAAAGGAATGGAGTCATTAGCACTTATGGTTTGTAAATGGCACCCAGAATTATTTTGCACGAAGCACAATTTCACATCATTCTGGGTTCATTTGTGTGAAAACGTGGTCCAATCAGGCTGAAACGTTACTGGAAGCTAGAATCTATTGAGTTGTAAGTGATCTGAACGTTTCATGATGATAGCGCTTTCCTAAGGGGGTCAAACCATGTCCCAAAGGTCACCGGATCTGGTGTCAATTTAAAGAAGTAGTCCAGTTACACATTTGTGGGCTTATAACTTGGCTTCTGAATGTCCTAGAGAGATCAGGTTTGTTTTAGTATACTCTAATCAACAGCCCCTACAGCCACAAAAAGGAATGGAGTCATTAGCACTTATGGTTTGTAAATGGCACCCAGAATTATGTTGCACGAAGCACAATTTCACATCATTCTGGGTGCATTTGTGTGAAAACAAGGTCCAATCAGGCTGATATGTTACAAGAAGGTAGAATCTATTGAGTTGTAAGTGATCTGAACGTTTCATGATGATAGCACTTTCCTAAGGGGGTCAAACCATGTCCCAAAGGTCACCGGATCTGGTGTCAATTTAAATAAGTAGTCCAGTTACACATTTGTGGGCTTATAACTTGGCTTCTGAATGTCCTAGAGAGATCAGGTTTGTTTTAATGTACTCCAATCAACAGCCCCTACAACCACAAAAAGGAATGGAGTCATTAGCATTTATGGTTTGTAAATGGCACCCAGAATTATGTTGCACGAAGCACAATTTCACATCATTCTGGGTTCATTTGTGTGAAAACAAGGTCCAATCAGGCTGAAACGTTACAGGAAGGTAGAATCTATTTAGTTGTAAGTGATCTGAACGTTTCATGATGATAGCGCTTTCCTAAGGGGATCAAACCATGTCCCAACGGTCACCGGATCTGGTGTCAATTTAAAGAAGTAGTCCAGTTACACATTTGTGGGCTTATAAGTTGGCTTCTGAATGTCCTAGAGAGATCAGGTTTGTTTTAGTGTACTCCAATCAACAGCCCCTACAACCACAAAAGGAATGGAGTCATTAGCCTTATGGTTTGTAAATGGCACCCAGAATTATGTTGCACGAAGCACAATTTCACATCATTCTGGGTCCATTTGTGTGAAAACAAGGTCCAATCAGGCTGAAACATTACAAGAAGGTAGAATCTATTGAGTTGTAAGTGATCTGAACGTTTCATGATGATCTCACATTCCCATAGGGGGTCAAACCATGTCCCAAAGGTCACCGGGCCTGGTGTCACTTTAAAGAAGTAGTCCAGTTACACCTTTGTGGGCTTATAACTTGACTTCTGAATGTCCTAGAGAGGTCAGGTTTGTTTTAGTGTACTCCAATCAACAGCCACTACAACCACAAAAAGGAATGGAGTCATTAGCACTTATGGTTTGTAAATGGCACCCAGATTTATGTTGCACGAAGCACAATTTCACATCATTCTGGGTCCATTTGTGTGAAAACAAGGTCCAATCAGGCTGAAACGTTACAGGAAGGTAGAATCTATTGAGTTGTAAGTGATCTGAACGTTTCATGATGATAGCACTTTCCTAAGGGGGTCAAACCATGTCCCAAAGGTCACCGGATCTGGTGTCAATTTAAAGAAGTAGTCCAGTTACACCTTTGTGGGCTTATAACTTGGCTTCTGAATGTCCTAGAGAGGTTAGGTTTGTTTTAGTGTACTCCAATCAACAGCCCCTACAACCACAAAAAGGAATGGAGTCATTAGCACTTATGGTTTTTAAATGGCACCCAGAATTATGTTGCACGAAGCACAATTTCACATCATTCTGGGTTCATTTGTGTGAAAACAAGGTCCAATCAGGCTGAAACGTTACAGGAAGGTAGAATCTATTGAGTTGTAAGGGATCTGAACATTTCATGATGATAGCACTTTCCTAAGGGGGTCAAACCATGTCCCAAAGGTCACCGGATCTGGTGTCACTTTAAAGAAGTAGTCCAGTTACACATTTGTGGGCTTATAACTTGGCTTCTGAATTTCCTAGAGAGGTTAGGTTTGTTTTAGTGTACTCCAATCTACAGCCCCTACAACCACAAAAAGGAATGGAGTCATTAGCACTTATGGTTTGTAAATGGCACCCAGAATTATGTCGCACGAAGCACAATTTCACATCATTCTGGGTCCATTTGTGTGAAAACAAGGTCCAATCAGGCTGATACGTTACAAGAAGGTTGAATCTATTGAGTTGTAAGTGATCTGAACGTTTCATGATGATAGCACTTTCCTAAGGGGGTCAAACCATGTCCCAAAGGTCAACGGATCTGGTGTCAATTTAAAGAAGTAGTCCAGTTACACATTTGTGGGCTTATAACTTGGCTTCTGAATGTCCTAGAGCGATCAGGTTTGCTTTAGTGTACTCCAATCAACAGCCCCTACAACCACAAAAAGGAATGGAGACATTAGCACTTATGGTTTTTAAATGGCACCCAGAATTATGTTGCACGAAGCACAATTTCACATCATTCTGGGTTCATTTGGGTGAAAACAAGGTCCAATCAGGCTGGAACGTTACAGGAAGGTAGAATCTATTTAGTTGTAAGTGATCTGAACGTTTCATGATGATAGCGCTTTCCTAAGGGGATCAAACCATGTCCCAAAGGTCACCGGATCTGGTGTCAATTTAAAGAAGTAGTCCAGTTACACATTTGTGGGCTTATAACTTGGCTTCTGAATGTCCTAGAGAGATCAGGTTTGTTTTAGTGTACTCCAATCAACAGCCCCTACAACCACAAAAGGAATGGAGTCATTAGCACTTATGGTTTGTAAATGGCACCCAGAATTATGTTTCACGAAGCACAATTTCACATCATTCTGGGTCCATTTGTGTGAAAAACAAGGTCCAATCAGGCTGAAACGTTACAAGAAGGTAGAATCTATTGAGTTGTAAGTGATCTGAACGTTTCATGATGATCTCACATTCCCATAGGGGGTCAAACCATGTCCCAAAGGTCACCGGGCCTGGTGTCACTTTAAAGAAGTAGTCCAGTTACACCTTTGTGGGCTTATAACTTGGCTTCTGAATGTCCTAGAGAGGTCAGGTTTGTTTTAGTGTACTCCAATCAACAGCCCCTACAGCCACAAAAAGGAATGGAGTCATTAGCACTTATGGTTTGTAAATGGCACCCAGAATTATGTTGCACGAAGCACAATTTCACATCATTCTGAGTCCATTTGTGTGAAAACAAGGTCCAATCAGGCTGAAACGTTACAGGAAGGTAGAATCTATTGAGTTGTAAGTGATCTGAACGTTTCATGATGATAGCACTTTCCTAAGGGGGTCAAACCATGTCCCAAAGGTCACCGGATCTGGTGTCAATTTAAAGAAGTAGTCCAGTTACACATTTGTGGACTTATAACTTGGCTTCTGAATGTCCTAGAGAGATCAGGTTTGTTTTAATGTACTCCAATCAACAGCCCCTACAACCACAAAAAGGAATGGAGTCATTAGCATTTATGGTTTGTAAATGGCACCCAGAATTATGTTGCACGAAGCACAATTTCACATCATTCTGGGTTCATTTGTGTGAAAACAAGGTCCAATCAGGCTGAAACGTTACAGGAAGGGAGAATCTATTGAGTTGTAAGTGATCTGAACGTTTCATGATGATAGAACTTTCCGAAGGGGGTCAAACCATGTCCCAAAGGTCACCGGATCTGGTGTCAATTTAAAGAAGTAGTCCAGTTACACATTTGTGGGCTTATAACTTGGCTTCTGAATGTCCTAGAGCGACCAGGTTTGCTTTAGTGTACTCCAATCAACAGCCCCTACAACCACAAAAAGGAATGGAGACATTAGCACTTATGGTTTTTAAATGGCACCCAGAATTATGTTGCACGAAGCACAATTTCACATCATTCTGGGTTCATTTGTGTGAAAACAAGGTCCAATCAGGCTGAAACGTTACAGGAAGGTAGAATCTATTCAGTTGTAAGTGATCTGAACGTTTCATGATGATCGCACTTTCCTATGGGGGTCAAACCATGTACCAAAGGTCACCAGATCTGGTGTCACTTTAAAGAAGTAGTCCAGTTACACATTTGTGGGCTTATAACTTGGCTTCTGAATGTCCTAGAGAGGTCAGGTTTGTTTTAGTGTACTCCAATCAACAGCCCCTACAACCACAAAAAGGAATGGAGTCATTAGCACTTATGGTTTTTAAATGGCACCCAGAATTATGTTGCACGAAGCACAATTTCACATCATTCTGGGTCCATTTGTGTGAAAACAAGGTCCAATCAGGCTGAAACGTTACAGGAAGGTAGAATCTACTGAGTTGTAAGTGATCTGAACGTTTCATGATGATAGCACTTTCCTAAGGGGGTCAAACCATGTCGCAAAGGTCACCGGATCTGGTGTCAATTTAAAGAAGTAGTCCAGTTACACATTTGTGGGCTTATAACTTGGCTTCTGAATGTCCTAGAGATATCAGGTTTGTTTTAATGTACTCCAATCAACAGCCCCTACAACCACAAAAAGGAATGGAGTCATTAGAACTTATGGTATGTAAATGGCACCCAGAATTATGTTGCACGAAGCACAATTTCACATCATTCTGGGTTCATTTGTGTGAAAACAAGGTCCAATCAGGCTGAAACGTTACAGGAAGGTAGAATGTATTGAGTTGTAAGTGATCTGAACGTTTCATGATGATAGCACTTTCGTAAGGGGGTCAAACCATGTCCCAAAGGTCACCGGATCTAGTGTCAATTTAAAGAAGTAGTCCAGTTACACATTTGTGGGCTTATAACTTGGCTTCTGAATGTCCTAGAGAGATCAGGTTTGTTTTAATGTACTCCAATCAAGAGCCCCTACAAACACAAAAAGGAATGGAGTCATTAGCACTTATGGTTTGTAAATGGCACCCAGAATTATGTTGCACGATGCACAATTTCAAATCATTCTGGGTCCATTTGTGTGAAAACAAGGTCCAATCAGGCTGAAACGCTACAAGAAGGTAGAATCTATTGAGTTGTAAGTGATCTGAATGTTTCAAGATGATCGCACATTCCTATAGGGGGTAAAACCATTTCCCAAAGGTCACCGGGCCTGGTGTCACTTTAAAGAAGTAGTCCAGTTACACCTTTGTGGGCTTATAACTTGGCTTCTGAATGTCCTACAGAGATCAGGTTTGTTTTAATGTACTCCAATCAACAGCCCCTACAACCACAAAAAGGAATGGAGATATTAGCACTTATGGTTTGTAAATGGCACCCAGAATTATGTTGCACGAAGCACAATTTCACATCATTCTGGGTTCATTTGTGTGAAAACAAGGTCCAATCAGGCTGAAACGTTACAGGAAGGTAGAATCTACTGAGTTGTAAGTGATCTGAACGTTTCATGATGATAGCACTTTCCTAATGGGGTCAAACCATGTCCCAAAGGTCACCGGAAATGGTGTCAATTTAAAGAAGTAGTCCAGTTACACATTTGTGGGCTTATAACTTGGCTTCTGAATGTCCTAGAGAGATCAGGTTTGTTTTAGCGTACTCCAATTAACAGCCCCCATTACCCCAAAAAAGGAATGGAGTCATTAGCACTTATGGTTTTTAAATGGCACCCAGAATTATGTTGCACGAAGCACAAATTCACATCATTCTGGGTTCATTTGTGTAAAAACAAGGTCCAATCAGGCTGAAACGTTACAGGAAGGTAGAATCTATTGAGTTGCAAGTGATCTGAACGTTTCATGATGATAGCACTTTCCTAAGGGGGTCACACCATGTCCCAAAGGTCACCGGATCTGGTGTCAATTTAAAGAAGTAGTCCAGTTACACAATTATGGGCTTATAACTTGGCTTCTGAATGTCCTAGAGAGGTCAGGTTTGTTTTAGTGTACTCCAATCAACAGCCCCTACAACCACAAAAAGGAATGGAGTCATTAGCACTTATGGTTTGTAAATGGCACCCAGAATTATGTTGCACGAAGCACAATTTCACATCATTCTGGGTCCATTTGTGTGAAAACAAGGTCCAATCAGGCTGAAACGCTACAAGAAGGTAGAATCTATTGAGTTGTAAGTGATCTGAACGTTTCAAGATGATCGCACATTCCTATAGGGGATAAAACCATGTCCCAAAGGTCACCGGATCTGGTGTCAATTTAAAGAAGTAGTCCAGTTACACATTTGTGGGCTTATAACTTGGCTTCTGAATGTCCTAGGGAGATCAGGTTTGTTTTAATGTACTCCAATCAACAGCCCCTACAAACACAAAAAGGAATGGAGTCATTAGCACTTATGGTTTGTAAATGGCACCCAGAATTATGTTGCACGAAGCACAATTTCACATCATTCTGGGTTCATTTGTGTGAAAACAAGGTCCAATCAGGCTGAAACGTTACAGGAAGGTAGAATCTACTGAGTTGTAAGTGATCTGAACGTTTCATGATGATAGCACTTTCCTAATGGGGTCAAACCATGTCCCAAAGGTCACTGGAAATGGTGTCAATTTAAAGAAGTAGTCCAGTTACACATTTGTGGGCTTATAACTTGGCTTCTGAATGTCCTAGAGAGATCAGGTTTGTTTTAGCGTACTCCAATTAACAGCCCCCATTACCCCAAAAAAGGAATGGAGTCATTAGCACTTATGGTTTTTAAATGGCACCCAGAATTATGTTGCACGAAGCACAATTTCACATCATTCTGGGTTCATTTGTGTAAAAACAAGGTCCAATCAGGCTGAAACGTTACAGGAAGGTAGAATCTATTGAGTTGCAAGTGATCTGAACGTTTCATGATGATAGCACTTTCCTAAGGGGGTCAAACCATGTCCCAAAAGTCACCGGATCTGGTGTCAATTTAAAGAAGTAGTCCAGTTACACATTTGTGGGCTTATAACTTGGCTTCTGAATGTCCTAGAGAGATCAGGTTTGTTTTAGTGTACTCCAATCAACAGCCCCTACAACCACAAAAAGGAATGGAGTCATTAGCACTTATGGTTTGTAAATGGCACCCAGAATTATGTTGCACGAAGCACAATTTCACATCATTCTGGGTCCATTTGTGTGAAAACAAGGTCCAATCAGGCTGAAATGCTACAAGAAGGTAGAATCTATTGAGTTGTAAGTGATCTGAACGTTTCAAGATGATCGCACATTCCTATAGGGGGTAAAACCATGTCCCAAAGGTCACCGGATCTGGTGTCAATTTAAAGAAGTAGTCCAGTTACACATTTGTGGACTTATAACTTGGCTTCTGAATGTCCTAGAGAGATCAGGTTTGTTTTAGTGTACTCCACTCAACAGCCCCTACAACCACAAAAAGGAATGGAGTCATTAACACTTAAGGTTTGTAAATGGCACCCAGAATTATGTTGCACGAAGCACAATTTCACATCATTCTGGGTCCATTTGTGTGAAAACAAGGTCCAATCAGGCTGAAACGCTACAAGAAGGTAGAATCTCTTGAGTTGTAAGTGATCTGAACGTTTCAAGATGATCGCTCATTCCTATAGGGGGTAAAACCATGTCCCAAAGGTCACCGGGCCTGGTGTCACTTTAAAGAAGTAGTCCAGTTACACCTTTGTGGGCTTATAACTTGGCTTCTGAATGTCCTAGAGAGGTTAGGTTTGTTTTAGTGTTCTCCAATCAACAGCCCCTACAACCACAAAAAGGAATGGAGTCATTAGCACTTATGGTTTGTAAACGGCACCCAGAATTATGTTGCACGAAGCACAATTTCACATCATTCTTGGTCCATTTGTGTGAAAACAAGGTCCAATCAGGCTGAAACGTTACAGGAAGGTAGAATCTATTGAGTTGTAAGTGATCTGAACGTTTCATGATGATAGCACTTTCCTAAGGGGGTCACACCATGTCCCAAAGTTCACCGGATCTGGTGTCAATTTAAAGAAGTAGTCCAGTTACACCTTTGTGGGCTTATAACTTGGCTTCTGAATGTCCTAGAGAGATCAGGTTTGTTTTAATGTACTCCAATCAACAGCCCCTACAACCACAAAAAGGAATGGAGTCATTAGCATTTATGGTTTGTAAATGGCACCCAGAATTATGTTGCACGAAGCACAATTTCACATCATTCTGGGTTCATTTGTGTGAAAACAAGGTCCAATCAGGCTGAAACGTTACAGGAAGGTAGAATCTATTTAGTTGTAAGTGATCTGAACGTTTCATGATGATAGCACTTTCCTAAGGGGGTCAAACTATGTCGCAAAGGTCACCGGATCTGGTGTCAATTTAAAGAAGTAGTCCAGTTACACATTTGTGGGCTTATAACTTGGCTTCTGAATGTCCTAGAGATATCAGGTTTGTTTTAATGTACTCCAATCAACAGCCCCTACAACCACAAAAAGGAATGGAGTAATTAGCACTTATGGTATGTAAATGGCACCCAGAATTATGTTGCACGAAGCACAATTTCACATCATTCTGGGTTCATTTGTGTGAAAACAAGGTCCAATCAGGCTGAAACGTTACAGGAAGGTAGAATGTATTGAGTTGTAAGTGATCTGAACGTTTCATGATGATAGCACTTTCCTAAGGGGGTCAAACCATGTCCCAAAGGTCACCGGATCTGGTGTCAATTTAAAGAAGTAGTCCAGTTACACATTTGTGGGCTTATAACTTGGCTTCTGAATGTCCTAGAGAGATCAGGTTTGTTTTAATGTACTCCAATCAAGAGCCCCTACAAACACAAAAAGGAATGGAGTCATTAGCACTTATGGTTTGTAAATGGCACCCAGAATTATGTTGCACGATGCACAATTTCACATCATTCTGGCTCCATTTGTGTGAAAACAAGGTCCAATCAGGCTGAAACGCTACAAGAAGGTAGAATCTATTGAGTTGTAAGTGATCTGAATGTTTCAAGATGATCGCACATTCCTATAGGGGGTAAAACCATTTCCCAAAGGTCACCGGGCCTGGTGTCACTTTAAAGAAGTAGTAGAGTTACACCTTTGTGGGCTTATAACTTGGCTTCTGAATGTCCTAGATTGATCAGGTTTGTTTTAATGTACTCCAATCAACAGCCCCTACAACCACAAAAAGGAATGGAGATATTAGCACTTATGGTTTGTAAATGGCACCCAGAATTATGTTGCACGAAGCACAATTTCACATCATTCTGGGTTCATTTGTGTGAAAACAAGGTCCAATCAGGCTGAAACGTTACAGGAAGGTAGAATCTATTGAGTTGTAAGTGATCTGAACGTTTCATGATGATAGTACTTTCCTAATGGGGTCAACCCATGTCCCAAAGGTCACCGGAACTGGTGTCAATTTAAAGAAGTAGTCCAGTTACACATTTGTGGGCTTATAACTTGGCTTCTGAATGTCCTAGAGCGATCAGGTTTGTTTTAGCGTACTCCAATTAACAGCCCCCATTACCCCAAAAAAGGAATGGAGTCATTAGCACTTATGGTTTTTAAATGGCACCCAGAATTATGTTGCACGAAGCACAATTTCACATCATTCTGGGTTCATTTGTGTAAAAACAAGGTCCAATCAGGCTGAAACGTTACAGGAAGGTAGAATCTATTGAGTTGCAAGTGATCTGAACGTTTCATGATGATAGCACTTTCCTAAGGGGGTCAAACCATGTCCCAAAAGTCACCGGATCTGGTGTCAATTTAAAGAAGTAGTCCAGTTACACATTTGTGGGCTTATAACTTGGCTTCTGAATGTCCTAGAGAGATCAGGTTTGTTTTAGTGTACTCCAATCAACAGCCCCTACAACCACAAAAAGGAATGGAGTCATTAGCACTTATGGTTTGTAAATGGCACCCAGAATTATGTTGCACGAAGCACAATTTCACATCATTCTGGGTCCATTTGTGTGAAAACAAGGTCCAATCAGGCTGAAACGCTACAAGAAGGTAGAATCTATTGAGTTGTAAGTGATCTGAACGTTTCAAGATGATCGCACATTCCTATAGGGGGTAAAACCATGTCCCAAAGGTCACCGGATCTGGTGTCAATTTAAAGAAGTAGTCCAGTTACACATTTATGGGCTTATAACTTGGCTTCTGAATGTCCTAGAGAGATCAGGTTTGTTTTAGTGTACTCCAATCAACAGACCCTACAACCACAAAAAGGAATGGAGTCATTAGCACTTAAGGTTTGTAAATGGCACCCAGAATTATGTTGCACGAAGCACAATTTCACATCATTCTGGGTCCATTTGTGTGAAAACAAGGTCCAATCAGGCTGAAACGCTACAAGAAGGTAGAATCTCTTGAGTTGTAAGTGATCTGAACGTTTCATGATGATAGCACTTTCCTAAGGGGGTCAAACCATGTCCCAAAGGTCACCGGGCCTGGTGTCACTTTAAAGAAGTAGTCCAGTTACACCTTTGTGGGCTTATAACTTGGCTTCTGAATGTCCTAGAGAGGTTAGGTTTGTTTTAGTGTTCTCCAATCAACAGCCCCTACAACCACAAAAAGGAATGGAGTCATTAGCACTTATGGTTTGTAAATGGCACCCAGAATTATGTTGCACGAAGCACAATTTCACATCATTCTTGGTCCATTTGTGTGAAAACAAGGTCCAATCAGGCTGAAATGTTACAGGAAGGTAGAATCTATTGCGTTGTAAGTGATCTGAACGTTTCATGATGATAGCACTTTCCTAAGGGGGTCAAACCATGTCCCAAAGTTCACCGGATCTGGTGTCAATTTAAAGAAGTAGTCCAGTTACACCTTTGTGGGCTTATAACTTGGCTTCTGAATGTCCTAGAGAGATCAGGTTTGTTTTAATGTACTCCAATCAACAGCCCCTACAACCACAAAAAGGAATGGAGTCATTAGCATTTATGGTTTGTAAATGGCACCCAGAATTATGTTGCACGAAGCACAATTTCACATCATTCTGGGTTCATTTGTGTGAAAACAAGGTCCAATCAGGCTGAAACGTTACAGGAAGGTAGAATCTATTTAGTTGTAAGTGATCTGAACGTTTCATGATGATAGCACTTTCCTAAGGGGGTCAAACCATGTCCCAAAGGTCACCGGATCTGGTGTCAATTTAAAGAAGTAGTCCAGTTACACATTTGTGGGCTTATAACTTGGCTTCTGAATGTCCTAGAGAGATCAGGTTTGTTTTAATGTACTCCAATCAAGAGCCCCTACAAACACATAAAGGAATGGAGTCATTAGCACTTATGGTTTGTAAATGGCACCCAGAATTATGTTGCACGATGCACAATTTCACATCATTCTGGCTCCATTTGTGTGAAAACAAGGTCCAATCAGGCTGAAACGCTACAAGAAGGTAGAATCTATTGAGTTGTAAGTGATCTGAACGTTTCAAGATGATCGCACATTCCTATAGGGGGTAAAACCATTTCCCAAAGGTCACCGGGCCTGGTGTCACTTTAAAGAAGTAGTAGAGTTACACCTTTGTGGGCTTATAACTTGGCTTCTGATGGTCCTAGATAGATCAGGTTTGTTTTAATGTACTCCAATCAACAGCCCCTAGAACCACAAAAAGGAATGGAGATATTAGCACTTATGGTTTGTAAATGGCACCCAGAATTATGTTGCACGAAGCACAATTTCACATCATTCTGGGTTCATTTGTGTGAAAACAAGGTCCAATCAGGCTGAAACGTTACAGGAAGGTAGAATCTACTGAGTTGTAAGTGATCTGAACGTTTCATGATGATAGTACTTTCCTAATGGGGTCAAACCATGTCCCAAAGGTCACCGGAACTGGTGTCAATTTAAAGAAGTAGTCCAGTTACACATTTGTGGGCTTATAACTTGGCTTCTGAATGTCCTAGAGAGATCAGGTTTGTTTTAGCGTACTCCAATTAACAGCCCCCATTATCCCAAAAAAGGAATGGAGTCATTAGCACTTATGGTTTTTAAATGGCACCCAGAATTATGTTGCACGAAGCACAATTTCACATCATTCTGGGTTCATTTGTGTGAAAACAAGGTCCAATCAGGCTGAAACGTTACAGGAAGGTAGAATCTATTGAGTTGCAAGTGATCTGAACGTTTCATGATGATAGCACTTTCCTAAGGGGGTCAAACCATGTCCCAAAAGTCACCGGATCTGGTGTCAATTTAAAGAAGTAGTCCAGTTACACATTTGTGGGCTTATAACTTGGCTTCTGAATGTCCTAGAGAGATCAGGTTTGTTTTAGTGTACTCCAATCAACAGCCCCTACAACCACAAAAAGGAATGGAGTCATTAGCACTTATGGTTTGTAAATGGCACCCAGAATTATGTTGCACGAAGCACAATTTCACATCATTCTGGGTCCATTTGTGTGAAAACAAGGTCCAATCAGGCTGAAACGCTACAAGAAGGTAGAATCTATTGAGTTGTAAGTGATCTGAACGTTTCAAGATGATTGCACATTCCTATAGGGGGTAAAACCATGTCCCAAAGGTCACCGGGCCTGGTGTCACTTTAAAGTAGTAGTCCAGTTACACATTTGTGGGCTTATAACTTGGCTTCTGAATGTCCTAGAGAGGTTAGTTTGTTTTAGTGTACTCCAATCAACAGCCCCTAAAACCACAAAAAGGAATGGAGTCATTAGCACTTATGGTTTGTAAATGGCACCCAGAATTATGTTGCACAAAGCACAATTTCACATCATTCTGGGTTCATTTGTGTGAAAACAAGGTCCAATCAGGCTGAAACGTTACAGGAAGGTAGAATCTATTGAGTTGTAAGTGATCTGAACGTTTCATGATGATAGCACTTTCCTAAGGGGGTCAAACCATGTCCCAAAGGTCACCGGATCTGGTGTCAATTTAAAGAAGTAGTCCAGTTACATATTTGTGGGCTTATAACTTGGCTTCTGAATGTCCTAGAGAGATCAGGTTTGTTTTAGTGTACTCCAATCAACAGCCCCTACAACCACAAAAAGGAATGGAGTCATTAGCACTTAAGGTTTGTAAATGGCACCCAGAATTATGTTGCACGAAGCACAATTTCACATCATTCTGGGTCCATTTGTGTGAAAACAAGGTCCAATCAGGCTGAAACGCTACAAGAAGGTAGAATCTCTTGCGTTGTAAGTGATCTGAACGTTTCAAGATGATCGCTCATTCCTATAGGGGGTAAAACCATGTCCCAAAGGTCACCGGGCCTGGTGTCACTTTAAAGAAGTAGTCCAGTTACACCTTTGTGGGCTTATAACTTGGCTTCTGAATGTCCTAGAGAGGTTAGGTTTGTTTTAGTGTTCTCCAATCAACAGCCCCTACAACCACAAAAAGGAATGGAGTCATTAGCACTTATGGTTTGTAAATGGCACCCAGAATTATGTTGCACAAAGCACAATTTCACATCATTCTGGGTCCATTTGTGTGAAAACAAGGTCCAATCAGGCTGAAACGTTACAGGAAGGTAGAATCTATTGAGTTGTAAGTGATCTGAACGTTTCATGATGATAGCACTTTCCTAAGGGGGTCAAACCATGTCCCAAAGGTCACCGGATCTGGTGTCAATTTAAAGAAGTAGTCCAATTACACATTTGTGGGCTTATAACTTGGCTTCTGAATGTCCTAGAGAGATCAGGTTTTTTTTTATGTACTCCAATCAACAGCCCCTACAACCACAAAAAGGAATGGAGTCATTAGCATTTATGGTTTGTAAATGGCACCCAGAATTATGTTGCACGAAGCACAATTTCACATCATTCTGGGTTCATTTGTGTGAAAACAAGGTCCAATCAGGCTGAAACGTTACAGGAAGGTAGAATCTATTTAGTTGTAAGTGATCTGAACGTTTCATGATGATAGCACTTTCCTAAGGGGGTCAAACCATGTCGCAAAGGTCACCGGATCTGGTGTCAATTTAAAGAAGTAGTCCAGTTACACATTTGTGGGCTTATAACTTGGCTTCTGAATGTCCTAGAGATATCAGGTTTGTTTTAATGTACTCCAATCAACAGCCCATACAACCACAAAAAGGAATGGAGTCATTAGCACTTATGGTATCTAAATGGCACCCAGAATTATGTTGCACGAAGCACAATTTCACATTATTCTGGGTTCATTTGTGTGAAAACAAGGTCCAATCAGGCTGAAACGTTACAGGAAGGTAGAATGTATTGAGTTGTAAGTGATCTGAACGTTTCATGATGATAGCACTTTTCTAAGGGGGTCAAACCATGTCCCAAAGGTCACCGGATCTGGTGTCAATTTAAGGAAGTAGTCCAGTTACACCTTTGTGGGCTTATAACTTGGCTTCTGAATGTCCTAGAGAGATCAGGTTTGTTTTAATGTACTCCAATCAAGAGCCCCTACAAACACAAAAAGGAATGAAGTCATTAGCACTTATGGTTTGTAAATGGCACCCAGAATTATGTTGCACGAAGTACAATTTCACATCATTCTGGGTTCATTTGTGTGAAAACAAGGTCCAATCAGGCTGAAACGTTACAGGAAGGTAGAATCTACTGAGTTGTAAGTGATCTGAACGTTTCATGATGATAGCACTTTCCTAAAGGGGTCAAACCATGTCCCAAAGGTCACCGGAACTGGTGTCAATTTAAAGAAGTAGTCCAGTTACACATTTGTGGGCTTATAAATTGGCTTCTGAATGTCCTAGAGAGATCAGGTTTGTTTTAGCGTACTCCAATTAACAGCCCCCATTACCCCAAAAAAGGAATGGAGTCATTAGCACTTATGGTTTTTAAATGGCACCCAGAATTATGTTGCACGAAGCACAATTTCACATCATTCTGGGTTCATTTGTGTGAAAACAAGGTCCAATCAGGCTGAAACGTTACAGGAAGGTAGAATCTATTGAGTTGCAAGTGATCTGAACGTTTCATGATGATAGCACTTTCCTAAGGGGGTCAAACCATGTCCCAAAAGTCACTGGATCTGGTGTCAATTTAAAGAAGTAGTCCAGTTACACATTTGTGGGCTTATAACTTGGCTTCTGAATGTCCTAGAGAGATCAGGTTTGTTTTAGTGTACTCCAATCAACAGCCCCTACAACCACAAAAAGGAATGGAGTCATTAGCACTTATGGTTTGTAAATGGCACCCAGAATTATGTTGCACGAAGCACAATTTCACATCATTCTGGGTCCATTTGTGTGAAAACAAGGTCCAATCAGGCTGAAACGTTACAGGAAGGTAGAATCTATTTAGTTTTAAGTGATCTGAACGTTTCATGATGATAGCACTTTCCTAAGGGGGTCAAACCTTGTCGCAAAGGTCACCGGATCTGGTGTCAATTTAAATAAGTAGTCCAGTTACACATTTGTGGGCTTTTAACTTGGCTTCTGAATGTCCTAGAGATATCAGGTTTGTTTTAATGTACTCCAATCAACAGCCCCTACAACCACAAAAAGGAATGGAGTCATTAGCACTTATGGTATGTAAATGGCACCCAGAATTATGTTGCACGAAGCACAATTTCACATCATTCTGGGTTCATTTGTGTGAAAACAAGGTCCAATCAGGCTGAAACGTTACAGGAAGGTAGAATGTATTGAGTTGTAAGTGATCTGAACGTTTCATGATGATAGCACTTTCCTAAGGGGGTCAAACCATGTCCCAAAGGTCACCGGATCTGGTGTCAATTTAAAGAAGTAGTCCAGTTACACATTTGTGGGCTTATAACTTGGCTTCTGAATGTCCTAGAGAGATAAGGGTTGTTTTAGTGTACTCCAATCAACAGCCCCTACAACCACAAAAAGGAATGGAGTCATTAGCACTTATGGTTTGTAAAAGACACCCAGAATTATGTTGCACGAAGCACAATTTCACATCATTCTGGGTCCATTTGTATGAAAACAAGGTCCAATCAGGCTGAAACGCTACAAGAAGGTAGAATCTATTGAGTTGTAAGTGATCTGAACGTTTCAAGATGATCGCACATTCCTATAGGGGGTAAAACCATGTCCCAAAGGTCACCGGGCCTGGTGTCACTTTAAAGTAGTAGTCCAGTTACACATTTGTGGGCTTATAACTTTGCTTCTGAATGTCTTAGAGAGGTTAGTTTGTTTTAGTGTACTCCAATCAACAGCCCCTAAAACCACAAAAAGGAATGGAGTCATTAGCACTTATGGTTTGTAAATGGCACCCAGAATTATGTTGCACGAAGCACAATTTCACATCATTCTGGGTTCATTTGTGTGAAAACAAGGTCCAATCAGGCTGAAACGTTACAGGAAGGTAGAATCTATTGAGTTGTAAGTGATCTGAACGTTTCATGATGATAGCACTTTCCTAAGGGGGTCAAACCATGTCCCAAAGGTCACCGGATCTGGTGTCAATTTAAAGAAGTAGTCCAGTTACATATTTGTGGGCTTATAACTTGGCTTCTGAATGTCCTAGAGAGATCAGGTTTGTTTTAGTGTACTCCAATCAACAGCCCCTACAACCACAAAAAGGAATGGAGTCATTAGCACTTAAGGTTTGTAAATGGCACCCAGAATTATGTTGCACGAAGCACAATTTCACATCATTCTGGGTCCATTTGTGTGAAAACAAGGTCCAATCAGGCTGAAACGCTACAAGAAGGTAGAATCTCTTGCGTTGTAAGTGATCTGAACGTTTCAAGATGATCGCTCATTCCTATAGGGGGTAAAACCATGTCCCAAAGGTCACCGGGCCTGGTGTCACTTTAAAGAAGTAGTCCAGTTACACCTTTGTGGGCTTATAACTTGGCTTCTGAATGTCCTAGAGAGGTTAGGTTTGTTTTAGTGTTCTCCAATCAACAGCCCCTACAACCACAAAAAGGAATGGAGTCATTAGCACTTATGGTTTGTAAATGGCACCCAGAATTATGTTGCACAAAGCACAATTTCACATCATTCTGGGTCCATTTGTGTGAAAACAAGGTCCAATCAGGCTGAAACGTTACAGGAAGGTAGAATCTATTGAGTTGTAAGTGATCTGAACGTTTCATGATGATAGCACTTTCCTAAGGGGGTCAAACCATGTCCCAAAGGTCACCGGATCTGGTGTCAATTTAAAGAAGTAGTCCAGTTACACATTTGTGGGCTTATAACTTGGCTTCTGAATTTCCTAGAGAGATCAGTTTTTTTTAATGTACTCCAATCAACAGCCCCTACAACCACAAAAAGGAATGGAGTCATTAGCATTTATGGTTTGTAAATGGCACCCAGAATTATGTTGCACAAAGCACAATTTCACATCATTCTGGGTTCATTTGTGTGAAAACAAGGTCCAATCAGGCTGAAACGTTACAGGAAGGTTGAATCTATTGAGTTGTAAGTGATCTGAACGTTTCATGATGATAGCACTTTCCTAAGGGTGTCAAACCATGTCGCAAAGGTCACCGGATCTGGTGTCAATTTAAAGAAGTAGTCCAGTTACACATTTGTGGGCTTATAACTTGGCTTCTGAATGTCCTAGAGATATCAGGTTTGTTTTAATGTACTCCAATCAACAGCCCATACAACCACAAAAAGGAATGGAGTCATTAGCACTTATGGTATGTAAATGGCACCCAGAATTATGTTGCACGATGCACAATTTCACATCATTCTGGGTTCATTTGTGTGAAAACAAGGTCCAATCAGGCTGAAACGTTACAGGAAGGTAGAATGTATTGAGTTGTAAGTGATCTGAACGTTTCATGATGATAGCACTTTCCTAAGGGGGTCAAACCATGTCCCAAAGGTCACCGGATCTGGTGTCAATTTAAGGAAGTAGTCCAGTTACACCTTTGTGGGCTTATAACTTGGCTTCTGAATGTCCTAGAGAGATCAGGTTTGTTTTAATGTACTCCAATCAAGAGCCCCTACAAACACAAAAAGGAATGGAGTCATTAGCACTTATGGTTTGTAAATAACACCCAGAATTATGTTGCACGATGCACAATTTCACATCATTCTGGGTTCATTTGTGTGAAAACAAGGTCCAATCAGGCTGAAACGCTACAAGAAGGTAGAATCTATTGAGTTGTAAGTGATCTGAACGTTTCAAGATGATCGCACATTCCTATAGGGGGTAAAACCATTTCCCAAAGGTCACCGGGCCTGGTGTCACTTTAAAGAAGTAGTCCAGTTACACCTTTGTGGGCTTATAACTTGGCTTCTGAATGCCCTAGAGAGATCAGGTTTGTTTTAATGTACTCCAATCAACAGCCCCTACAACCACAAAAAGGAATGGAGATATTAGCACTTATGGTTTGTAAATGGCACCCAGAATTATGTTGCACGAAGCACAATTTCACATCATTCTGGGTTCATTTGTGTGAAAATAAGGTCCAATCAGGCTGAACGTTACAGGAAGGTAGAATCTACTGAGTTGTAAGTGATCTGAACGTTTCATGATGATAGCACTTTCCTAATGGGGTCAAACCATGTCCCAAAGGTCACCGGAACTGGTGTCAATTTAAAGAAGTAGTCCAGTTACACATTTGTGGGCTTATAACTTGGCTTCTGAATGTCCTAGAGAGATCAGGTTTGTTTTAGTGTACTCCAATCAACAGCCCCTACAACCACAAAAAGGAATGGAGTCATTAGCACTTATGGTTTGTAAATGGCACCCAGAATTATGTTGCACGAAGCACAATTTCACATCATTCTGGGTCCATTTGTGTGAAAACAAGGTCCAATCAGGCTGAAACGTTACAGGAAGGTAGAATCTATTTAGTTGTAAGTGATCTGAACGTTTCATGATGATAGCACTTTCCTAAGGGGGTCAAACCTTGTCGCAAAGGTCACCGGATCTGGTGTCAATTTAAATAAGTAGTCCAGTTACACATTTGTGGGCTTTTAACTTGGCTTCTGAATGTCCTAGAGATATCAGGTTTGTTTTAATGTACTCCAATCAACAGCCCCTACAACCACAAAAAGGAATGGAGTCATTAGCACTTATGGTATGTAAATGGCACCCAGAATTATGTTGCACGAAGCACAATTTCACATCATTCTGGGTTCATTTGTGTGAAAACAAGGTCCAATCAGGCTGAAACGTTACAGGAAGGTAGAAT
Source organism: Nothobranchius furzeri (assembly GCF_043380555.1). Lineage (NCBI taxonomy): Eukaryota > Metazoa > Chordata > Actinopteri > Cyprinodontiformes > Nothobranchiidae > Nothobranchius > Nothobranchius furzeri. The sequence continues at coordinate 5,550,713 of NC_091746.1, read as the reverse complement.
GTATTGAGTTGTAAGTGATCTGAACGTTTCATGATGATAGCACTTTCCTAAGGGGGTCAAACCATGTCCCAAAGGTCACCGTATCTGGTGTCAATTTAAAGAAGTAGTCCAGTTACACATTTGTGGGCTTATAACTTGGCTTCTGAATGTCCTAGAGAGATAAGGGTTGTTTTAGTGTACTCCAATCAACAGCCCCTACAACCACAAAAAGGAATGGAGTCATTAGCACTTATGGTTTGTAAAAGACACCCAGAATTATGTTGCACGAAGCACAATTTCACATCATTCTGGGTCCATTTGTATGAAAACAAGGTCCAATCAGGCTGAAACGCTACAAGAAGGTAGAATCTATTGAGTTGTAAGTGATCTGAACGTTTCAAGATGATCGCACATTCCTATAGGGGGTAAAACCATGTCCCAAAGGTCACCGGGCCTGGTGTCACTTTAAAGTAGTAGTCCAGTTACACATTTGTGGGCTTATAACTTTGCTTCTGAATGTCTTAGAGAGGTTAGTTTGTTTTAGTGTACTCCAATCAACAGCCCCTAAAACCACAAAAAGGAATGGAGTCATTAGCACTTATGGTTTGTAAATGGCACCCAGAATTATGTTGCACGAAGCACAATTTCACATCATTCTGGGTTCATTTGTGTGAAAACAAGGTCCAATCAGGCTGAAACGTTACAGGAAGGTAGAATCTATTGAGTTGTAAGTGATCTGAACGTTTCATGATGATAGCACTTTCCTAAGGGGGTCAAACCATGTCCCAAAGGTCACCGGATCTGGTGTCAATTTAAAGAAGTAGTCCAGTTACATATTTGTGGGCTTATAACTTGGCTTCTGAATGTCCTAGAGAGATCAGGTTTGTTTCAGTGTACTCCAATCAACAGCCCCTACAACCACAAAAAGGAATGGAGTCATTAGCACTTAAGGTTTGTAAATGGCACCCAGAATTATGTTGCACGAAGCACAATTTCACATCATTCTGGGTCCATTTGTGTGAAAACAAGGTCCAATCAGGCTGAAACGCTACAAGAAGGTAGAATCTCTTGCGTTGTAAGTGATCTGAACGTTTCAAGATGATCGCTCATTCCTATAGGGGGTAAAACCATGTCCCAAAGGTCACCGGGCCTGGTGTCACTTTAAAGAAGTAGTCCAGTTACACCTTTGTGGGCTTATAACTTGGCTTCTGAATGTCCTAGAGAGGTTAGGTTTGTTTTAGTGTTCTCCAATCAACAGCCCCTACAACCACAAAAAGGAATGGAGTCATTAGCACTTATGGTTTGTAAATGGCACCCAGAATTATGTTGCACAAAGCACAATTTCACATCATTCTGGGTCCATTTGTGTGAAAACAAGGTCCAATCAGGCTGAAACGTTACAGGAAGGTAGAATCTATTGAGTTGTAAGTGATCTGAACGTTTCATGATGATAGCACTTTCCTAAGGGGGTCAAACCATGTCCCAAAGGTCACCGGATCTGGTGTCAATTTAAAGAAGTAGTCCAGTTACACATTTGTGGGCTTATAACTTGGCTTCTGAATTTCCTAGAGAGATCAGTTTTTTTTAATGTACTCCAATCAACAGCCCCTACAACCACAAAAAGGAATGGAGTCATTAGCATTTATGGTTTGTAAATGGCACCCAGAATTATGTTGCACAAAGCACAATTTCACATCATTCTGGGTTCATTTGTGTGAAAACAAGGTCCAATCAGGCTGAAACGTTACAGGAAGGTTGAATCTATTGAGTTGTAAGTGATCTGAACGTTTCATGATGATAGCACTTTCCTAAGGGTGTCAAACCATGTCGCAAAGGTCACCGGATCTGGTGTCAATTTAAAGAAGTAGTCCAGTTACACATTTGTGGGCTTATAACTTGGCTTCTGAATGTCCTAGAGATATCAGGTTTGTTTTAATGTACTCCAATCAACAGCCCATACAACCACAAAAAGGAATGGAGTCATTAGCACTTATGGTATGTAAATGGCACCCAGAATTATGTTGCACGATGCACAATTTCACATCATTCTGGGTTCATTTGTGTGAAAACAAGGTCCAATCAGGCTGAAACGTTACAGGAAGGTAGAATGTATTGAGTTGTAAGTGATCTGAACGTTTCATGATGATAGCACTTTCCTAAGGGGGTCAAACCATGTCCCAAAGGTCACCGGATCTGGTGTCAATTTAAGGAAGTAGTCCAGTTACACCTTTGTGGGCTTATAACTTGGCTTCTGAATGTCCTAGAGAGATCAGGTTTGTTTTAATGTACTCCAATCGAGAGCCCCTACAAACACAAAAAGGAATGGAGTCATTAGCACTTATGGTTTGTAAATAACACCCAGAATTATGTTGCACGATGCACAATTTCACATCATTCTGGGTTCATTTGTGTGAAAACAAGGTCCAATCAGGCTGAAACGCTACAAGAAGGTAGAATCTATTGAGTTGTAAGTGATCTGAACGTTTCAAGATGATCGCACATTCCTATAGGGGGTAAAACCATTTCCCAAAGGTCACCGGGCCTGGTGTCACTTTAAAGAAGTAGTCCAGTTACACCTTTGTGGGCTTATAACTTGGCTTCTGAATGCCCTAGAGAGATCAGGTTTGTTTTAATGTACTCCAATCAACAGCCCCTACAACCACAAAAAGGAATGGAGATATTAGCACTTATGGTTTGTAAATGGCACCCAGAATTATGTTGCACGAAGCACAATTTCACATCATTCTGGGTTCATTTGTGTGAAAATAAGGTCCAATCAGGCTGAACGTTACAGGAAGGTAGAATCTACTGAGTTGTAAGTGATCTGAACGTTTCATGATGATAGCACTTTCCTAATGGGGTCAAACCATGTCCCAAAGGTCACCGGAACTGGTGTCAATTTAAAGAAGTAGTCCAGTTACACATTTGTGGGCTTATAAATTGGCTTCTGAATGTCCTAGAGAGATCAGGTTTGTTTTAGCGTACTCCAATTAACAGCCCCCATTACCCCAAAAAAGGAATGGAGTCATTAGCACTTATGGTTTTTAAATGGCACCCAGAATTATGTTGCACGAAGCACAATTTCACATCATTCTGGGTTCATTTGTGTGAAAACAAGGTCCAATCAGGCTGAAACGTTACAGGAAGGTAGAATCTATTGAGTTGCAAGTGATCTGAACGTTTCATGATGATAGCACTTTCCTAAGGGGGTCAAACCATGTCCCAAAGGTCACTGGATCTGGTGTCAATTTAAAGAAGTAGTCCAGTTACACATTTGTGGGCTTATAACTTGGCTTCTGAATGTCCTAGAGAGATCAGGTTTGTTTTAGTGTACTCCAATCAACAGCCCCTACAACCACAAAAAGGAATGGAGTCATTAGCACTTATGGTTTGTAAATGGCACCCAGAATTATGTTGCACGAAGCACAATTTCACATCATTCTGGGTCCATCTGTGTGAAAACAAGGTCCAATCAGGCTGAAACGCTACAAGAAGGTAGAATCTATTGAGTTGTAAGTGATCTGAATGTTTCAAGATGATCACACATTCCTATAGGGGGTAAAACCATTTCCCAAAGGTCACCGGGCCTGGTGTCACTTTAAAGAAGTAGTCCAGTTACACCTTTGTGGGCTTATAACTTGGCTTCTGAATGTCTTAGATAGATCAGGTTTGTTTTAATGTACTCCAATCAACAGCCCCTACAACCACAAAAAGGAATGGAGATATTAGCACTTATGGTTTGTAAATGGCACCCAGGATTATGTTGCACGAAGCACAATTTCACATCATTCTGGGTCCATTTGTGTGAAAACAAGGTCCAATCAGGCTGAAACGCTACAAGAAGGTAGAATCTCTTGCGTTGTAAGTGATCTGAACGTTTCAAGATGATCGCTCATTCCTATAGGGGGTAAAACCATGTCCCAAAGGTCACCGGGCCTGGTGTCACTTTAAAGAAGTAGTCCAGTTACACCTTTGTGGGCTTATAACTTGGCTTCTGAATGTCCTAGAGAGGTTAGGTTTGTTTTAGTGTTCTCCAATCAACAGCCCCTACAACCACAAAAAGGAATGGAGTCATTAGCACTTATGGTTTGTAAATGGCACCCAGAATTATGTTGCACAAAGCACAATTTCACATCATTCTGGGTCCATTTGTGTGAAAACAAGGTCCAATCAGGCTGAAACGTTACAGGAAGGTAGAATCTATTGAGTTGTAAGTGATCTGAACGTTTCATGATGATAGCACTTTCCTAAGGGGGTCAAACCATGTCCCAAAGGTCACCGGATCTGGTGTCAATTTAAAGAAGTAGTCCAGTTACACATTTGTGGGCTTATAACTTGGCTTCTGAATTTCCTAGAGAGATCAGTTTTTTTTAATGTACTCCAATCAACAGCCCCTACAACCACAAAAAGGAATGGAGTCATTAGCATTTATGGTTTGTAAATGGCACCCAGAATTATGTTGCACAAAGCACAATTTCACATCATTCTGGGTTCATTTGTGTGAAAACAAGGTCCAATCAGGCTGAAACGTTACAGGAAGGTTGAATCTATTGAGTTGTAAGTGATCTGAACGTTTCATGATGATAGCACTTTCCTAAGGGTGTCAAACCATGTCGCAAAGGTCACTGGATCTGGTGTCAATTTAAAGAAGTAGTCCAGTTACACATTTGTGGGCTTATAACTTGGCTTCTGAATGTCCTAGAGATATCAGGTTTGTTTTAATGTACTCCAATCAACAGCCCATACAACCACAAAAAGGAATGGAGTCATTAGCACTTATGGTATGTAAATGGCACCCAGAATTATGTTGCACGATGCACAATTTCACATCATTCTGGGTTCATTTGTGTGAAAACAAGGTCCAATCAGGCTGAAACGTTACAGGAAGGTAGAATGTATTAAGTTGTAAGTGATCTGAACGTTTCATGATGATAGCACTTTCCTAAGGGGGTCAAACCATGTCCCAAAGGTCACCGGATCTGGTGTCAATTTAAAGAAGTAGTCCAGTTACACATTTGTGGGCTTATAACTTGGCTTCTGAATGTCCTAGAGAGATAAGGGTTGTTTTAGTGTACTCCAATCAACAGCCCCTACAACCACAAAAAGGAATGGAGTCATTAGCACTTATGGTTTGTAAAAGACACCCAGAATTATGTTGCACGAAGCACAATTTCACATCATTCTGGGTCCATTTGTATGAAAACAAGGTCCAATCAGGCTGAAACGCTACAAGAAGGTAGAATCTATTGAGTTGTAAGTGATCTGAACGTTTCAAGATGATCGCACATTCCTATAGGGGGTAAAACCATGTCCCAAAGGTCACCGGGCCTGGTGTCACTTTAAAGTAGTAGTCCAGTTACACATTTGTGGGCTTATAACTTTGCTTCTGAATGTCTTAGAGAGGTTAGTTTGTTTTAGTGTACTCCAATCAACAGCCCCTAAAACCACAAAAAGGAATGGAGTCATTAGCACTTATGGTTTGTAAATGGCACCCAGAATTATGTTGCACGAAGCACAATTTCACATCATTCTGGGTTCATTTGTGTGAAAACAAGGTCCAATCAGGCTGAAACGTTACAGGAAGGTAGAATCTATTGAGTTGTAAGTGATCTGAACGTTTCATGATGATAGCACTTTCCTAAGGGGGTCAAACCATGTCCCAAAGGTCACCGGATCTGGTGTCAATTTAAAGAAGTAGTCCAGTTACATATTTGTGGGCTTATAACTTGGCTTCTGAATGTCCTAGAGAGATCAGGTTTGTTTTAGTGTACTCCAATCAACAGCCCCTACAACCACAAAAAGGAATGGAGTCATTAGCACTTAAGGTTTGTAAATGGCACCCAGAATTATGTTGCACGAAGCACAATTTCACATCATTCTGGGTCCATTTGTGTGAAAACAAGGTCCAATCAGGCTGAAACGCTACAAGAAGGTAGAATCTCTTGCGTTGTAAGTGATCTGAACGTTTCAAGATGATCGCTCATTCCTATAGGGGGTAAAACCATGTCCCAAAGGTCACCGGGCCTGGTGTCACTTTAAAGAAGTAGTCCAGTTACACCTTTGTGGGCTTATAACTTGGCTTCTGAATGTCCTAGAGAGGTTAGGTTTGTTTTAGTGTTCTCCAATCAACAGCCCCTACAACCACAAAAAGGAATGGAGTCATTAGCACTTATGGTTTGTAAATGGCACCCAGAATTATGTTGCACAAAGCACAATTTCACATCATTCTGGGTCCATTTGTGTGAAAACAAGGTCCAATCAGGCTGAAACGTTACAGGAAGGTAGAATCTATTGAGTTGTAAGTGATCTGAACGTTTCATGATGATAGCACTTTCCTAAGGGGGTCAAACCATGTCCCAAAGGTCACCGGATCTGGTGTCAATTTAAAGAAGTAGTCCAGTTACACATTTGTGGGCTTATAACTTGGCTTCTGAATTTCCTAGAGAGATCAGTTTTTTTTAATGTACTCCAATCAACAGCCCCTACAACCACAAAAAGGAATGGAGTCATTAGCATTTATGGTTTGTAAATGGCACCCAGAATTATGTTGCACAAAGCACAATTTCACATCATTCTGGGTTCATTTGTGTGAAAACAAGGTCCAATCAGGCTGAAACGTTACAGGAAGGTTGAATCTATTGAGTTGTAAGTGATCTGAACGTTTCATGATGATAGCACTTTCCTAAGGGTGTCAAACCATGTCGCAAAGGTCACCGGATCTGGTGTCAATTTAAAGAAGTAGTCCAGTTACACATTTGTGGGCTTATAACTTGGCTTCTGAATGTCCTAGAGATATCAGGTTTGTTTTAATGTACTCCAATCAACAGCCCATACAACCACAAAAAGGAATGGAGTCATTAGCACTTATGGTATGTAAATGGCACCCAGAATTATGTTGCACGATGCACAATTTCACATCATTCTGGGTTCATTTGTGTGAAAACAAGGTCCAATCAGGCTGAAACGTTACAGGAAGGTAGAATGTATTGAGTTGTAAGTGATCTGAACGTTTCATGATGATAGCACTTTCCTAAGGGGGTCAAACCATGTCCCAAAGGTCACCGGATCTGGTGTCAATTTAAGGAAGTAGTCCAGTTACACCTTTGTGGGCTTATAACTTGGCTTCTGAATGTCCTAGAGAGATCAGGTTTGTTTTAATGTACTCCAATCGAGAGCCCCTACAAACACAAAAAGGAATGGAGTCATTAGCACTTATGGTTTGTAAATAACACCCAGAATTATGTTGCACGATGCACAATTTCACATCATTCTGGGTTCATTTGTGTGAAAACAAGGTCCAATCAGGCTGAAACGCTACAAGAAGGTAGAATCTATTGAGTTGTAAGTGATCTGAACGTTTCAAGATGATCGCACATTCCTATAGGGGGTAAAACCATTTCCCAAAGGTCACCGGGCCTGGTGTCACTTTAAAGAAGTAGTCCAGTTACACCTTTGTGGGCTTATAACTTGGCTTCTGAATGCCCTAGAGAGATCAGGTTTGTTTTAATGTACTCCAATCAACAGCCCCTACAACCACAAAAAGGAATGGAGATATTAGCACTTATGGTTTGTAAATGGCACCCAGAATTATGTTGCACGAAGCACAATTTCACATCATTCTGGGTTCATTTGTGTGAAAATAAGGTCCAATCAGGCTGAACGTTACAGGAAGGTAGAATCTACTGAGTTGTAAGTGATCTGAACGTTTCATGATGATAGCACTTTCCTAATGGGGTCAAACCATGTCCCAAAGGTCACCGGAACTGGTGTCAATTTAAAGAAGTAGTCCAGTTACACATTTGTGGGCTTATAAATTGGCTTCTGAATGTCCTAGAGAGATCAGGTTTGTTTTAGCGTACTCCAATTAACAGCCCCCATTACCCCAAAAAAGGAATGGAGTCATTAGCACTTATGGTTTTTAAATGGCACCCAGAATTATGTTGCACGAAGCACAATTTCACATCATTCTGGGTTCATTTGTGTGAAAACAAGGTCCAATCAGGCTGAAACGTTACAGGAAGGTAGAATCTATTGAGTTGCAAGTGATCTGAACGTTTCATGATGATAGCACTTTCCTAAGGGGGTCAAACCATGTCCCAAAGGTCACTGGATCTGGTGTCAATTTAAAGAAGTAGTCCAGTTACACATTTGTGGGCTTATAACTTGGCTTCTGAATGTCCTAGAGAGATCAGGTTTGTTTTAGTGTACTCCAATCAACAGCCCCTACAACCACAAAAAGGAATGGAGTCATTAGCACTTATGGTTTGTAAATGGCACCCAGAATTATGTTGCACGAAGCACAATTTCACATCATTCTGGGTCCATCTGTGTGAAAACAAGGTCCAATCAGGCTGAAACGCTACAAGAAGGTAGAATCTATTGAGTTGTAAGTGATCTGAATGTTTCAAGATGATCACACATTCCTATAGGGGGTAAAACCATTTCCCAAAGGTCACCGGGCCTGGTGTCACTTTAAAGAAGTAGTCCAGTTACACCTTTGTGGGCTTATAACTTGGCTTCTGAATGTCTTAGATAGATCAGGTTTGTTTTAATGTACTCCAATCAACAGCCCCTACAACCACAAAAAGGAATGGAGATATTAGCACTTATGGTTTGTAAATGGCACCCAGGATTATGTTGCACGAAGCACAATTTCACATCATTCTGGGTCCATTTGTGTGAAAACAAGGTCCAATCAGGCTGAAACGCTACAAGAAGGTAGAATCTCTTGCGTTGTAAGTGATCTGAACGTTTCAAGATGATCGCTCATTCCTATAGGGGGTAAAACCATGTCCCAAAGGTCACCGGGCCTGGTGTCACTTTAAAGAAGTAGTCCAGTTACACCTTTGTGGGCTTATAACTTGGCTTCTGAATGTCCTAGAGAGGTTAGGTTTGTTTTAGTGTTCTCCAATCAACAGCCCCTACAACCACAAAAAGGAATGGAGTCATTAGCACTTATGGTTTGTAAATGGCACCCAGAATTATGTTGCACAAAGCACAATTTCACATCATTCTGGGTCCATTTGTGTGAAAACAAGGTCCAATCAGGCTGAAACGTTACAGGAAGGTAGAATCTATTGAGTTGTAAGTGATCTGAACGTTTCATGATGATAGCACTTTCCTAAGGGGGTCAAACCATGTCCCAAAGGTCACCGGATCTGGTGTCAATTTAAAGAAGTAGTCCAGTTACACATTTGTGGGCTTATAACTTGGCTTCTGAATTTCCTAGAGAGATCAGTTTTTTTTAATGTACTCCAATCAACAGCCCCTACAACCACAAAAAGGAATGGAGTCATTAGCATTTATGGTTTGTAAATGGCACCCAGAATTATGTTGCACAAAGCACAATTTCACATCATTCTGGGTTCATTTGTGTGAAAACAAGGTCCAATCAGGCTGAAACGTTACAGGAAGGTTGAATCTATTGAGTTGTAAGTGATCTGAACGTTTCATGATGATAGCACTTTCCTAAGGGTGTCAAACCATGTCGCAAAGGTCACTGGATCTGGTGTCAATTTAAAGAAGTAGTCCAGTTACACATTTGTGGGCTTATAACTTGGCTTCTGAATGTCCTAGAGATATCAGGTTTGTTTTAATGTACTCCAATCAACAGCCCATACAACCACAAAAAGGAATGGAGTCATTAGCACTTATGGTATGTAAATGGCACCCAGAATTATGTTGCACGATGCACAATTTCACATCATTCTGGGTTCATTTGTGTGAAAACAAGGTCCAATCAGGCTGAAACGTTACAGGAAGGTAGAATGTATTAAGTTGTAAGTGATCTGAACGTTTCATGATGATAGCACTTTCCTAAGGGGGTCAAACCATGTCCCAAAGGTCACCGGATCTGGTGTCAATTTAAGGAAGTAGTCCAGTTACACCTTTGTGGGCTTATAACTTGGCTTCTGAATGTCCTAGAGAGATCAGGTTTGTTTTAATGTACTCCAATCAAGAGCCCCTACAAACACAAAAAGGAATGGAGTCATTAGCACTTATGGTTTGTAAATAACACCCAGAATTATGTTGCACGATGCACAATTTCACATCATTCTGGGTTCATTTGTGTGAAAACAAGGTCCAATCAGGCTGAAACGCTACAAGAAGGTAGAATCTATTGAGTTGTAAGTGATCTGAACGTTTCAAGATGATCGCACATTCCTATAGGGGGTAAAACCATTTCCCAAAGGTCACCGGGCCTGGTGTCACTTTAAAGAAGTAGTCCAGTTACACCTTTGTGGGCTTATAACTTGGCTTCTGAATGCCCTAGAGAGATCAGGTTTGTTTTAATGTACTCCAATCAACAGCCCCTACAACCACAAAAAGGAATGGAGATATTAGCACTTATGGTTTGTAAATGGCACCCAGAATTATGTTGCACGAAGCACAATTTCACATCATTCTGGGTTCATTTGTGTGAAAATAAGGTCCAATCAGGCTGAACGTTACAGGAAGGTAGAATCTACTGAGTTGTAAGTGATCTGAACGTTTCATGATGATAGCACTTTCCTAATGGGGTCAAACCATGTCCCAAAGGTCACCGGAACTGGTGTCAATTTAAAGAAGTAGTCCAGTTACACATTTGTGGGCTTATAAATTGGCTTCTGAATGTCCTAGAGAGATCAGGTTTGTTTTAGCGTACTCCAATTAACAGCCCCCATTACCCCAAAAAAGGAATGGAGTCATTAGCACTTATGGTTTTTAAATGGCACCCAGAATTATGTTGCACGAAGCACAATTTCACATCATTCTGGGTTCATTTGTGTGAAAACAAGGTCCAATCAGGCTGAAACGTTACAGGAAGGTAGAATCTATTGAGTTGCAAGTGATCTGAACGTTTCATGATGATAGCACTTTCCTAAGGGGGTCAAACCATGTCCCAAAGGTCACTGGATCTGGTGTCAATTTAAAGAAGTAGTCCAGTTACACATTTGTGGGCTTATAACTTGGCTTCTGAATGTCCTAGAGAGATCAGGTTTGTTTTAGTGTACTCCAATCAACAGCCCCTACAACCACAAAAAGGAATGGAGTCATTAGCACTTATGGTTTGTAAATGGCACCCAGAATTATGTTGCACGAAGCACAATTTCACATCATTCTGGGTCCATCTGTGTGAAAACAAGGTCCAATCAGGCTGAAACGCTACAAGAAGGTAGAATCTATTGAGTTGTAAGTGATCTGAATGCTTCAAGATGATCACACATTCCTATAGGGGGTAAAACCATTTCCCAAAGGTCACCGGGCCTGGTGTCACTTTAAAGAAGTAGTCCAGTTACACCTTTGTGGGCTTATAACTTGGCTTCTGAATGTCTTAGATAGATCAGGTTTGTTTTAATGTACTCCAATCAACAGCCCCTACAACCACAAAAAGGAATGGAGATATTAGCACTTATGGTTTGTAAATGGCACCCAGGATTATGTTGCACGAAGCACAATTTCACATCATTCTGGGTTCATTTGTGTGAAAACAAGGTCCAATCAGGCTGAAACGTTACAGGAAGGTAGAATCTACTGAGTTGTAAGTGATCTGAACGTTTCATGATGATAGCCCTTTCCTAATGGGGTCAAACCATGTCCCAAAGGTCACCGGAACTGGTGTCAATTTAAAGAAGTAGTCCAGTTACACATTTGTGGGCTTATAACTTGGCTTCTGAATGTCCTAGAGAGATCAGGTTTGTTTTAGCGTACTCCAATTAACAGCCCCCATTACCCCAAAAAAGAAATGGAGTCATTAGCACTTATGGTTTTTAAATGGCACCCAGAATTATGTTGCACGAAGCACAATTTCACTTCATTCTGGGTTCATTTGTGTGAAAACAAGGTCCAATCAGGCTGAAACGTTACAGGAAGGTAGAATCTATTGAGTTGCAAGTGATCTGAACGTTTCATGATGATAGCACTTTCCTAAGGGGGTCAAACCATGTCCCAAAAGTCACCGGATCTGGTGTCAATTTAAAGTAGTCCAGTTACACATTTGTGGGCTTATAACTTGGCTTCTGAATGTCCTAGAGAGATCAGGTTTGTTTTAGTGTACTCCAATCAACATCCCCTACAACCACAAAAAGGACTGGAGTCATTAGCACTTATGGTTTGTAAATGGCACCCAGAATTATGTTGCAGGAAGCACAATTTCACATCATTCTGGGTCCATTTGTGTGAAAACAAGGTCCAATCAGGCTGAAACGCTACAAGAAGGTGGAATCTATTGAGTTGTAAGTGATCTGAACGTTTCAAGATGATCGCACATTCCTATAGGGGGTAAAACCATGTCCCAAAGGTCACCGGGCCTGGTGTCATTTTAAAGTAGTAGTCCAGTTACACCTTTGTGGGCTTATAACTTGGCTTCTGAATGTCCTAGAGAGGTTAGTTGGTTTTAGTGTACTCCAATTAACAGCCCCTAAAACCACAAAAAGGAATGGAGTCATTAGCACTTATGGTTTGTAAATGGCACCCAGAATTATGTTGCACGAAGCACAATTTCACATCATTCTGGGTTCATTTGTGTGAAAACAAGGTCCAATCAGGCTGAAACGTTACGGGAAGGTAGAATCTATTGAGTTGTAAGTGATCTGAACGTTTCATGATGATAGCCCTTTCCTAAGGGGGTCAAACCATGTCCCAAAGGTCACCGGATCTGGTGTCAATTTAAAGAAGTAGTCCAGTTACACATTTGTGGGCTTATAACTTGGCTTCTGAATGTCCTAGAGAGATCAGGTTTTTTTATGTACTCCAATCAACAGCCCCTACAACCACAAATAGGAATGGAGTCATTAGCATTTATGGTTTGTAAATAGCACCCAGAAATATGTTGCACGAAGCACAATTTCACATCATTCTGGGTTCATTTGTGTGAAAACAAGGTCCAATCAGGCTGAAACGTTACAGGAAGGTAGAATCTATTTAGTTGTAAGTGATCTGAACGTTTCATGATGATAGCACTTTCCTAAGGGGGTCAAACCATGTCGCAAAGGTCACCGGATCTGGTGTCAATTTAAAGAAGTAGTCCAGTTACACATTTGTGGCCATATAACTTGGCTTCTGAATGTCCTAGAGATATCAGGTTTGTTTTAATGTACTCCAATCAACAGCCCCTACAACCACAAAAAGGAATGGAGTCATTAGCACTTATGGTATGTAAATGGCACCCAGAATTATGTTGCACGAAGCACAATTTCACATCATTCTGGGTTCATTTGTGTGAAAACAAGGTCCAATCAGGCTGAAACGTTACAGGAAGGTAGAATGTATTGAGTTGTAAGTGATCTGAACGTTTCATGATGATAGCACTTTCCTAAGGGGGTCAAACCATGTCCCAAAGGTCACCGGATCTGGTGTCAATTTAAGGAAGTAGTCCAGTTACACCTTTGTGGGCTTATAACTTGGCTTCTGAATGTCCTAGAGAGATCAGGTTTGTTTTAATGTACTCCAATCAAGAGCCCCTACAAACACAAAAAGGAATGGAGTCATTAGCACTTATGGTTTGTAAATGGCACCCAGAATTATGTTGCACGATGCACAATTTCACATCATTCTGGGTCCATTTGTGTGAAAACAAGGTCCAATCAGGCTGAAACGCTACAAGAAGGTATAATCTATTGAGTTGTAAGTGATCTGAACGTTTCAAGATGATCGCACATTCCTACAGGGGGTAAAACCATTTCCCAAAGGTCACCGGGCCTGGTGTCACTTTAAAGAAGTAGTCCAGTTACACCTTTGTGGGCTTATAACTTGGCTTCTGAATGTCCTAGAGAGATCAGGTTTGTTTTAATGTACTCCAATCAACAGCCCCTACAACCACAAAAAGGAATGGAGATATTAGCACTTATGGTTTGTAAATGGCACCCAGAATTATGTTGCACGAAGCACAATTTCACATCATTCTGGGTTCATTTGTGTGAAAACAAGGTCCAATCAGGCTGAAACGTTACAGGAAGGTAAAATCTATTGAGTTGTAAGTGATCTGAACGTTTCATGATGATAGCACTTTCCTAAGGGGGTCAAACCATGTCCCAAAGGTCACCGGATCTGGTGTCAATTTAAAGAAGTAGTCCAGTTACACATTTGTGGGCTTATAACTTGGCTTCTGAATGTCCTAGAGATATCAGGTTTGTTTTAATGTACTCCAATCAACAGCCCATACAACCACAAAAAGGAATGGAGATATTAGCACTTATGGTTTGTAAATGGCACCCAGGATTATGTTGCACGAAGCACAATTTCACATCATTCTGGGTTCATTTGTGTGAAAACAAGGTCCAATCAGGCTGAAACGTTACAGGAAGGTAGAATCTACTGAGTTGTAAGTGATCTGAACGTTTCATGATGATAGCACTTTCCTAATGGGGTCAAACCATGTCCCAAAGGTCACCGGATCTGGTGTCAATTTAAAGAAGTAGTCCAGTTACACATTTGTGGGCTTATAACTTGGCTTCTGAATGTCCTAGAGAGATCAGGTTTATTTTAGTGTACTCCAATCAACAGCCCCTACAACCACAAAAAGGAATGGAGTCATTAGCACTTATGGTTTTTAAATGGCACCCAGAATTATGTTGCACGAAGCACAATTTCACATCATTCTGGGTCCATTTGTGTGAAAACAAGGTCCAATCAGGCTGAAACGTTACAGGAAGGTAGAATCTATTGAGTTGTAAGTGATCTGAACGTTTCATGATAATAGCCCTTTCCTAAGGGGGTCAAACCATGTCCCAAAGGTCACCGGATCTGGTGTCACTTTAAAGAAGTAGTCCAGTTACACCTTTGTGGGCTTATAACTTGGCTTCTGAATGTCCTAGAGAGATCAGGTTTGTTTTAATGTACTCCAATCAACAGCCCCTACAACCACAAAAAGGAATGGAGTCATTAGCACTTATAGTTTGTAAGTGGCACCCAGAATTATGTTGCACGGAGCACAATTTCACATCATTCTGGGTCAATTTGTGTGAAAACAAGGTCCAATCCGGCTGAAACGCTACAAGAAGGTAGAATCTATTGCGTTGTAAGTGATCTGAACGTTTCAAGATGATCGCACATTCCTATAGGGGGTCAAACCATGTCCCAAAGGTCACCGGGCCAAGTGTCACTTTAAAGAAGTAGTCCAGTTACACCTTTGTGGGCTTATAACTTGGCTACTGAATGTCCTAGAGAGATCAGGTTTGTTTTAGTATACTCCAATCAACAGCCCCTACAACCACAAAAAGGAATGAAGACATTAGCACTTATGGTTTTTAAATGGCACCCAGAATTATGTTGCACGAAGCACAATTTCACATCATTCTGGGTTCATTTGTGTGAAAACAAGGTCCAATCAGGTTGAAACGTTACAGGAAGGTAGAATCTATTGAGTTGTAAGTGATCTGAACGTTTCATGATGATAGCACTTTCCTAAGGGGGTCAAACCATGTCCCAAAGGTCACCGGATCTGGTGTCTAAAGAAGTAGTCCAGTTACACATTTGTGGGCTTATAACTTGGCTTCTGAATGTCCTACAGGGATCAGGTTTGTTTTAGTATACTCCAATCAACAGCCCCTACAACCACAAAAAGGAATGGAGTCATTAGCACTTATGGTTTTTAAATGGCACCCAGAATTATGTTGCACGAAGCACAATTTCACATCATTCTGGGTTCATTTGTGTGAAAACAAGGTCCAATCAGGCTGAAACGTTACAGGAAGGTAGAATCTATTGAGTTGTAAGTGATCTGAACGTTTCATGATGATCGCACTTTCCTAAGGGGGTCAAACCATGTCCCAAAGGTCACCGGATCTGGTGTCACTTTAAAGAAGTAGTCCAGTTACACATTTGTGGGCTTATAACTTGGCTTCTGAATGTCCTAGAGAGGTCAGGGTTGTTTTAGTGTACTCCAATCAACAGCCCCTACAACCACAAAAAGGAATGGAGTCATTAGCACTTATGGTTTGTAAATGGCACCCAGAATTATGTTGCACGAAGCACAATTTCACATCATTCTGGGTCCATTTGTGTGAAAACAAGGTCCAATCAGGCTGAAACGTTACAGGAAGGTAAAATCTATTGAGTTGTAAGTGATCTGAACGTTTCATGATGATAGCACTTTCCTAAGGGGGTCAAACCATGTCCCAAAGGTCACCGGATCTGGTGTCAATTTAAAGAAGTAGTCCAGTTACACATTTGTGGGCTTATAACTTGGCTTCTGAATGTCCTAGAGATATCAGGTTTGTTTTAATGTACTCCAATCAACAGCCCATACAACCACAAAAAGGAATGGAGATATTAGCACTTATGGTTTGTAAATGGCACCCAGGATTACAGGTGCTGGCCAGTAAATTAGAATATCATCAAAAGGTTGAAAATATTTCAGTAATTCCATTCAAAACGTGAAACTTGTACATTATATTCATGCAATGCACACAGACCAATGTATTTCCAATGTTCATTACATTTAAATTTGATATTCATAAGTGACAACTAATGAAAACTCCAAATTTGGTATCTCAAAAAATTAGAATATTCTGAAAAGGCTGAATATAGAAGACACCTGCTGCCACTCTAATCAGCTGATTTACTCAAAACACCTGCAAAGGCCTTTAAAAGGTCCCTCAGTCTTGTTTTGAAGGCACCACAATCATGGGGAAGACTTCTGACTTAACAGCTGTCCAAAAGACAATCATTGACACCTTGCACAAGGAGGGCAAGACACAAAAGGTGATTGCTAAAGAAGCTGGCTGTTCGCAGAGCTCTGTGTCCAAGCACATTAACAGACAGGCGAAGGGACGGAAAAAATGTGGTAGAAAAAAGTGTACAAGCTCTAGGGATAACCGCACCCTGCAGAGAATTGTGACGACAAACCCATTCAAAAATGTGGGGGAGATCCACAAAGAGTGGACTGCAGCTGGAGTCAGCGCTTCAAGAACCACCACGAGGAGACTCATGAAAGACATGGGATTCAGGTGTCGCATTCCGTGTGTCAAGCCACTCTTGAACATGAAACAGCGCAAGAAGCGTCTCGCCTGGGCCAAGGACAAAAAGGACTGGACTGATGCTGAGTGGTCCAAAGTTATGTTTTCTGATGAAAGCAAGTTCTGCATTTCCTTTGGAAATCAAGGACCCAGAGTCTGGAGGAAGAGCGGAGAAGCACAGAATCCACGTTGCATGAGGTCCAGTGTAAAGTTTCCACCGTCAGTGATGGTGTGGGGTGCCATGTCATCTGCCGGTGTTGGCCCACTCTGTTTCCTGAGGTCCAGGGTCAATGCAGCCGTCTACCAGCAAGTTTTAGAGCACTTCATGCTTCCTGCTGCTGACCAACTTTATGGGGATGCAGACTTCACCTTTCAACAGGACTTGGCACCTGCACACAGTGCCAAAACCACCAGCACCTGGTTCAAGGACCATGGTATCCCTGTCCTTGATTGGCCAGCAAACTCGCCTGACCTTAACCCCATAGAAAATCTATGGGGTATTGTGAAGCGGAGGATGCAATACGCTAGACCCAACAATGCAGAGGAGCTGAAGACGTCTATCAGAGCAACCTGGGCTCTCATAACACCTGAGCAGTGCCACAGACTGATCGAGTCCATGCCACGCCGCATTACTGCAGTTATTGAGGCAAAAGGAGCCCCGACTAAGTATTGAGTGCTATACATGCACATTCTTTTCATGTTCATTCTTTTCAGTTGGCCAACATTAGAGAAACAAACATTTTTTCATTGGCCTTTAGAATATTCTAATTTTCTGAGATACCAGATTTGATGTTTTCATTGGTTGTCACCTATAAATATCAAAATTAAACGTAATAAACATCGGAAATACATTGGTCTGTGTGCATTGCATGAATATAATGTACAAGTTTCACGTTTTGAATGGAATTACTGAAATATTTTCAACCTTTTGATGATATTCTAATTTACTGGCCAGCACCTGTATGTTGCACGAAGCACAATTTCACATCATTCTGGGTTCATTTGTGTGAAAACAAGGTCCAATCAGGCTGAAACGTTACAGGAAGGTAGAATCTACTGAGTTGTAAGTGATCTGAACGTTTCATGATGATAGCACTTTCCTAATGGGGTCAAACCATGTCCCAAAGGTCACCGGATCTGGTGTCAATTTAAAAGAAGTAGTCCAGTTACACATTTGTGGGCTTATAACTTGGCTTCTGAATGTCCTAGAGAGATCAGGTTTATTTTAGTGTACTCCAATCAACAGCCCCTACAACCACAAAAAGGAATGGAGTCATTAGCACTTATGGTTTTTAAATGGCACCCAGAATTATGTTGCACGAAGCACAATTTCACATCATTCTGGGTCAATTTGTGTGAAAACAAGGTCCAATCCGGCTGAAACGCTACAAGAAGGTAGAATCTATTGCGTTGTAAGTGATCTGAACGTTTCAAGATGATCGCACATTCCTATAGGGGGTCAAACCATGTCCCAAAGGTCACCGGGCCAAGTGTCACTTTAAAGAAGTAGTCCAGTTACACCTTTGTGGGCTTATAACTTGGCTACTGAATGTCCTAGAGAGATCAGGTTTGTTTTAGTATACTCCAATCAACAGCCCCTACAACCACAAAAAGGAATGAAGACATTAGCACTTATGGTTTTTAAATGGCACCCAGAATTATGTTGCACGAAGCACAATTTCACATCATTCTGGGTTCATTTGTGTGAAAACAAGGTCCAATCAGGTTGAAACGTTACAGGAAGGTAGAATCTATTGAGTTGTAAGTGATCTGAACGTTTCATGATGATAGCACTTTCCTAAGGGGGTCAAACCATGTCCCAAAGGTCACCGGATCTGGTGTCTAAAGAAGTAGTCCAGTTACACATTTGTGGGCTTATAACTTGGCTTCTGAATGTCCTACAGGGATCAGGTTTGTTTTAGTATACTCCAATCAACAGCCCCTACAACCACAAAAAGGAATGGAGTCATTAGCACTTATGGTTTTTAAATGGCACCCAGAATTATGTTGCACGAAGCACAATTTCACATCATTCTGGGTTCATTTGTGTGAAAACAAGGTCCAATCAGGCTGAAACGTTACAGGAAGGTAGAATCTATTGAGTTGTAAGTGATCTGAACGTTTCATGATGATCGCACTTTCCTAAGGGGGTCAAACCATGTCCCAAAGGTCACCGGATCTGGTGTCACTTTAAAGAAGTAGTCCAGTTACACATTTGTGGGCTTATAACTTGGCTTCTGAATGTCCTAGAGAGGTCAGGGTTGTTTTAGTGTACTCCAATCAACAGCCCCTACAACCACAAAAAGGAATGGAGTCATTAGCACTTATGGTTTTTAAATGGCACCCAGAATTATGTTGCACGAAGCACAATTTCACATGATTCTGGGTCCATTTGTGTGAAAACAAGGTCCAATCAGGCTGAAACGTTACAGGAAGGTAGAATCTATTGAGTTGTAAGTGATCTAAAACATTTCATGATGATAGCACTTTCCTAAGGGGGTCAAACCATGTCCCAAAGGTCACCGGATCTGGTGTCAATTTAAAGAAGTAGTCCAGTTACACATTTGTGGGCTTATAACTTGGCTTCTGAATGTCCTAGAGATATCAGGTTTGTTTTAATGTACTCCAATCAACAGCCCATACAACCACAAAAAGGAATGGAGATATTAGCACTTATGGTTTGTAAATGGCACCCAGGATTATGTTGCACGAAGCACAATTTCACATCATTCTGGGTTCATTTGTGTGAAAACAAGGTCCAATCAGGCTGAAACGTTACAGGAAGGTAGAATCTACTGAGTTGTAAGTGATCTGAACGTTTCATGATGATAGCACTTTCCTAATGGGGTCAAACCATGTCCCAAAGGTCACCGGATCTGGTGTCAATTTAAAGAAGTAGTCCAGTTACACATTTGTGGGCTTATAACTTGGCTTCTGAATGTCCTAGAGAGATCAGGTTTATTTTAGTGTACTCCAATCAACAGCCCCTACAACCACAAAAAGGAATGGAGTCATTAGCACTTATGGTTTTTAAATGGCACCCAGAATTATGTTGCACGAAGCACAATTTCACATCATTCTGGGTCCATTTGTGTGAAAACAAGGTCCAATCAGGCTGAAACGTTACAGGAAGGTAGAATCTATTGAGTTGTAAGTGATCTGAACGTTTCATGATAATAGCCCTTTCCTAAGGGGGTCAAACCATGTCCCAAAGGTCACCGGATCTGGTGTCACTTTAAAGAAGTAGTCCAGTTACACCTTTGTGGGCTTATAACTTGGCTTCTGAATGTCCTAGAGAGATCAGGTTTGTTTTAATGTACTCCAATCAACAGCCCCTACAACCACAAAAAGGAATGGAGTCATTAGCACTTATAGTTTGTAAGTGGCACCCAGAATTATGTTGCACGGAGCACAATTTCACATCATTCTGGGTCAATTTGTGTGAAAACAAGGTCCAATCCGGCTGAAACGCTACAAGAAGGTAGAATCTATTGCGTTGTAAGTGATCTGAACGTTTCAAGATGATCGCACATTCCTATAGGGGGTCAAACCATGTCCCAAAGGTCACCGGGCCAAGTGTCACTTTAAAGAAGTAGTCCAGTTACACCTTTGTGGGCTTATAACTTGGCTACTGAATGTCCTAGAGAGATCAGGTTTGTTTTAGTATACTCCAATCAACAGCCCCTACAACCACAAAAAGGAATGAAGACATTAGCACTTATGGTTTTTAAATGGCACCCAGAATTATGTTGCACGAAGCACAATTTCACATCATTCTGGGTTCATTTGTGTGAAAACAAGGTCCAATCAGGTTGAAACGTTACAGGAAGGTAGAATCTACTGAGTTGTAAGTGATCTGAACGTTTCATGATGATAGCACTTTCCTAAGGGGGTCAAACCATGTCCCAAAGGTCACCGGATCTGGTGTCTAAAGAAGTAGTCCAGTTACACATTTGTGGGCTTATAACTTGGCTTCTGAATGTCATACAGGGATCAGGTTTGTTTTAGTATACTCCAATCAACAGCCCCTACAACCACAAAAAGGAATGGAGTCATTAGCACTTATGGTTTTTAAATGGCACCCAGAATTATGTTGCACGAAGCACAATTTCACATCATTCTGGGTTCATTTGTGTGAAAACAAGGTCCAATCAGGCTGAAACGTTACAGGAAGGTAGAATCTATTGAGTTGTAAGTGATCTGAACGTTTCATGATGATCGCACTTTCCTAAGGGGGTCAAACCATGTCCCAAAGGTCACCGGATCTGGTGTCACTTTAAAGAAGTAGTCCAGTTACACATTTGTGGGCTTATAACTTGGCTTCTGAATGTCCTAGAGAGGTCAGGGTTGTTTTAGTGTACTCCAATCAACAGCCCCTACAACCACAAAAAGGAATGGAGTCATTAGCACTTATGGTTTGTAAATGGCACCCAGAATTATGTTGCACGAAGCACAATTTCACATCATTCTGGGTCCATTTGTGTGAAAACAAGGTCCAATCAGGCTGAAACGTTACAGGAAGGTAGAATCTATTGAGTTGTAAGTGATCTGAACGTTTCATGATGATAGCATTTTCCTAAGGGGGTCACACCATGTCCCAAAGGTCACCGGATCTGGTGTCAATTTAAAGAAGTAGTCCAGTTACACATTTGTGGGCTTATAACTTGGCTTCTGAATGTCCTAGAGCGATCAGGTTTGTTTTAGTGTACTCCAATCAACAGCCCCTACAACCACAAAAAGGAATGGAGTCATTAGCACTTATGGTTTGTAAATGGCACCCAGAATTATGTTGCACGAAGCACAATTTCACATCATTCTGGGTCCATTTGTGTGAAAACAAGGTCCAATCAGGCTGAAACGCTACAAGAAGGTAGAATCTATTGAGTTGTAAGTGATCTGAACGTTTCAAGATGATCGCACATTCCTATAGGGGGTAAAATCATGTCCCAAAGGTCACCGGGCCTGGTGTCACTTTAAAGAAGTAGTCCAGTTACACCTTTGTGGGCTTATAACTTGACTTCTGAATGTCCTAGAGAGGTTAGGTTTGTTTTAGTGTACTCCAATCAACAGCCCCTACAACCACAAAAAGGAATGGAGTCATTAGCACTTATGGTTTGTAAATGGCACCCAGAATTATGTTGCACGAAGCACAATTTCACATCATTCTGGGTCCATTTGTTTGAAAACAAGGTCCAATCAGGCTGAAACGTTACAGGAAGGTAGAATCTATTGAGTTGTAAGTGATCTGAACGTTTCATGATGATAGCACTTTCCTAAGGGGGTCAAACCATGTCCCAAAGGTCACCGGATCTGGTGTCAATTTAAAGAAGTAGTCCAGTTACACCTTTGTGGGCTTATAACTTGACTTCTGAATGTCCTAGAGAGGTTAGGTTTGTTTTAGTGTACTCCAATCAACAGCCCCTACAACCACAAAAAGGAATGGAGTCATTAGCACTTATGGTTTTTAAATGGCACCCAGAATTATGTTGCACGAAACACAATTTCACATCATTCTGGGTCCATTTGTGTGAAAACAAGGTCCAATCAGGCTGAAACGTTACAGGAAGGTAGAATCTATTGAGTTGTAAGTGATCTGAACGTTTCATGATGATCGCACTTTCCTAAGGGGGTCAAACCATGTCCCAAAGGTCACCGGATCTGGTGTCACTTTAAAGAAGTAGTCCAGTTACACATTTGTGGGCTTATAACTTGGCTTCTGAATGTCCTAGAGAGGTCAGGGTTGTTTTAGTGTACTCCAATCAACAGCCCCTACAACCACAAAAAGGAATGGAGTCATTAGCACTTATGGTTTGTAAATGGCACCCAGAATTATGTTGCACGAAGCACAATTTCACATCATTCTGGGTCCATTTGTGTGAAAACAAGGTCCAATCAGGCTGAAACGTTACAGGAAGGTAGAATCTATTGAGTTGTAAGTGATCTGAACGTTTCATGATGATAGCATTTTCCTAAGGGGGTCACACCATGTCCCAAAGGTCACCGGATCTGGTGTCAATTTAAAGAAGTAGTCCAGTTACACATTTGTGGGCTTATAACTTGGCTTCTGAATGTCCTAGAGCGATCAGGTTTGTTTTAGTGTACTCCAATCAACAGCCCCTACAACCACAAAAAGGAATGGAGTCATTAGCACTTATGGTTTGTAAATGGCACCCAGAATTATGTTGCACGAAGCACAATTTCACATCATTCTGGGTCCATTTGTGTGAAAACAAGGTCCAATCAGGCTGAAACGCTACAAGAAGGTAGAATCTATTGAGTTGTAAGTGATCTGAACGTTTCAAGATGATCGCACATTCCTATAGGGGGTAAAATCATGTCCCAAAGGTCACCGGGCCTGGTGTCACTTTAAAGAAGTAGTCCAGTTACACCTTTGTGGGCTTATAACTTGACTTCTGAATGTCCTAGAGAGGTTAGGTTTGTTTTAGTGTACTCCAATCAACAGCCCCTACAACCACAAAAAGGAATGGAGTCATTAGCACTTATGGTTTGTAAATGGCACCCAGAATTATGTTGCACGAAGCACAATTTCACATCATTCTGGGTCCATTTGTGTGAAAACAAGGTCCAATCAGGCTGAAACGTTACAGGAAGGTAGAATCTATTGAGTTGTAAGTGATCTGAACGTTTCATGATGATAGCACTTTCCTAAGGGGGTCAAACCATGTCCCAAAGGTCACCGGATCTGGTGTCAATTTAAAGAAGTAGTCCAGTTACACCTTTGTGGGCTTATAACTTGACTTCTGAATGTCCTAGAGAGGTTAGGTTTGTTTTAGTGTACTCCAATCAACAGCCCCTACAACCACAAAAAGGAATGGAGTCATTAGCACTTATGGTTTTTAAATGGCACCCAGAATTATGTTGCACGAAGCACAATTTCACATCATTCTGGGTCCATTTGTGTGAAAACAAGGTCCAATCAGGCTGAAACGTTACAGGAAGGTAGAATCTATTGAGTTGTAAGTGATCTGAACGTTTCATGATAATAGCACTTTCCTAAGGGGGTCAAACCATGTCCCAAAGGTCACCGGATCTGGTGTCACTTTAAAGAAGTAGTCCAGTTACACCTTTGTGGGCTTATAACTTGGCTTCTGAATGTCCTAGAGAGGTTAGGTTTGTTTTAGTGTACTCCAATCAACAGCCCCTACAACCACAAAAAGGAATGGAGTCATTAGCACTTATGGTTTTTAAATGGCACCCAGAATTATGTTGCACGAAGCACAATTTCACATCATTCTGGGTTCATTTGTGTGAAAACAAGGTCCAATCAGGCTGAAACGTTACAGGAAGGTAGAATCTATTGAGTTGTAAGTGATCTGAACGTTTCATGATGATAGCACTTTCCTAAGGGGGTCAAACCATGTCCCAAAGGTCACCGGATCTGGTGTCACTTTAAAGAAGTAGTCCAGTTACACATTTGTGGGCTTATAACTTGGCTTCTGAATGTCCTAGAGAGATCAGGTTTGTTTTAGTATACTCCAATCAACAGCCCCTACAACCACAAAAAGGAATGGAGTCATTAGACTTATGGTTTTTAAATGGCACCCAGAATTATGTTGCACAAAGCACAATTTCACATCATTCTGGGTTCATTTGTGTGAAAACAAGGTCCAATCAGGCTGAAACGTTACAGGAAGGTAGAATCTATTGCGTTGTAAGTGATCTGAACGTTTCATGATGATAGCACTTTCCTAAGGGGGTCAAACCATGTCCCAAAGGTCACCGGATCTGGTGTCAATTTAAAGAAGTAGTCCAGTTACACATTTGTGGGCTTAAACCTTGGCTTCTGAATGTCCTAGAGCGATCAGGTTTGTTTTAGTGTACTCCAATCAACAGCCCCTACAACCACAAAAAGGAATGGAGACATTAGCACTTATGGTTTTTAAATGGCACCCAGAATTATGTTGCACGAAGCACAATTTCACATCATTCTGGGTTCATTTGTGTAAAAACAAGGTCCAATCAGGCTGAAACAATACAGGAAGGTAGAATCTATTGAGTTGTAAGTGATCTGAACGTTTCAAGATGATCGCACATTCCTATAGGGGGTCAAACCATGTCCCAAATGTCACAGGGCCTGGTGTCACTTTAAAGAATTAGTCCAGTTACACCTTTGTGTGCTTATAACTTGGCTTCTGAATGTCCTAGAGAGGTTAGGTTTGTTTTAGTGTACTCCAATCAAAAGCCCCTACAACCACAAAAAGGAATGGAGTCATTAGCACTTATGGTTTGTAAATGGCACCCAGAATTACGTTGCACGAAGCACAATTTCACATCATTCTGGGTTCATTTGTATGAAAACAAGGTCCAATAAGGCTGAAATGTTACAGGAAGGTAGAATCTATTGAGTTGTAAGTGATCTGAATGTTTCATGATGATAGCACTTTCCTAAGGGGGTCAAACCATGTCCCAAAGGTCACCGGATCTGGTGTCAATTTAAAGAAGTAGTCCAGTTACACATTTGTGGGCTTATAACTTGGCTTCTGAATGTCCTAGAGAGATCAGGTTTGTTTTAATGTACTCCAATCAACAGCCCCTACAACCACAAAAAGGAATGGAGTCATTAGCACTTATGGTTTGTAAGTGGCACCCAGAATTATGTTGCACGAAGCACAATTTCACATCATTCTGGGTCAATTTGTGTGAAAACAAGGTCCAATCCGGCTGAAACGCTACAAGAAGGTAGAATCTATTGAGTTGTAAGTGATCTGAACGTTTCAAGATGATCGCACATTCCTATAGGGGGTCAAACCATGTCCCAAAGGTCACCGGGCCAAGTGTCACTTTAAAGAAGTAGTCCAGTTACACCTTTGTGGGCTTATAACTTGGCTTCTGAATGTCCTAGAGAGGTCAGGTTTGTTTTAGTGTACTCCAATCAACAGTCCCTACAACTACAAAAAGGAATGGAGTCATTAGCACTTATGGTTTTTAAATGGCACCCAGAATTATGTTGCACGAAGCACAATTTCACATCATTCTGGGTTCATTTGTGTGAAAACAAGGTCCATTCAGGCTGAAACGTTACAGGAAGGTAGAATCTATTGAGTTGTAACTGATCTGAACGTTTCATGATGATAGCACTTTCCTAAGGGGGTCAAACCATGTCCCAAAGGTCACTGGATCTGGTGTCAATTTAAAGAAGTAGTCCAGTTACACATCTGTGGGCTTATAACTTGGCTTATGAATGTCCTAGAGAGATCAGGTTTGTTTTAATGTACTCCAATCAACAGCCCCTACAACCACAAAAAGGAATGGAGTCATTAGCACTTATGGTTTGTAAGTGGCACCCAGAATTATGTTGCACGAAGCACAATTTCACATCATTCTGGGTCAATTTGTGTGAAAACAAGGTCCAATTCGGCTGAAACGCTACAAGAAGGTAGAATCTTTTGAGTTGTAAGAGATCTGAACGTTTCAAGATGATCGCACATTCCTATAGGGGGTCAAACCATGTCCCAAAGGTCACCGGGCCAAGTGTCACTTTAAAGAAGTAGTCCAGTTACACCTTTGTGGGCTTATAACTTGGCTTCTGAATGTCCTAGAGAGTTCAGGTTTGTTTTAGTGTACTCCAATCAACAGCCCCTACAACCACAAAAAGGAATGGAGTCATTAGCACTTATGGTTTGTAAATGGCACCCAGAATTATGTTGCACGAAGCACAATTTCACATCATTCTGGGTCCATTTGTGTGAAAACAAGGTCCAATCAGGCTGATACGTTACAAGAAGGTAGAATCTATTGAGTTGTAAGTGATCTGAACGTTTCATGATGATAGCACTTTCCTAAGGGGGTCAAACCATGTCCCAAAGGTCACCGGATCTGGTGTCAATTTAAAGAAGTAGTCCAGTTACACATTTGTGGGCTTATAACTTGGCTTCTGAATGTCCTAGAGAGATCAGGTTTGTTTTAATGTACTCCAATCAACAGCCCCTACAACCACAAAAAGGAATGGAGTCATTAGCATTTATGGTTTGTAAATGGCACCCAGAATTATGTTGCACGAAGCACAATTTCACATCATTCTGGGTTCATTTGTGTGAAAACAAGGTCCAATCAGGCTGAAACGTTACATGAAGGTAGAATCTATTGAGTTGTAAGTGATCTGAAGGTTTCATGATGATAGCACTTTCCTAAGGGGGTCAAACCATGTCTCAAAGGTCACCGGATCTGGTGTCAATTTAAAGAAGTAGTCCAGTTACACATTTGTGGGCTTATAACTTGGCTTCTGAATGTCCTAGAGCGATCAGGTTTGTTTTAGTGTACTCCAATCAACAGCCCCTAGAACCACAAATAGGAATGGAGACATTAGCACTTATGGTTTTTAAATGGCACCCAGAATTATGTTGCACGAAGCACAATTTCACATCATTCTGGGTTCATTTGTGTGAAAACAAGGTCCAATCAGGCTGAAACGTTACAGGAAGGTAGAATCTATTGAGTTGTAAGTGATCTGAACGTTTCATGATGATAGCACTTTCCTAAGGGGGTCAAACCATGTCCCAAAGGTCACCGGATCTGGTGTCAATTTAAAGAAGTAGTCCAGTTACACATTTGTGGGCTTATAACTTGGCTTCTGAATGTCCTAGAGAGATCAGGTTTGTTTTAATGTACTCCAATCAACAGCCCCTACAACCACAAAAAGGAATGGAGTCATTAGCACTTATGGTTTGTAAGTGGCACCCAGAATTATGTTGCACGAAGCACAATTTCACATCATTCTGGGTCAATTTGTGTGAAAACAAGGTCCAATCCGGCTGTAACGCTACAAGAAGGTAGAATCTATTGAGTTGTAAGTGATCTGAACGTTTCAAGATGATCGCACATTCCTATAGGGGGTCAAACCATGTCCCAAAGGTCACCGGGCCAAGTGTCACTTTAAAGAAGTAGTCCAGTTACACCTTTGTGGGCTTATAACTTGGCTTCTGAATGTCCTAGAGAGGTCAGGTTTGTTTTAGTGTACTCCAATCAACAGTCCCTACAACTACAAAAAGGAATGGAGTCATTAGCACTTATGGTTTTTAAATGGCACCCAGAATTATGTTGCACGAAGCACAATTTCACATCATTCTGGGTTCATTTGTGTGAAAACAAGGTCCAATCAGGCTGAAACGTTACAGGAAGGTAGAATCTATTGAGTTGTAACTGATCTGAACGTTTCATGATGATAGCACTTTCCTAAGGGGGTCAAACCATGTCCCAAAGGTCACTGGATCTGGTGTCAATTTAAAGAAGTAGTCCAGTTACACATTTGTGGGCTTATAACTTGGCTTATGAATGTCCTAGAGAGATCAGGTTTGTTTTAATGTACTCCAATCAACAGCCCCTACAACCACAAAAAGGAATGGAGTCATTAGCACTTATGGTTTGTAAGTGGCACCCAGAATTATGTTGCACGAAGCACAATTTCACATCATTCTGGGTCAATTTGTGTGAAAACAAGGTCCAATTCGGCTGAAACGCTACAAGAAGGTAGAATCTTTTGAGTTGTAAGAGATCTGAACGTTTCAAGATGATCGCACATTCCTATAGGGGGTCAAACCATGTCCCAAAGGTCACCGGGCCAAGTGTCACTTTAAAGAAGTAGTCCAGTTACACCTTTGTGGGCTTATAACTTGGCTTCTGAATGTCCTAGAGAGTTCAGGTTTGTTTTAGTGTACTCCAATCAACAGCCCCTACAACCACAAAAAGGAATGGAGTCATTAGCACTTATGGTTTGTAAATGGCACCCAGAATTATGTTGCACGAAGCACAATTTCACATCATTCTGGGTCCATTTGTGTGAAAACAAGGTCCAATCAGGCTGATACGTTACAAGAAGGTAGAATCTATTGAGTTGTAAGTGATCTGAACGTTTCATGATGATAGCACTTTCCTAAGGGGGTCAAACCATGTCCCAAAGGTCACCGGATCTGGTGTCAATTTAAAGAAGTAGTCCAGTTACACATTTGTGGGCTTAAACCTTGGCTTCTGAATGTCCTAGAGCGATCAGGTTTGTTTTAGTGTACTCCAATCAACAGCCCCTACAACCACAAAAAGGAATGGAGACATTAGCACTTATGGTTTTTAAATGGCACCCAGAATTATGTTGCACGAAGCACAATTTCACATCATTCTGGGTTCATTTGTGTAAAAACAAGTTCCAATCAGGCTGAAACAATACAGGAAGGTAGAATCTATTGAGTTGTAAGTGATCTGAACGTTTCAAGATGATCGCACATTCCTATAGGGGGTCAAACCATGTCCCAAATGTCACAGGGCCTGGTGTCACTTTAAAGAATTAGTCCAGTTACACCTTTGTGGGCTTATAACTTGGCTTCTGAATGTCCTAGAGAGGTTAGGTTTGTTTTAGTGTACTCCAATCAAAAGCCCCTACAACCACAAAAAGGAATGGAGTCATTAGCACTTATGGTTTGTAAATGGCACCCAGAATTACGTTGCACGAAGCACAATTTCACATCATTCTGGGTTCATTTGTATGAAAACAAGGTCCAATAAGGCTGAAATGTTACAGGAAGGTAGAATCTATTGAGTTGTAAGTGATCTGAACGTTTCATGATGATAGCACTTTCCTAAGGGGGTCAAACCATGTCCCAAAGGTCACCGGATCTGGTGTCAATTTAAAGAAGTAGTCCAGTTACACATTTGTGGGCTTATAACTTGGCTTCTGAATGTCCTAGAGAGATCAGGTTTGTTTTAATGTACTCCAATCAACAGCCCCTACAACCACAAAAAGGAATGGAGTCATTAGCACTTATGGTTTGTAAGTGGCACCCAGAATTATGTTGCACGAAGCACAATTTCACATCATTCTGGGTCAATTTGTGTGAAAACAAGGTCCAATCCGGCTGAAACGCTACAAGAAGGTAGAATCTATTGAGTTGTAAGTGATCTGAACGTTTCAAGATGATCGCACATTCCTATAGGGGGTCAAACCATGTCCCAAAGGTCACCGGGCCAAGTGTCACTTTAAAGAAGTAGTCCAGTTACACCTTTGTGGGCTTATAACTTGGCTTCTGAATGTCCTAGAGAGGTCAGGTTTGTTTTAGTGTACTCCAATCAACAGTCCCTACAACTACAAAAAGGACTGGAGTCATTAGCACTTATGGTTTTTAAATGGCACCCAGAATTATGTTGCACGAAGCACAATTTCACATCATTCTGGGTTCATTTGTGTGAAAACAAGGTCCATTCAGGCTGAAACGTTACAGGAAGGTAGAATCTATTGAGTTGTAACTGATCTGAACGTTTCATGATGATAGCACTTTCCTAAGGGGGTCAAACCATGTCCCAAAGGTCACTGGATCTGGTGTCAATTTAAAGAAGTAGTCCAGTTACACATTTGTGGGCTTATAACTTGGCTTATGAATGTCCTAGAGAGATCAGGTTTGTTTTAATGTACTCCAATCAACAGCCCCTACAACCACAAAAAGGAATGGAGTCATTAGCACTTATGGTTTGTAAGTGGCACCCAGAATTATGTTGCACGAAGCACAATTTCACATCATTCTGGGTCAATTTGTGTGAAAACAAGGTCCAATTCGGCTGAAACGCTACAAGAAGGTAGAATCTTTTGAGTTGTAAGAGATCTGAACGTTTCAAGATGATCGCACATTCCTATAGGGGGTCAAACCATGTCCCAAAGGTCACCGGGCCAAGTGTCACTTTAAAGAAGTAGTCCAGTTACACCTTTGTGGGCTTATAACTTGGCTTCTGAATGTCCTAGAGAGTTCAGGTTTGTTTTAGTGTACTCCAATCAACAGCCCCTACAACCACAAAAAGGAATGGAGTCATTAGCACTTATGGTTTGTAAATGGCACCCAGAATTATGTTGCACGAAGCACAATTTCACATCATTCTGGGTCCATTTGTGTGAAAACAAGGTCCAATCAGGCTGATACGTTACAAGAAGGTAGAATCTATTGAGTTGTAAGTGATCTGAACGTTTCATGATGATAGCACTTTCCTAAGGGGGTCAAACCATGTCCCAAAGGTCACCGGATCTGGTGTCAATTTAAAGAAGTAGTCCAGTTACACATTTGTGGGCTTATAACTTGGCTTCTGAATGTCCTAGAGAGATCAGGTTTGTTTTAATGTACTCCAATCAACAGCCCCTACAACCACAAAAAGGAATGGAGTCATTAGCATTTATGGTTTGTAAATGGCACCCAGAATTATGTTGCACGAAGCACAATTTCACATCATTCTGGGTTCATTTGTGTGAAAACAAGGTCCAATCAGGCTGAAACGTTACATGAAGGTAGAATCTATTGAGTTGTAAGTGATCTGAAGGTTTCATGATGATAGCACTTTCCTAAGGGGGTCAAACCATGTCTCAAAGGTCACCGGATCTGGTGTCAATTTAAAGAAGTAGTCCAGTTACACATTTGTGGGCTTATAACTTGGCTTCTGAATGTCCTAGAGCGATCAGGTTTGTTTTAGTGTACTCCAATCAACAGCCCCTAGAACCACAAAAAGGAATGGAGACATTAGCACTTATGGTTTTTAAATGGCACCCAGAATTATGTTGCACGAAGCACAATTTCACATCATTCTGGGTTCATTTGTGTGAAAACAAGGTTCAATCAGGCTGAAACGTTACAGGAAGGTAGAATCTATTGAGTTGTAAGTGATCTGAACGTTTCATGATGATAGCACTTTCCTAAGGGGGTCAAACCATGTCCCAAAGGTCACCGGATCTGGTGTCTAAAGAAGTAGTCCAGTTACATATTTGTGGGCTTATAACTTGGCTTCTGAATGTCCTACAGAGATCAGGTTTGTTTTAGTATACTCCAATCAACAGCCCCTACAACCACAAAAAGGAATGGAGTCATTAGCACTTATGGTTTTTAAATGGCACCCAGAATTATGTTGCACGAAGCACAATTTCACATCATTCTGGGTTCATTTGTGTGAAAACAAGGTCCAATCAGGCTGAAACGTTACAGGAAGGTAGAATCTATTGAGTTGTAAGTGATTTCAACATTTCATGATGATAGCACTTTCCTAAGGGGGTCAAACAATGTCCCAAAGGTCACCGGATCTGGTGTCAATTTAAAGAAGTAGTCCAGTTACACATTTGTGGGCTTATAACTTGGCTTCTGAATGTCCTAGAGCGATCAGGTTTGCTTTAGTGTACTCCAATCAACAGCCCCTACAACCACAAACATGAATGTAGACATTAGCACTTATGGTTTTTAAATGGCACCCAGAATTATGTTGCACGAAGCACAATTTCACATCATTCTGGGTCAATTTGTGTGAAAACAAGGTCCAATCCGGCCGAAACGCTACAAGAAGGTAGAATCTTTTGAGTTGTAAGTGATATGAACGTTTCAAGATGATCGCACATTCCTATAGGGGGTCAAACCATGTCCCAAAGGTCACCGGGCCAAGTGTCACTTTAAAGAAGTAGTCCAGTTACACCTTTGTGGGCTTATAACTTGGCTTCTGAATGTCCTAGAGAGATCAGGTTTGTTTTAGTATACTCCAATCAACAGCCCCTACAACCACAAAAAGGAATGGAGTCATTAGCACTTATGGTTTTTAAATCGCACCCAGAATTATGTTGCACGAAGCACAATTTCACATCATTCTGGGTCCATTTGTGTGAAAACAAGGTCCAATCATGCTGATACGTTACAAGAAGGTAGAATCTATTGAGTTGTAAGTGATCTGAACGTTGCATGATGATAGCACTTTCCTAAGGGGGTCAAACCATGTCCCAAAGGTCACCGGATCTGGTGTCAATTTAAAGAAGTAGTCCAGTTACACATTTGTGGGCTTATAACTTGGCTTCTGAATGTCCTAGAGAGATCAGGTTTGTTTTAATGTACTCCAATCAACAGCCCCTACAACCACAAAAAGGAATGGAGTCATTAGCATTTATGGTTTGTAAATGGCACCCAGAATTATGTTGCACGAAGCACAATTTCACCTCATTCTGGGTTCATTTGTGTGAAAACAAGGTCCAATCAGGCTGAAACGTTACATGAAGGTAGAATCTATTGAGTTGTAAGTGATCTGAAGGTTTCATGATGATAGCACTTTCCTAAGGGGGTCAAACCATGTCTCAAAGGTCACCGGATCTGGTGTCAATTTAAAGAAGTAGTCCAGTTACACATTTGTGGGCTTATAACTTGGCTTCTGAATGTCCTAGAGCGATCAGGTTTGTTTTAGTGTACTCCAATCAACAGCCCCTACAACCACAAAAAGGAATGGAGACATTAGCACTTATGGTTTTAAAATGGCACCCAGAATTATGTTGCACGAAGCACAATTTCACATCATTCTGGGTTCATTTGTGTGAAAACAAGGTCCAATCAGGCTGAAACGTTACAGGAAGGTAAAATCTATTGAGTTGTAAGTGATCTGAACGTTTCATGATGATAGCACTTTCCTAAGGGGGTCAAACCATGTCCCAAAGGTCACCGGATCTGGTGTCTCAAGAAGTAGTCCAGTTACACATTTGTGGGCTTATAACTTGGCTTCTGAATGTCCTACAGAGATCAGGTTTGTTTTAGTATACTCCAATCAACAGCCCCTACAACCACAAAAAGGAATGGAGTCATTAGCACTTATGGTTTTTAAATGGCACCCAGAATTATGTTGCACGAAGCACAATTTCACATTATTCTGGGTTCATTTGTGTCAAAACAAGGTCCAATCAGGCTGAAACGTTACAGGAAGGTAGAATCTATTGAGTTGTAAGTGATTTGAACATTTCATGATGATAGCACTTTCCTAAGGGGGTCAAACAATGTCCCAAAGGTCACCGGATCTGGTGTCAATTTAAAGAAGTAGTCCAGTTACACATTTGTGGGCTTATAACTTGGCTTCTGAATGTCCTAGAGCGATCAGGTTTGCTTTAGTGTACTCCAATCAACAGCCCCTACAACCACAAACAGGAATGTAGACATTAGCACTTATGGTTTTTAAATGGCACCCAGAATTATGTTGCACGAAGCACAATTTCACATCATTCTGGGTTCATTTGTGTGAAAACAAGGTCCAATCAGGCTGAAACAATACAGGAAGGTAGAATCTATTGAGTTGTAAGTGATCTGAACGTTTCAAGATGATCGCACATTCCTATATGGGGTAAAACCATGTCCCAAAGGTCACCGGGCCTGGTGTCACTTTAAATAAGTAGTCCAGTTACACCTTTGTGGGCTTATAACTTGGCTTCTGAATAACCAAGAGAGTTCAGGTTTGTTTTAGAGTACTCCAATTAACAGCCCCCATTACCACAAAAAGGAATGGAGTCATTAGCACTTATGGTTTGTAAATGGCACCCAGAATTATGTTGCACGAAGCAAAATTTCACATCTTTCTGGGTTCATTTGTGTGAAAACAAGGTCCAATCAGGCTGAAACGTTACAGGAAGGTAGACTCTATTGAGTTGTAAGTGATCTGAACGTTTCATGATGATAGCACTTTCCTAAGGGGGTCAAACCATGTCCCAAAGGTCACCGGATCTGGTGTCACTTTAAAGAAGTAGTCCAGTTACACATTTGTGGGCTTATAACTTGGCTTCTGAATGTCCTAGAGAGGTCAGGTTTGTTTTAGTGTACTCCAATCAACAGCCCCTACAACCACAAAAAGGAATGGAGTCATTAGCGCTTATGGTTTGTAAATGGCACCCAGAATTATGTTGCACGAAGCACAAATTCACATCATTCTGGGTCCATTTGTGTGAAAACAAGGTCCAATCAGGCTGAAACATTACAGGAAGGTAGAATCTATTAAGTTGTAAGTGATCTGAAGGTTTCATGATGATAGCTTTTCCCAAAGGGGGTCAAACCATGTCCCAAAGGTCACCGGATCTTGTGTCTAAAGAAGTAGTCCAGTTACAAATTTGTGGGCTTATAACTTGGCTTCTGAATGTCCTAGAGAGATCAGGTTTGTTTTAGTATACTCAAATCAACAGCCCCTACAACCACAAAAAGGAATGGAGTCATTAGCACTTATGGTTTGTAAATGGCACCCAGAATTATGTTGCACGAAGCACTATTTCACATCATTCTGGGTCCATTTGTGTGAAAACAAGGTCCAATCAGGCTGAAACGTTACAAAAAGGTAGAATCTATTGAGTTGTAAGTGATCTGAACATTTCATGATGATAGCACTTTCCTAAGGGGGTCAAACCATGTCCCGAAGGTCACCGGATCTGGTGTCAATTTAAAGAAGTAGTCCAGTTACACATTTGTGGGCTTAAACCTTGGCTTCGGAATGTCCTAGAGCGATCAGGTTTGTTTTAGTGTACTCCAATCAACAGCCCCTACAACCACAAAAAGGAATGGAGACATTAGCACTTATGGTTTTTAAATGGCACCCAGAATTATGTTGCACGAAGCACAATTTCACATCATTCTGGGTTCATTTGTGTAAAAACAAGGTCCAATCAGGCTGAAACAATACAGGAAGGTAGAATCTATTGAGTTGTAAGTGATCTGAACGTTTCAAGATGATCGCACATTCCTATAGGGGGTCAAACCATGTCCCAAATGTCACCGGGCCTGGTGTCACTTTAAAGAAGTAGTCCAGTTACACCTTTATGGGCTTATAACTTGGCTTCTGAATGTCCTAGAGAGGTTAGGTTTGTTTTAGTGTACTCCAATCAAAAGCCCCTACAACCACAAAAAGGAATGGAGTCATTAGCACTTATGGTTTGTAAATGGCACCCAGAATTACGTTGCACGAAGCACAATTTCACATCATTCTGGGTTCATTTGTATGAAAACAAGGTCCAATCAGGCTGAAATGTTACAGGAAGGTAGAATCTATTGAGTTGTAAGTGATCTGAACGTTTCATGATGATAGCACTTTCCTAAGGGGGTCAAACCATGTCCCAAAGGTCACCGGATCTGGTGTCAATTTAAAGAAGTAGTCCAGTTACACATTTGTGGGCTTATAACTTGGCTTCTGAATGTGCTAGAGCGATCAGGTTTGTTTTAGTGTACTCCAATCAACAGCCCCTACAACCACAAAAAGGAATGGAGTCATTAGCACTTATGGTTTTTAAATGTCACCCAGAATTATGTTGCACGAAGCACAATTTCACATCATTCTGGGTTCATTTGTGTGAAAACAAGGTCCAATCAGGCTGAAACGTTACAGGAAGGTAGAATCTATTGAGTTGTAAGTGATCTGAACATTTCATGATGATAGCACTTTCCTAAGGGGGTCAAACCATGTCCCAAATGTCACCGGATCTGGTGTCAATTTAAAGTAGTAGTCCAGTTACACATTTGTGGGCTTATAACTTGGCTTTTGAATGTCCTAGAGAGGTCAGGTTTGTTTTAATGTACTCCAATCAACAGCCCCTACAACCACAAAAAGGAATGGAGTCATTAGCATTTATGGTTTGTAAATGGGACCCAGAATTATGTTGCACGAAGCACAATTTCACATCATTCTGGGTCCATTTGTGTGAAAACAAGGTCCAATCAGGCTGAAACGTTACAGGAAGGTAGAATCTATTGAGTTGTAAGTGATCTGAACGTTTCATGATGATAGCACTTTCCTAAGGGGGTCAAACCATGTCCCAAATGTCACCGGATCTGGTGTCACTTTAAAGAAGTAGTCCAGTTACACATTTGTGGGCTTATAACTTGGCTTCTGAATGTCCTAGAGAGGTCAGGTTTGTTTTAGTGTACTCCAATCAACAGCCCCTACAACCACAAAAAGGAATGGAGTCATTTGCGCTTATGGTTTGTAAATGGCACCCAGAATTATGTTGCACGAAGCACAATTTCACATCATTCTGGGTCCATTTGTGTGAAAACAAGGTCCAATCAGGCTGAAACATTACAGGAAGGTAGAATCTATTAAGTTGTAAGTGATCTGAACGTTTAATGATGATAGCTTTTCCCTAAGGGGGTCAAACCATGTCCCAAAGGTCACCGGATCTGGTGTCTAAAGAAGTAGTCCAGTTACAAATTTGTGGGCTTATAACTTGGCTTCTGAATGTCCTAGAGAGATCAGGTTTGTTTTAGTGTACTCCAATCAACAGCCCCTACAACCACAAAAAGGAATGGAGTCATTAGCACTTATGGTTTTTAAATGGCACCCAGAATTATGTTGCACGAAGCACAATTTCACATCATTTTGGGTTCATTTGTGTGAAAACAAGGTCCAATCAGGCTGAAACGTTACAGGAAGGTAGAATCTATTAAGTTGTAAGTGATCTGAACATTTCATGATGATAGCACTTTCCTAAGGGGGTCAAACCATGTCCCAAATGTCACCGGATCTGGTGTCAATTTAAAGTAGTAGTCCAGTTACACATTTGTGGGCTTATAACTTGGCTTTTGAATGTCCTAGAGAGGTCAGGTTTGTTTTAATGTACTCCAATCAACAGCCCCTACAACCACAAAAAGGAATGGAGTCATTAGCACTTATGGTTTGTAAATGGCACCCAGAATTATGTTGCACGAAGCAAAATTTCACATCATTCTGGGTTCATTTGTGTGAAAACAAGGTCCAATCAGGCTGAAACGTTACAGGAAGGTAGAATCTATTGAGTTGTAAGTGATCTGAACGTTTCATGATGATAGCACTTTCCTAAGGGGGTCAAACCATGTCCCAAAGGTCACCGGATCTGGTGTCACTTTAAAGAAGTAGTCCAGTTACACATTTGTGGGCTTATAACTTGGCTTCTGAATGTCCTAGAGAGGTCAGGTTTGTTTTAGTGTACTCCAATCAACAGCCCCTACAACCACAAAAAGGAATGGAGTCATTAGCGCTTATGGTTTGTAAATGGCACCCAGAATTATGTTGCACGAAGCACAATTTCACATCATTCTGGGTCCATTTGTGTGAAAACAAGGTCCAATAAGGCTGAAACATTACAGGAAGGTAGAATCTATTAAGTTGTAAGTGATCTGAACGTTTAATGATGATAGCTTTTCCCTAAGGGGGTCAAACCATGTCCCAAAGGTCACCGGATCTGGTGTCTAAAGAAGTAGTCCAGTTACAAATTTGTGGGCTTATAACTTGGCTTCTGAATGTCCTAGAGAGATCAGGTTTGTTTTAGTATACTCCAATCAACAGCCCCTACAACCACAAAAAGGAATGGAGTCATTAGCACTTATGGTTTTTAAATGGCACCCAGAATTATGTTGCACAAAGCACAATTTCACATCATTCTGGGTTCATTTGTGTGAAAACAAGGTCCAATCAGGCTGAAACGTTACAGGAAGGTAGAATCTATTGAGTTGTAAGTGATCTGAACATTTCATGATGATAGCACTTTCCTAAGGGGGTCAAACCATGTCCCAAATGTCACCGGATCTGGTGTCAATTTAAAGTAGTAGTCCAGTTACACATTTGTGGGCTTATAACTTGGCTTTTGAATGTCCTAGAGAGGTCAGGTTTGTTTTAATGTACTCCAATAAACAGCCCCTACAACCACAAAAAGGAATGGAGTCATTAGCACTTATGGTTTGTAAATGGCACCCAGAATTATGTTGCACGAAGCACAATTTCACATCATTTTGGGTTCATTTGTGTGAAAACAAGGTCCAATCAAGCTGAAACGTTACAGGAAGGTAGAATCTATTAAGTTGTAAGTGATCTGAACATTTCATGATGATAGCACTTTCCTAAGGGGGTCAAACCATGTCCCAAATGTCACCGGATCTGGTGTCAATTTAAAGTAGTAGTCCAGTTACACATTTGTGGGCTTATAACTTGGCTTTTGAATGTCCTAGAGAGGTCAGGTTTGTTTTAATGTACTCCAATCAACAGCCCCTACAACCACAAAAAGGAATGGAGTCATTAGCACTTATGGTTTGTAAATGGCACCCAGAATTATGTTGCACGAAGCAAAATTTCACATCATTCTGGGTTCATTTGTGTGAAAACAAGGTCCAATCAGGCTGAAACGTTACAGGAAGGTAGAATCTATTGAGTTGTAAGTGATCTGAACGTTTCATGATGATAGCACTTTCCTAAGGGGGTCAAACCATGTCCCAAAGGTCACCGGATCTGGTGTCACTTTAAAGAAGTAGTCCAGTTACACATTTGTGGGCTTATAACTTGGCTTCTGAATGTCCTAGAGAGGTCAGGTTTGTTTTAGTGTACTCCAATCAACAGCCCCTACAACCACAAAAAGGAATGGAGTCATTAGCGCTTATGGTTTGTAAATGGCACCCAGAATTATGTTGCACGAAGCACAATTTCACATCATTCTGGGTCCATTTGTGTGAAAACAAGGTCCAATAAGGCTGAAACATTACAGGAAGGTAGAATCTATTAAGTTGTAAGTGATCTGAACGTTTAATGATGATAGCTTTTCCCTAAGGGGGTCAAACCATGTCCCAAAGGTCACCGGATCTGGTGTCTAAAGAAGTAGTCCAGTTACAAATTTGTGGGCTTATAACTTGGCTTCTGAATGTCCTAGAGAGATCAGGTTTGTTTTAGTATACTCCAATCAACAGCCCCTACAACCACAAAAAGGAATGGAGTCATTAGCACTTATGGTTTTTAAATGGCACCCAGAATTATGTTGCACAAAGCACAATTTCACATCATTCTGGGTTCATTTGTGTGAAAACAAGGTCCAATCAGGCTGAAACGTTACAGGAAGGTAGAATCTATTGAGTTGTAAGTGATCTGAACATTTCATGATGATAGCACTTTCCTAAGGGGGTCAAACCATGTCCCAAATGTCACCGGATCTGGTGTCAATTTAAAGTAGTAGTCCAGTTACACATTTGTGGGCTTATAACTTGGCTTTTGAATGTCCTAGAGAGGTCAGGTTTGTTTTAATGTACTCCAATAAACAGCCCCTACAACCACAAAAAGGAATGGAGTCATTAGCACTTATGGTTTGTAAATGGCACCCAGAATTATGTTGCACGAAGCAAAATTTTACATCATTCTGGGTTCATTTGTGTGAAAACAAGGTCCAACCAGGCTGAAACGTTACAGGAAGGTAGAATCTATTGAGTTGTAAGTGATCTGAACGTTTCATGATGATAGCACTTTCCTAAGGGGGTCAAACCATGTCCCAAAGGTCACCGGATCTGGTGTCACTTTAAAGAAGTAGTCCAGTTACACATTTGTGGTCTTATAACTTGGCTTCTGAATGTCCTAGAGAGGTCAGGTTTGTTTTAGTGTACTCCAATCAACAGCCCCTACAACCACAAAAAGGAATGGAGTCATTAGCGCTTATGGTTTGTAAATGGCACCCAGAATTATGTTGCACGAAGCACAATTTCACATCATTCTGGGTCCATTTGTGTGAAAACAAGGTCCAATCAGGCTGAAACAATACAGGAAGGTAGAATCTATTAAGTTGTAAGTGATCTGAACGTTTAATGATGATAGCTTTTCCCTAAGGGGGTCAAACCATGTCCCAAAGGTCACCGGATCTGGTGTCTAAAGAAGTAGTCCAGTTACAAATGTGTGGGCTTATAACTTGGCTTCTGAATGTCCTAGAGAGATCAGGTTTGTTTTAGTATACTCCAATCAACAGCCCCTACAACCACAAAAAGGAATGGAGTAATTAGACTTATGGTTTTTAAATGGCACCCAGAATTATGTTGCACGAAGCACAATTTCACATCATTCTGGGTTCATTTGTGTGAAAACAAGGTCCAATCAGGCTGAAACGTTACAGGAAGGTAGAATCTATTGCGTTGTAAGTGATCTGAACGTTTCATGATGATAGCACTTTCCTAAGGGGGTCAAACCATGTCCCAAAGGTCACCGGATCTGGTGTCAATTTAAAGTAGTAGTCCAGTTACACATTTGTGGGCTTAAACCTTGGCTTCTTAATGTCCTAGAGTGATCAGGTTTGTTTTAGTGTACTCCAATGAACAGCCCCTACAACCACAAAAAGGAATTGAGACATTAGCACTTATGGTTTTTAAATGGCACCCAGAATTATGTTGCACGAAGCACAATTTCACATCATTCTGGGTTCATTTGTGTAAAAACAAGGTCCAATCAGGCTGAAACAATACAGGAAGGTAGAATCTATTGAGTTGTAAGTGATCTGAACGTTTCAAGATGATCGCACATTCCTATAGGGGGTCAAACCATGTCCCAAATGTCACCGGGCCTGGTGTCACTTTAAAGAAATAGTCCAGTTACACCTTTGTGGGCTTATAACTTGGCTTCTGAATGTCCTAGAGAGGTTAGGTTTGTTTTAGTGTACTCCAATCAAAAGCCCCTACAACCACAAAAAGGAATGGAGTCATTAGCACTTATGGTTTGTAAATGGCACCCAGAATTACGTTGCACGAAGCACAATTTCACATCATTCTGGGTTCATTTGTATGAAAACAAGGTCCAATCAGGCTGAAATGTTACAGGAAGGTAGAATCTATTGAGTTGTAAGTGATCTGAACGTTTCATGATGATAGCACTTTCCTAAGGGGGACAAACCATGTCCCAAAGGTCACTGGATCTGGTGTCAATTTAAAGAAGTAGTCCAGTTACACATTTGTGGGCTTATAACTTGGCTTCTTAATGTCCTAGAGCGATCAGGTTTGTTTTAGTGTACTCCAATCAACAGCCCCTACAACCACAAAAAGGAATGGAGTCATTAGCACTTATGGTTTGTAAATGGCACCCAGAATTATGTTGCACAAAGCACAATTTCACATCATTCTGGGTCCATTTGTGTGAAAACAAGGTCCAATCAGGCTGAAACATTACATGAAGGTAGAATCTATTAAGTTGTAAGTGATCTGAACGTTTCATGATGATAGCACTTCCCTAAGGGGGTCAAACCATGTCCCAAAGGTCACCGGATCTGGTGTCTAAAGAAGTAGTGCAGTTACACATTTGTGGGCTTATAACTTGGCTTCTGAATGTCCTAGAGAGATCAGGTTTGTTTTAGTATACTCCAATCAACAGTCCCTACAACCACAAAAATGAATGGAGTCATTAGCACTTATGGTTTTTAAATGGCACCCAGAATTATGTTGCACGAAGCACAATTTCACATCATTCTGGGTTCATTTGTGTGAAAACAAGGTCCAATCAGGCTGAAACGTTACAGGAAGGTATAATCTATTGAGTTGTAAGTGATCTGAACGTTTCATGATGATAGCACTTTCCTAAGGGGGTCAAACCATGTCCCAAAGGTCACCGGATCTGGTGTCACTTTAAAGAAGTAGTCCAGTTACACATTTGTGGGCTTATAACTTGGCTTCTGAATGTCCTAGAGAGGTCAGGTTTGTTTTAGTGTACTCCAATCAACAGCCCCTACAACCACAAAAAGGAATGGAGTCATTAGCACTTATGGTTTGTAAATGGCACCCAGAATTATGTTGCACGAAGCACAATTTCACATCATTCTGGGTCCATTTGTGTGAAAACAATGTCCAATCAGGCTGAAACATTACAGGAAGGTAGAATCTATTAAGTTGTAAGTGATCTGAACGTTTCATGATGATAGCACTTCCCTAAGGGGGTCAAACCATGTCCCAAAGGTCACCGGATCTGGTGTCTAAAGAAGTAGTCCAGTTACAAATTTGTGGGCTTATAACTTGGCTTCTAAATGTCCTAGAGAGATCAGGTTTGTTTTAGTATACTCCAATCAACAGCCCCTACAACCACAAAAAGGAATGGAGTCATTAGACTTATGGTTTTTAAATGGCACCCAGAATTATGTTGCACGAAGCACAATTTCACATCATTCTGGGTTCATTTGTGTGAAAACAAGGTCCAATCAGGCTGAAACAATACAGGAAGGTAGAATCTATTGAGTTGTAAGTGATCTGAACGTTTCATGATGATAGCGCTTTCCTAAGGGGGTCAAACCATGTCCCAAAGGTCACCGGATCTGGTGTCAATTTAAAGAAGTAGTCCAGTTACACATTTGGGGGCTTATAACTTGGCTTCTGAATGTCCTAGAGAGATCAGGTTTGTTTTAGTATACTCCAATCCACAGCCCCTACAACCACAAAAAGGAATGGAGTCATTAGCACTTATGGTTTTTAAATGGCACCCAGAATTATGTTGCACGAAGCACAATTTCACATCATTCTGGGTTCATTTGTGTGAAAACAAGGTCCAATCAGGCTGAAACGTTACAGGAAGGTAGAATCTATTGAGTTGTAAGTGATCTGAACGTTTCATGATGATAGCACTTTCCTAAGGGGGTCAAACCATGTCCCAAAGGTCACCGGATCTGGTGTCACTTTAAAGAAGTAGTCCAGTTACACATTTGTGGGCTTACAACTTGGCTTCTGATTGTCCTAGAGAGGTCAGGTTTGTTTTAGTGTACTCCAATCAACAGTCCCTACAACTACAAAAAGGAATGGAGTCATTAGCACTTATGGTTTTTAAATGGCACCCAGAATTATGTTGCACGAAGCACAATTTCACATCATTCTGGGTTCATTTGTGTGAAAACAAGGTCCAATCAGGCTGAAACGTTACAAGAAGGTAGAATCTATTGAGTTGTAACTGATCTGAACGTTTCATGATGATAGCACTTTCCTAAGGGGGTCAAACCATGTCCCAAAGGTCACTGGATCTGGTGTCAATTTAAAGAAGTAGTCCAGTTACACATTTGTGGGCTTATAACTTGGCTTATGAATGTCCTAGAGAAATCAGGTTTGTTTTAATGTACTCCAATCAACAGCCCGTACAACCACAAAAAGGAATGGAGTCATTAGCACTTATGGTTTGTAAGTGGCACCCAGAATTATGTTGCACGAAGCACAATTTCACATCATTCTGGGTCAATTTGTGTGAAAACAAGGTCCAATCCGGCTGAAACGCTACAAGAAGGTAGAATCTATTGAGTTGTAAGTGATCTGAACGCTTCAAGATGATCGCACATTCCTATAGGGGGTCAAACCATGTCCCAAAGGTCACCGGGCCAAGTGTCACTTTAAAGAAGTAGTCCAGTTACACCTTTGTGGGCTTATAACTTGGCTTCTGAATGTCCTAGAGAGATCAGGTTTGTTTTAGTATACTCCAATCAACAGCCCCTACAACCACAAAAATGAATGGAGTCATTAGCACTTATGGTTTTTAAATGGCACCCAGAATTATGTTGCACAAAGCACAATTTCACATCATTCTGGGTCCATTTGTTTGAAAACAAGGTCCAATCAGGCTGATACGTTACAAGAAGGTAGAATCTATTGAGTTGTAAGTGATCTGAACGTTTCATGATGATAGCACTTTCCTAAGGGGGTCAAACCATGTCCCAAAGGTCACCGGATCTGGTGTCAATTTAAAGAAGTAGTCTAGTTACACATTTGTGGGCTTATAACTTGGCTTCTGAATGTCCTAGAGAGATCAGGTTTGTTTTAATGTACTCCAATCAACAGCCCCTACAACCACAAGAAGGAATTGAGTCATTAGCATTTATGGTTTGTAAATGGCACCCAGAATTATGTTGCACGAAGCACAATTTCACATCATTCTGGGTTCATTTGTGTGAAAACAAGGTCCAATCAGGCTGAAACGTTACATGAAGGTAGAATCTATTGAGTTGTAAGTGATCTGAAGGTTTCATGATGATAGCACTTTCCTAAGGGGGTCAAACAATGTCTCAAAGGTCACCGGATCTGGTGTCAATTTAAAGAATTAGTCCAGTTACACATTTGTGGGCTTATAACTTGGCTTCTGAATGTCCTAGAGCGATCAGGTTTGTTTTAGTGTTCTCCAATCAACAGCCCCTAGAACCACAAAAAGGAATGGAGACATTAGCACTTATGGTTTTTAAATGGCACCCA
Organism: Nothobranchius furzeri; assembly: GCF_043380555.1. Lineage (NCBI taxonomy): Eukaryota > Metazoa > Chordata > Actinopteri > Cyprinodontiformes > Nothobranchiidae > Nothobranchius > Nothobranchius furzeri. Next base: position 5,506,072 of record NC_091746.1, on the reverse strand, counting down.
GAATTATGTTGCACGAAGCACAATTTCACATCATTCTGGGTTCATTTGTGTGAAAACAAGGTCCAATCAGGCTGAAACGTTACAGGAAGGTAGAATCTATTGAGTTGTAAGTGATCTGAACGTTTCATGATGATAGTACTTTCCTAAGGGGGTCAAACCATGTCCCAAAGGTCACCGGATCTGGTGTCTAAAGAAGTAGTCCAGTTACACATTTGTGGGTTTATAACTTGGCTTCTGAATGTCCTACAGAGATCAGGTTTGTTTTAGTATACTCCAATCAACAGCCCCTACAACCACAAAAAGGAATGGAGTCATTAGCACAAATGGTTTTTAAATGGCACCCAGAATTATGTTGCACGAAGCACAATTTCACATCATTCTGGGTTCATTTGTGTGAAAACAAGGTCCAATCAGGCTGAAACGTTACAGGAAGGTAGAATCTATTGAGTTGTAAGGGATTTGAACGTTTCATGATGATAGCACTTTCCTAAGGGGGTCAAACAATGTCCCAAAGGTCACCGGATCTGGTGTCAATTTAAAGAAGTAGTCCAGTTACACATTTGTGGGCTTATAACTTGGCTTCTGAATGTCCTAGAGCGATCAGGTTTGCTTTAGTGTACTCCAATCAACAGCCCCTACAACCACAAACAGGAATGTAGACATTAGCACTTATGGTTTTTAAATGGCACCCAGAATTATGTTGCACGAAGCACAATTTCACATCATTCTGGGTTCATTTGTGTGAAAACAAGGTCCAATCAGGCTGAAACAATACAGGAAGGTAGAATCTATTGAGTTGTAAGTGATCTGAACGTTTCATGATGATCGCACTTTCCTAAGGGGGTCAAACCATGTCCCAAAGGTCACCGGATCTGGTGTCACTTTAAAGAAGTAGTCCAGTTACACATTTGTGGGCTTATAACTTGGCTTCTGAATGTCCTAGAGAGGTCAGGGTTGTTTTAGTGTACTCCAATCAACAGCCCCTACAACCACAAAAAGGAATGGAGTCATTAGCACTTATGGTTTGTAATTGGCACCCAGAATTATGTTGCACGAAGCACAATTTCACATCATTCTGGGTCCATTTGTGTGAAAACAAGGTCCAATCAGGCTGAAACGTTACATGAAGGTAGAATCTATTGAGTTGTAAGTGATCTGAAGGTTTCATGATGATAGCACTTTCCTAAGGGGGTCAAACAATGTCTCAAAGGTCACCGGATCTGGTGTCTAAAGAAGTAGTCCAGTTACACATTTGTGGGCTTATAACTTGGCTTCTGAATGTCCTAGAGCGATTAGGTTTGTTTTAGTGTTCTCCAATCAACAGCCCCTAGAACCACAAAAAGGAATGGAGACATTAGCACTTATAGTTTTTAAATGGCACCCAGAATTATGTTGCACGAAGCACAATTTCACATCATTCTGGGTTCATTTGTGTGAAAACAAGGTCCAATCAGGCTGAAACGTTACAGGAAGGTAGAATCTATTGAGTTGTAAGTGATCTGAACGTTTCATGATGATAGTACTTTCCTAAGGGGGTCAAACCATGTCCCAAAGGTCACCGGATCTGGTGTCTAAAGAAGTAGTCCAGTTACACATTTGTGGGTTTATAACTTGGCTTCTGAATGTCCTACAGAGATCAGGTTTGTTTTAGTATACTCCAATCAACAGCCCCTACAACCACAAAAAGGAATGGAGTCATTAGCACAAATGGTTTTTAAATGGCACCCAGAATTATGTTGCACGAAGCACAATTTCACATCATTCTGGGTTCATTTGTGTGAAAACAAGGTCCAATCAGGCTGAAACGTTACAGGAAGGTAGAATCTATTGAGTTGTAAGGGATTTGAACGTTTCATGATGATAGCACTTTCCTAAGGGGGTCAAACAATGTCCCAAAGGTCACCGGATCTGGTGTCAATTTAAAGAAGTAGTCCAGTTACACATTTGTGGGCTTATAACTTGGCTTCTGAATGTCCTAGAGCGATCAGGTTTGCTTTAGTGTACTCCAATCAACAGCCCCTACAACCACAAACAGGAATGTAGACATTAGCACTTATGGTTTTTAAATGGCACCCAGAATTATGTTGCACGAAGCACAATTTCACATCATTCTGGGTTCATTTGTGTGAAAACAAGGTCCAATCAGGCTGAAACAATACAGGAAGGTAGAATCTATTGAGTTGTAAGTGATCTGAACGTTTCATGATGATCGCACTTTCCTAAGGGGGTCAAACCATGTCCCAAAGGTCACCGGATCTGGTGTCACTTTAAAGAAGTAGTCCAGTTACACATTTGTGGGCTTATAACTTGGCTTCTGAATGTCCTAGAGAGGTCAGGGTTGTTTTAGTGTACTCCAATCAACAGCCCCTACAACCACAAAAAGGAATGGAGTCATTAGCACTTATGGTTTGTAATTGGCACCCAGAATTATGTTGCACGAAGCACAATTTCACATCATTCTGGGTCCATTTGTGTGAAAACAAGGTCCAATCAGGCTGAAACGTTACATGAAGGTAGAATCTATTGAGTTGTAAGTGATCTGAAGGTTTCATGATGATAGCACTTTCCTAAGGGGGTCAAACAATGTCTCAAAGGTCACCGGATCTGGTGTCTAAAGAAGTAGTCCAGTTACACATTTGTGGGCTTATAACTTGGCTTCTGAATGTCCTAGAGCGATCAGGTTTGTTTTAGTGTTCTCCAATCAACAGCCCCTAGAACCACAAAAAGGAATGGAGACATTAGCACTTATAGTTTTTAAATGGCACCCAGAATTATGTTGCACGAAGCACAATTTCACATCATTCTGGGTTCATTTGTGTGAAAACAAGGTCCAATCAGGCTGAAACGTTACAGGAAGGTAGAATCTATTGAGTTGTAAGTGATCTGAACGTTTCATGATGATAGTACTTTCCTAAGGGGGTCAAACCATGTCCCAAAGGTCACCGGATCTGGTGTCTAAAGAAGTAGTCCAGTTACACATTTGTGGGTTTATAACTTGGCTTCTGAATGTCCTACAGAGATCAGGTTTGTTTTAGTATACTCCAATCAACAGCCCCTACAACCACAAAAAGGAATGGAGTCATTAGCACATATGGTTTTTAAATGGCACCCAGAATTATGTTGCACGAAGCACAATTTCACATCATTCTGGGTTCATTTGTGTGAAAACAAGGTCCAATCAGGCTGAAACGTTACAGGAAGGTAGAATCTATTGAGTTGTAAGGGATTTGAACGTTTCATGATGATAGCACTTTCCTAAGGGGGTCAAACAATGTCCCAAAGGTCACCGGATCTGGTGTCAATTTAAAGAAGTAGTCCAGTTACACATTTGTGGGCTTATAACTTGGCTTCTGAATGTCCTAGAGCGATCAGGTTTGCTTTAGTGTACTCCAATCAACAGCCCCTACAACCACAAACAGGAATGTAGACATTAGCACTTATGGTTTTTAAATGGCACCCAGAATTATGTTGCACGAAGCACAATTTCACATCATTCTGGGTTCATTTGTGTGAAAACAAGGTCCAATCAGGCTGAAACAATACAGGAAGGTAGAATCTATTGAGTTGTAAGTGATCTGAACGTTTCATGATGATCGCACTTTCCTAAGGGGGTCAAACCATGTCCCAAAGGTCACCGGATCTGGTGTCACTTTAAAGAAGTAGTCCAGTTACACATTTGTGGGCTTATAACTTGGCTTCTGAATGTCCTAGAGAGGTCAGGGTTGTTTTAGTGTACTCCAATCAACAGCCCCTACAACCACAAAAAGGAATGGAGTCATTAGCACTTATGGTTTGTAATTGGCACCCAGAATTATGTTGCACGAAGCACAATTTCACATCATTCTGGGTCCATTTGTGTGAAAACAAGGTCCAATCAGGCTGAAACGTTACATGAAGGTAGAATCTATTGAGTTGTAAGTGATCTGAAGGTTTCATGATGATAGCACTTTCCTAAGGGGGTCAAACAATGTCTCAAAGGTCACCGGATCTGGTGTCAATTTAAAGAAGTAGTCCAGTTACACATTTGTGGGCTTATAACTTGGCTTCTGAATGTCCTAGAGCGATCAGGTTTGTTTTAGTGTTCTCCAATCAACAGCCCCTAGAACCACAAAAAGGAATGGAGACATTAGCACTTATGGTTTTTAAATGGCACCCAGAATTATGTTGCACGAAGCACAATTTCACATAATTCTGGGTTCATTTGTGTGAAAACAAGGTCCAATCAGGCTGAAACGTTACAGGAAGGTAGAATCTATTGAGTTGTAAGTGATCTGAACGTTTCATGATGATAGTACTTTCCTAAGGGGGTCAAACCATGTCCCAAAGGTCACCGGATCTGGTGTCTAAAGAAGTAGTCCAGTTACACATTTGTGGGCTTATAACTTGGCTTCTGAATGTCCTACAGAGATCAGGTTTGTTTTAGTATACTCCAATCAACAGCCCCTACAACCACAAAAAGGAATGGAGTAATTAGCACTTATGGTTTTTAAATGGCACCCAGAATTATGTTGCACGAAGCACAATTTCACATCATTCTGGGTTCATTTGTGTGAAAACAAGGTCCAATCAGGCTGAAACGTTACAGGAAGGTAGAATCTATTGAGTTGTAAGGGATTTGAACGTTTCATGATGATAGCACTTTCCTAAGGGGGTCAAACAATGTCCCAAAGGTCACCGGATCTGGTGTCAATTTAAAGAAGTAGTCCAGTTACACATTTGTGGGCTTATAACTTGGCTTCTGAATGTCCTAGAGCGATCAGGTTTGCTTTAGTGTACTCCAATCAACAGCCCCTACAACCACAAACAGGAATGTAGACATTAGCACTCATGGTTTTTAAATGGCACCCAGAATTATGTTGCACGAAGCACAATTTCACATCATTCTGGGTTCATTTGTGTGAAAACAAGGTCCAATCAGGCTGAAACAATACAGGAAGGGAGAATCTATTGAGTTGTAAGTGATCTGAACGTTTCATGATGATCGCACTTTCCTAAGGGGGTCAAACCATGTCCCAAAGGTCACCGGATCTGGTGTCACTTTAAAGAAGTAGTCCAGTTACACATTTGTGGGCTTATAACTTGGCTTCTGAATGTCCTAGAGAGGTCAGGGTTGTTTTAATGTACTCCAATCAACAGCCCCTACAACCACAAAAAGGAATGGAGTCATTAGCACTTATGGTTTGTAATTGGCACCCAGAATTATGTTGCACGAAGCACAATTTCACATCATTCTGGGTCCATTTGTGTGAAAACAAGGTCCAATCAGGCTGAAACGTTACAGGAAGGTAGAATCTATTAAGTTGTAAGTGATCTGAACGTTTAATGATGATAGCTTTTCCCTAAGGGGGTCAAACCATGTCCCAAAGGTCACCGGATCTGGTGTCTAAAGAAGTAGTCCAGTTACAAATTTGTGGGCTTATAACTTGGCTTCTGAATGTCCTAGAGAGATCAGGTTTGTTTTAGTATACTCCAATCAACAGCCCCTACAACCACAAAAAGGAATGGAGTCATTAGCACTTATGGTTTTTAAATGGCACCCAGAATTATGTTGCACGAAGCACAATTTCACATCATTCTGGGTTCATTTGTGTGAAAACAAGGTCCAATCAGGCTGAAACGTTACAGGAAGGTAGAATCTATTGAGTTGTAAGTGATCTGAACATTTCATGATGATAGCACTTTCCTAAGGGGGTCAAACCATGTCCCAAATGTCACCGGATCTGGTGTCAATTTAAAGTAGTAGTCCAGTTACACATTTGTGGGCTTATAACTTGGCTTTTGAATGTCCTAGAGAGGTCAGGTTTGTTTTAATGTACTCCAATCAACAGCCCCTACAACCACAAAAAGGAATGGAGTCATTAGCAGTTATGGTTTGTAAATGGCACCCAGAATTAAGTTGCACGAAGCAAAATTTCACATCATTCTGGGTTCATTTGTGTGAAAACAAGGTCCAACCAGGCTGAAACGTTACAGGAAGGTAGAATCTATTGAGTTGTAAGTGATCTGAACGTTTCATGATGATAGCACTTTCCTAAGGGGGTCAAACCATGTCCCAAAGGTCACCGGATCTGGTGTCACTTTAAAGAAGTAGTCCAGTTACACATTTGTGGTCTTATAACTTGGCTTCTGAATGTCCTAGAGAGGTCAGGTTTGTTTTAGTGTACTCCAATCAACAGCCCCTACAACCACAAAAAGGAATGGAGTCATTAGCGCTTATGGTTTGTAAATGGCACCCAGAATTATGTTGCACGAAGCACAATTTCACATCATTCTGGGTCCATTTGTGTGAAAACAAGGTCCAATCAGGCTGAAACATTACAGGAAGGTAGAATCTTTTAAGTTGTAAGTGATCTGAACGTTTAATGATGATAGCTTTTCCCTAAGGGGGTCAAACCATGTCCCAAAGGTCACCGGATCTGGTGTCTAAAGAAGTAGTCCAGTTACAAATGTGTGGGCTTATAACTTGGCTTCTGAATGTCCTAGAGAGATCAGGTTTGTTTTAGTATACTCCAATCAACAGCCCCTACAACCACAAAAAGGAATGGAGTCATTAGACTTATGGTTTTTAAATGGCACCCAGAATTATGTTGCACGAAGCACAATTTCACATCATTCTGGGTTCATTTGTGTGAAAACAAGGTCCAATCAGGCTGAAACGTTACAGGAAGGTAGAATCTATTGCGTTGTAAGTGATCTGAACGTTTCATGATGATAGCACTTTCCTAAGGGGGTCAAACCATGTCCCAAAGGTCACCGGATCTGGTGTCAATTTAAAGTAGTAGTCCAGTTACACATTTGTGGGCTTAAACCTTGGCTTCTTAATGTCCTAGAGTGATCAGGTTTGTTTTAGTGTACTCCAATCAACAGCCCCTACAACCACAAAAAGGAATTGAGACATTAGCACTTATGGTTTTTAAATGGCACCCAGAATTATGTTGCACAAAGCACAATTTCACATCATTCTGGGTCCATTTGTGTGAAAACAAGGTCCAATCAGGCTGAAACAATACAGGAAGGTATAATCTATTGAGTTGTAAGTGATCTGAACGTTTCATGATGATAGCACTTTCCTAAGGGGGTCAAACCATGTCCCAAAGGTCACCGGATCTGGTGTCACTTTAAAGAAGTAGTCCAGTTACACATTTGTGGGCTTATAACTTGGCTTCTGAATGTCCTAGAGAGGTCAGGTTTGTTTTAGTGTACTCCAATCAACAGCCCCTACAACCACAAAAAGGAATGGAGTCATTAGCACTTATGGTTTGTAAATGGCACCCAGAATTATGTTGCACGAAGCACAATTTCACATCATTCTGGGTCCATTTGTGTGAAAACAATGTCCAATCAGGCTGAAACATTACAGGAAGGTAGAATCTATTAAGTTGTAAGTGATCTGAACATTTCATGATGATAGCACTTCCCTAAGGGGGTCAAACCATGTCCCAAAGGTCACCGGATCTGGTGTCTAAAGAAGTAGTCCAGTTACAAATTTGTGGGCTTATAACTTGGCTTCTAAATGTCCTAGAGAGATCAGGTTTGTTTTAGTATACTCCAATCAACAGCCCCTACAACCACAAAAAGGAATGGAGTCATTAGACTTATGGTTTTTAAATGGCACCCAGAATTATGTTGCACGAAGCACAATTTCACATCATTCTGGGTTCATTTGTGTGAAAACAAGGTCCAATCAGGCTGAAACAATACAGGAAGGTAGAATCTATTGAGTTGTAAGTGATCTGAACGTTTCATGATGATAGCGCTTTCCTAAAGGGGTCAAACCATGTCCCAAAGGTCACCGGATCTGGTGTCAATTTAAAGAAGTAGTCCAGTTACACATTTGGGGGCTTATAACTTGGCTTCTGAATGTCCTAGAGAGATCAGGTTTGTTTTAGTGTACTCCAATCAACAGTCCCTACAACTACAAAAAGGAATGGAGTCATTAGCACTTATGGTTTTTAAATGGCACCCAGAATTATGTTGCACGAAGCACAATTTCACATCATTCTGGGTTCATTTGTGTGAAAACAAGGTCCAATCAGGCTGAAACGTTACAAGAAGGTAGAATCTATTGAGTTGTAACTGATCTGAACGTTTCATGATGATAGCACTTTCCTAAGGGGGTCAAACCATGTCCCAAAGGTCACTGGATCTGGTGTCAATTTAAAGAAGTAGTCCAGTTACACATTTGTGGGCTTATAACTTGGCTTATGAATGTCCTAGAGAAATCAGGTTTGTTTTAATGTACTCCAATCAACAGCCCCTACAACCACAAAAAGGAATGGATTCATTAGCACTTATGGTTTGTAAGTGGCACCCAGAATTATGTTGCACGAAGCACAATTTCACATCATTCTGGGTCAATTTGTGTGAAAACAAGGTCCAATCCGGCTGAAACGCTACAAGAAGGTAGAATCTATTGAGTTGTAAGTGATCTCAACGCTTCAAGATGATCGCACATTCCTATAGGGGGTCAAACCATGTCCCAAAGGTCACCGGGCCAAGTGTCACTTTAAAGAAGTAGTCCAGTTACACCTTTGTGGGCTTATAACTTGGCTTCTGAATGTCCTAGAGAGATCAGGTTTGTTTTAGTATACTCCAATCAACAGCCCCTACAACCACAAAAATGAATGGAGTCATTAGCACTTATGGTTTTTAAATGGCACCCAGAATTATGTTGCACGAAGCACAATTTCACATCATTCTGGGTCCATTTGTTTGAAAACAAGGTCCAATCAGGCTGATACGTTACAAGAAGGTAGAATCTATTGAGTTGTAAGTGATCTGAACGTTTCATGATGATAGCACTTTCCTAAGGGGGTCAAACCATGTCCCAAAGGTCACCGGATCTGGTGTCAATTTAAAGAAGTAGTCTAGTTACACATTTGTGGGCTTATAACTTGGCTTCTGAATGTCCTAGAGAGATCAGGTTTGTTTTAATGTACTCCAATCAACAGCCCCTACATTCACAAGAAGGAATTGAGTCATTAGCATTTATGGTTTGTAAATGGCACCCAGAATTATGTTGCACGAAGCACAATTTCACATCATTCTGGGTTCATTTGTGTGAAAACAAGGTCCAATCAGGCTGAAACGTTACATGAAGGTAGAATCTATTGAGTTGTAAATGATCTGAAGGTTTCATGATGATAGCACTTTCCTAAGGGGGTCAAACAATGTCTCAAAGGTCACCGGATCTGGTGTCAATTTAAAGAAGTAGTCCAGTTACACATTTGTGGGCTTATAACTTGGCTTCTGAATGTCCTAGAGCGATCAGGTTTGTTTTAGTGTTCTCCAATCAACAGCCCCTAGAACCACAAAAAGGAATGGAGACATTAGCACTTATGGTTTTTAAATGGCACCCAGAATTATGTTGCACGAAGCACAATTTCACATCATTCTGGGTTCATTTGTGTGAAAACAAGGTCCAATCAGGCTGAAACGTTACAGGAAGGTAGAATCTATTGAGTTGTAAGTGATCTGAACGTTTCATGATGATAGTACTTTCCTAAGGGGGTCAAACCATGTCCCAAAGGTCACCGGATCTGGTGTCTAAAGAAGTAGTCCAGTTACACATTTGTGGGCTTATAACTTGGCTTCTGAATGTCCTACAGAGATCAGGTTTGTTTTAGTATACTCCAATCAACAGCCCCTACAACCACAAAAAGGAATGGAGTCATTAGCACTTATGGTTTTTAAATGGCACCCAGAATTATGTTGCACGAAGCACAATTTCACATCATTCTGCGTTCATTTGTGTGAAAACAAGGTCCAATCAGGCTGAAACGTTACAGGAAGGTAGAATCTATTGAGTTGTAAGGGATTTGAACGTTTCATGATGATAGCACTTTCCTAAGGGGGTCAAACAATGTCCCAAAGGTCACCGGATCTGGTGTCAATTTAAAGAAGTAGTCCAGTTACACATTTGTGGGCTTATAACTTGGCTTCTGAATGTCCTAGAGCGATCAGGTTTGCTTTAGTGTACTCCAATCAACAGCCCCTACAACCACAAACAGGAATGTAGACATTAGCACTTATGGTTTTTAAATGGCACCCAGAATTATGTTGCACGAAGCACAATTTCACATCATTCTGGGTTCATTTGTGTGAAAACAAGGTCCAATCAGGCTGAAACAATACAGGAAGGTAGAATCTATTGAGTTGTAAGTGATCTGAACGTTTCATGATGATCGCACTTTCCTAAGGGGGTCAAACCATGTCCCAAAGGTCACCGGATCTGGTGTCACTTTAAAGAAGTAGTCCAGTTACACATTTGTGGGCTTATAACTTGGCTTCTGAATGTCCTAGAGAGGTCAGGGTTGTTTTAGTGTACTCCAATCAACAGCCCCTACAACCACAAAAAGGAATGGAGTCATTAGCACTTATGGTTTGTAATTGGCACCCAGAATTATGTTGCACGAAGCACAATTTCACATCATTCTGGGTCCATTTGTGTGAAAACAAGGTCCAATCAGGCTGAAACGTTACAGGAAGGTAGAATCTATTAAGTTGTAAGTGATCTGAACGTTTAATGATGATAGCTTTTCCCTAAGGGGGTCAAACCATGTCCCAAAGGTCACCGGATCTGGTGTCTAAAGAAGTAGTCCAGTTACAAATTTGTGGGCTTATAACTTGGCTTCTGAATGTCCTAGAGAGATCAGGTTTGTTTTAGTATACTCCAATCAACAGCCCCTACAACCACAAAAAGGAATGGAGTCATTAGCACTTATGGTTTTTAAATGGCACCCAGAATTATGTTGCACGAAGCACAATTTCACATCATTCTGGGTTCATTTGTGTGAAAACAAGGTCCAATCAGGCTGAAACGTTACAGGAAGGTAGAATCTATTGAGTTGTAAGTGATCTGAACATTTCATGATGATAGCACTTTCCTAAGGGGGTCAAACCATGTCCCAAATGTCACCGGATCTGGTGTCAATTTAAAGTAGTAGTCCAGTTACACATTTGTGGGCTTATAACTTGGCTTTTGAATGTCCTAGAGAGGTCAGGTTTGTTTTAATGTACTCCAATCAACAGCCCCTACAACCACAAAAAGGAATGGAGTCATTAGCAGTTATGGTTTGTAAATGGCACCCAGAATTATGTTGCACGAAGCAAAATTTCACATCATTCTGGGTTCATTTGTGTGAAAACAAGGTCCAACCAGGCTGAAACGTTACAGGAAGGTAGAATCTATTGAGTTGTAAGTGATCTGAACGTTTCATGATGATAGCACTTTCCTAAGGGGGTCAAACCATGTCCCAAAGGTCACCGGATCTGGTGTCACTTTAAAGAAGTAGTCCAGTTACACATTTGTGGTCTTATAACTTGGCTTCTGAATGTCCTAGAGAGGTCAGGTTTGTTTTAGTGTACTCCAATCAACAGCCCCTACAACCACAAAAAGGAATGGAGTCATTAGCGCTTATGGTTTGTAAATGGCACCCAGAATTATGTTGCACGAAGCACAATTTCACATCATTCTGGGTCCATTTGTGTGAAAACAAGGTCCAATCAGGCTGAAACATTACAGGAAGGTAGAATCTATTAAGTTGTAAGTGATCTGAACGTTTAATGATGATAGCTTTTCCCTAAGGGGGTCAAACCATGTCCCAAAGGTCACCGGATCTGGTGTCTAAAGAAGTAGTCCAGTTACAAATGTGTGGGCTTATAACTTGGCTTCTGAATGTCCTAGAGAGATCAGGTTTGTTTTAGTATACTCCAATCAACAGCCCCTACAACCACAAAAAGGAATGGAGTCATTAGACTTATGGTTTTTAAATGGCACCCAGAATTATGTTGCACGAAGCACAATTTCACATCATTCTGGGTTCATTTGTGTGAAAACAAGGTCCAATCAGGCTGAAACGTTACAGGAAGGTAGAATCTATTGCGTTGTAAGTGATCTGAACGTTTCATGATGATAGCACTTTCCTAAGGGGGTCAAACCATGTCCCAAAGGTCACCGGATCTGGTGTCAATTTAAAGTAGTAGTCCAGTTACACATTTGTGGGCTTAAACCTTGGCTTCTTAATGTCCTAGAGTGATCAGGTTTGTTTTAGTGTACTCCAATCAACAGCCCCTACAACCACAAAAAGGAATTGAGACATTAGCACTTATGGTTTTTAAATGGCACCCAGAATTATGTTGCACAAAGCACAATTTCACATCATTCTGGGTCCATTTGTGTGAAAACAAGGTCCAATCAGGCTGAAACAATACAGGAAGGTATAATCTATTGAGTTGTAAGTGATCTGAACGTTTCATGATGATAGCACTTTCCTAAGGGGGTCAAACCATGTCCCAAAGGTCACCGGATCTGGTGTCACTTTAAAGAAGTAGTCCAGTTACACATTTGTGGGCTTATAACTTGGCTTCTGAATGTCCTAGAGAGGTCAGGTTTGTTTTAGTGTACTCCAATCAACAGCCCCTACAACCACAAAAAGGAATGGAGTCATTAGCACTTATGGTTTGTAAATGGCACCCAGAATTATGTTGCACGAAGCACAATTTCACATCATTCTGGGTCCATTTGTGTGAAAACAATGTCCAATCAGGCTGAAACATTACAGGAAGGTAGAATCTATTAAGTTGTAAGTGATCTGAACATTTCATGATGATAGCACTTCCCTAAGGGGGTCAAACCATGTCCCAAAGGTCACCGGATCTGGTGTCTAAAGAAGTAGTCCAGTTACAAATTTGTGGGCTTATAACTTGGCTTCTAAATGTCCTAGAGAGATCAGGTTTGTTTTAGTATACTCCAATCAACAGCCCCTACAACCACAAAAAGGAATGGAGTCATTAGACTTATGGTTTTTAAATGGCACCCAGAATTATGTTGCACGAAGCACAATTTCACATCATTCTGGGTTCATTTGTGTGAAAACAAGGTCCAATCAGGCTGAAACAATACAGGAAGGTAGAATATATTGAGTTGTAAGTGATCTGAACGTTTCATGATGATAGCGCTTTCCTAAAGGGGTCAAACCATGTCCCAAAGGTCACCGGATCTGGTGTCAATTTAAAGAAGTAGTCCAGTTACACATTTGGGGGCTTATAACTTGGCTTCTGAATGTCCTAGAGAGATCAGGTTTGTTTTAGTATACTCCAATCCACAGCCCCTACAACCACAAAAAGGAATGGAGTCATTAGCACTTATGGTTTTTAAATGGCACCCAGAATTATGTTGCACGAAGCACAATTTCACATCATTCTGGGTTCATTTGTGTGAAAACAAGGTCCAATCAGGCTGAAACGTTACAGGAAGGTAGAATCTATTGAGTTGTAAGTGATCTGAACGTTTCATGATGATAGCACTTTCCTAAGGGGGTCAAACCATGTCCCAAAGGTCACCGGATCTGGTGTCACTTTAAAGAAGTAGTCCAGTTACACATTTGTGGGCTTACAACTTGGCTTCTGAATGTCCTAGAGAGGTCAGGTTTGTTTTAGTGTACTCCAATCAACAGTCCCTACAACTACAAAAAGGAATGGAGTCATTAGCACTTATGGTTTTTAAATGGCACCCAGAATTATGTTGCACGAAGCACAATTTCACATCATTCTGGGTTCATTTGTGTGAAAACAAGGTCCAATCAGGCTGAAACGTTACAAGAAGGTAGAATCTATTAAGTTGTAACTGATCTGAACGTTTCATGATGATAGCACTTCCCTAAGGGGGTCAAACCATGTCCCAAAGGTCACCGGATCTGGTGTCTAAAGAAGTAGTCCAGTTACAAATTTGTGGGCTTGTAACTTGGCTTCTAAATGTCCTAGAGAGATCAGGTTTGTTTTAGTATACTCCAATCAACAGCCCCTACAACCACAAAAAGGAATGGAGTCATTAGACTTATGGTTTTTAAATGGCACCCAGAATTATGTTGCACGAAGCACAATTTCACATCATTCTGGGTTCATTTGTGTGAAAACAAGGTCCAATCAGGCTGAAACAATACAGGAAGGTAGAATCTATTGAGTTGTAAGTGATCTGAACGTTTCATGATGATAGCGCTTTCCTAAAGGGGTCAAACCATGTCCCAAAGGTCACCGGATCTGGTGTCAATTTAAAGAAGTAGTCCAGTTACACATTTGGGGGCTTATAACTTGGCTTCTGAATGTCCTAGAGAGATCAGGTTTGTTTTAGTATACTCCAATCCACAGCCCCTTCAACCACAAAAAGGAATGGAGTCATTAGCACTTATGGTTTTTAAATGGCACCCAGAATTATGTTGCACGAAGCACAATTTCACATCATTCTGGGTTCATTTGTGTGAAAACAAGGTCCAATCAGGCTGAAACGTTACAGGAAGGTAGAATCTATTGAGTTGTAAGTGATCTGAACGTTTCATGATGATAGCACTTTCCTAAGGGGGTCAAACCATGTCCCAAAGGTCACCGGATCTGGTGTCACTTTAAAGAAGTAGTCCAGTTACACATTTGTGGGCTTACAACTTGGCTTCTGAATGTCCTAGAGAGGTCAGGTTTGTTTTAGTGTACTCCAATCAACAGTCCCTACAACTACAAAAAGGAATGGAGTCATTAGCACTTATGGTTTTTAAATGGCACCCAGAATTATGTTGCACGAAGCACAATTTCACATCATTCTGGGTTCATTTGTGTGAAAACAAGGTCCAATCAGGCTGAAACGTTACAAGAAGGTAGAATCTATTGAGTTGTAACTGATCTGAACGTTTCATGATGATAGCACTTTCCTAAGGGGGTCAAACCATGTCCCAAAGGTCACTGGATCTGGTGTCAATTTAAAGAAGTAGTCCAGTTACACATTTGTGGGCTTATAACTTGGCTTATGAATGTCCTATAGAAATCAGGTTTGTTTTAATGTACTCCAATCAACAGCCCCTACAACCACAAAAAGGAATGGAGTCATTAGCACTTATGGTTTGTAAGTGGCACCCAGAATTATGTTGCACGAAGCACAATTTCACATCATTCTGGGTCAATTTGTGTGAAAACAAGGTCCAATCCGGCTGAAACGCTACAAGAAGGTAGAATCTATTGAGTTGTAAGTGATCTGAACGCTTCAAGATGATCGCACATTCCTATAGGGGGTCAAACCATGTCCCAAAGGTCACCGGGCCAAGTGTCACTTTAAAGAAGTAGTCCAGTTACACCTTTGTGGGCTTATAACTTGGCTTCTGAATGTCCTAGAGAGATCAGGTTTGTTTTAGTATACTCCAATCAACAGCCCCTACAACCACAAAAATGAATGGAGTCATTAGCACTTATGGTTTTTAAATGGCACCCAGAATTATGTTGCACGAAGCACAATTTCACATCATTCTGGGTCCATTTGTTTGAAAACAAGGTCCAATCAGGCTGATACGTTACAAGAAGGTAGAATCTATTGAGTTGTAAGTGATCTGAACGTTTCATGATGATAGCACTTTCCTAAGGGGGTCAAACCATGTCCCAAAGGTCACCGGATCTGGTGTCAATTTAAAGAAGTAGTCTAGTTACACATTTGTGGGCTTATAACTTGGCTTCTGAATGTCCTAGAGAGATCAGGTTTGTTTTAATGTACTCCAATCAACAGCCCCTACATTCACAAGAAGGAATTGAGTCATTAGCATTTATGGTTTGTAAATGGCACCCAGAATTATGTTGCACGAAGCACAATTTCACATCATTCTGGGTTCATTTGTGTGAAAACAAGGTCCAATCAGGCTGAAACGTTACATGAAGGTAGAATCTATTGAGTTGTAAGTGATCTGAAGGTTTCATGATGATAGCACTTTCCTAAGGGGGTCAAACAATGTCTCAAAGGTCACCGGATCTGGTGTCAATTTAAAGAAGTAGTCCAGTTACACATTTGTGGGCTTATAACTTGGCTTCTGAATGTCCTAGAGCGATCAGGTTTGTTTTAGTGTTCTCCAATCAACAGCCCCTAGAACCACAAAAAGGAATGGAGACATTAGCACTTATGGTTTTTAAATGGCACCCAGAATTATGTTGCACGAAGCACAATTTCACATCATTCTGGGTTCATTTGTGTGAAAACAAGGTCCAATCAGGCTGAAACGTTACAGGAAGGTAGAATCTATTGAGTTGTAAGTGATCTGAACGTTTCATGATGATAGTACTTTCCTAAGGGGGTCAAACCATGTCCCAAAGGTCACCGGATCTGGTGTCTAAAGAAGTAGTCCAGTTACACATTTGTGGGCTTATAACTTGGCTTCTGAATGTCCTACAGAGATCAGGTTTGTTTTAGTATACTCCAATCAACAGCCCCTACAACCACAAAAAGGAATGGAGTCATTAGCACTTATGGTTTTTAAATGGCACCCAGAATTATGTTGCACGAAGCACAATTTCACATCATTCTGGGTTCATTTGTGTGAAAACAAGGTCCAATCAGGCTGAAACGTTACAGGAAGGTAGAATCTATTGAGTTGTAAGGGATTTGAACGTTTCATGATGATAGCACTTTCCTAAGGGGGTCAAACAATGTCCCAAAGGTCACCGGATCTGGTGTCAATTTAAAGAAGTAGTCCAGTTACACATTTGTGGGCTTATAACTTGGCTTCTGAATGTCCTAGAGCGATCAGGTTTGCTTTAGTGTACTCCAATCAACAGCCCCTACAACCACAAACAGGAATGTAGACATTAGCACTTATGGTTTTTAAATGGCACCCAGAATTATGTTGCACGAAGCACAATTTCACATCATTCTGGGTTCATTTGTGTGAAAACAAGGTCCAATCAGGCTGAAACAATACAGGAAGGTAGAATCTATTGAGTTGTAAGTGATCTGAACGTTTCATGATGATCGCACTTTCCTAAGGGGGTCAAACCATGTCCCAAAGGTCACCGGATCTGGTGTCACTTTAAAGAAGTAGTCCAGTTACACATTTGTGGGCTTATAACTTGGCTTCTGAATGTCCTAGAGAGGTCAGGGTTGTTTTAGTGTACTCCAATCAACAGCCCCTACAACCACAAAAAGGAATGGAGTCATTAGCACTTATGGTTTGTAATTGGCACCCAGAATTATGTTGCACGAAGCACAATTTCACATCATTCTGGGTTCATTTGTGTGAAAACAAGGTCCAATCAGGCTGAAACGTTACAAGAAGGTAGAATCTATTGAGTTGTAACTGATCTGAACGTTTCATGATGATAGCACTTTCCTAAGGGGGTCAAACCATGTCCCAAAGGTCACTGGATCTGGTGTCAATTTAAAGAAGTAGTCCAGTTACACATTTGTGGGCTTATAACTTGGCTTATGAATGTCCTAGAGAAATCAGGTTTGTTTTAATGTACTCCAATCAACAGCCCCTACAACCACAAAAAGGAATGGAGTCATTAGCACTTATGGTTTGTAAGTGGCACCCAGAATTATGTTGCACGAAGCACAATTTCACATCATTCTGGGTCAATTTGTGTGAAAACAAGGTCCAATCCGGCTGAAACGCTACAAGAAGGTAGAATCTATTGAGTTGTAAGTGATCTGAACGCTTCAAGATGATCGCACATTCCTATAGGGGGTCAAACCATGTCCCAAAGGTCACCGGGCCAAGTGTCACTTTAAAGAAGTAGTCCAGTTACACCTTTGTGGGCTTATAACTTGGCTTCTGAATGTCCTAGAGAGATCAGGTTTGTTTTAGTATACTCCAATCAACAGCCCCTACAACCACAAAAATGAATGGAGTCATTAGCACTTATGGTTTTTAAATGGCACCCAGAATTATGTTGCACGAAGCACAATTTCACATCATTCTGGGTCCATTTGTTTGAAAACAAGGTCCAATCAGGCTGATACGTTACAAGAAGGTAGAATCTATTGAGTTGTAAGTGATCTGAACGTTTCATGATGATAGCACTTTCCTAAGGGGGTCAAACCATGTCCCAAAGGTCACCGGATCTGGTGTCAATTTAAAGAAGTAGTCTAGTTACACATTTGTGGGCTTATAACTTGGCTTCTGAATGTCCTAGAGAGATCAGGTTTGTTTTAATGTACTCCAATCAACAGCCCCTACAACCACAAGAAGGAATTGAGTCATTAGCATTTATGGTTTGTAAATGGCACCCAGAATTATGTTGCACGAAGCACAATTTCACATCATTCTGGGTTCATTTGTGTGAAAACAAGGTCCAATCAGGCTGAAACGTTACATGAAGGTAGAATCTATTGAGTTGTAAGTGATCTGAAGGTTTCATGATGATAGCACTTTCCTAAGGGGGTCAAACAATGTCTCAAAGGTCACCGGATCTGGTGTCAATTTAAGGAAGTAGTCCAGTTACACATTTGTGGGCTTATAACTTGGCTTCTGAATGTCCTAGAGCGATCAGGTTTGTTTTAGTGTTCTCCAATCAACAGCCCCTAGAACCACAAAAAGGAATGGAGACATTAGCACTTATGGTTTTTAAATGGCACCCAGAATTATGTTGCACGAAGCACAATTTCACATCATTCTGGGTTCATTTGTGTGAAAACAAGGTCCAATCAGGCTGAAACGTTACAGGAAGGTAGAATCTATTGAGTTGTAAGTGATCTGAACGTTTCATGATGATAGTACTTTCCTAAGGGGGTCAAACCATGTCCCAAAGGTCACCGGATCTGGTGTCTAAAGAAGTAGTCCAGTTACACATTTGTGGGCTTATAACTTGGCTTCTGAATGTCCTACAGAGATCAGGTTTGTTTTAGTATACTCCAATCAACAGCCCCTACAACCACAAAAAGGAATGGAGTCATTAGCACTTATGGTTTTTAAATGGCACCCAGAATTATGTTGCACGAAGCACAATTTCACATCATTCTGGGTTCATTTGTGTGAAAACAAGGTCCAATCAGGCTGAAACGTTACAGGAAGGTAGAATCTATTGAGTTGTAAGGGATTTGAACGTTTCATGATGATAGCACTTTCCTAAGGGGGTCAAACAATGTCCCAAAGGTCACCGGATCTGGTGTCAATTTAAAGAAGTAGTCCAGTTACACATTTGTGGGCTTATAACTTGGCTTCTGAATGTCCTAGAGCGATCAGGTTTGCTTTAGTGTACTCCAATCAACAGCCCCTACAACCACAAACAGGAATGTAGACATTAGCACTTATGGTTTTTAAATGGCACCCAGAATTATGTTGCACGAAGCACAATTTCACATCATTCTGGGTTCATTTGTGTGAAAACAAGGTCCAATCAGGCTGAAACAATACAGGAAGGTAGAATCTATTGAGTTGTAAGTGATCTGAACGTTTCATGATGATCGCACTTTCCTAAGGGGGTCAAACCATGTCCCAAAGGTCACCGGATCTGGTGTCACTTTAAAGAAGTAGTCCAGTTACACATTTGTGGGCTTATAACTTGGCTTCTGAATGTCCTAGAGAGGTCAGGGTTGTTTTAGTGTACTCCAATCAACAGCCCCTACAACCACAAAAAGGAATGGAGTCATTAGCACTTATGGTTTGTAATTGGCACCCAGAATTATGTTGCACGAAGCACAATTTCACATCATTCTGGGTCCATTTGTGTGAAAACAAGGTCCAATCAGGCTGAAACGTTACATGAAGGTAGAATCTATTGAGTTGTAAGTGATCTGAAGGTTTCATGATGATAGCACTTTCCTAAGGGGGTCAAACAATGTCTCAAAGGTCACCGAATCTGGTGTCAATTTAAAGAAGTAGTCCAGTTACACATTTGTGGGCTTATAACTTGGCTTCTGAATGTCCTAGAGCGATCAGGTTTGTTTTAGTGTTCTCCAATCAACAGCCCCTAGAACCACAAAAAGGAATGGAGACATTAGCACTTATGGTTTTTAAATGGCACCCAGAATTATGTTGCACGAAGCACAATTTCACATCATTCTGGGTTCATTTGTGTGAAAACAAGGTCCAATCAGGCTGAAACGTTACAGGAAGGTAGAATCTATTGAGTTGTAAGTGATCTGAACGTTTCATGATGATAGTACTTTCCTAAGGGGGTCAAACCATGTCCCAAAGGTCACCGGATCTGGTGTCTAAAGAAGTAGTCCAGTTACACATTTGTGGGCTTATAACTTGGCTTCTGAATGTCCTACAGAGATCAGGTTTGTTTTAGTATACTCCAATCAACAGCCCCTACAGCCACAAAAAGGAATGGAGTCATTAGCACTTATGGTTTTTAAATGGCACCCAGAATTATGTTGCACGAAGCACACTTTCACATCATTCTGGGTTCATTTGTGTGAAAACAAGGTCCAATCAGGCTGAAACGTTACAGGAAGGTAGAAACTATTGAGTTGTAAGGGATTTGAACGTTTCATGATGATAGCACTTTCCTAAGGGGGTCAAACAATGTCCCAAAGGTCACCGGATCTGGTGTCAATTTAAAGAAGTAGTCCAGTTACACATTTGTGGGCTTATAACTTGGCTTCTGAATGTCCTAGAGCGATCAGGTTTGCTTTAGTGTACTCCAATCAACAGCCCCTACAACCACAAACAGGAATGTAGACATTAGCACTCATGGTTTTTAAATGGCACCCAGAATTATGTTGCACGAAGCACAATTTCACATCATTCTGGGTTCATTTGTGTGAAAACAAGGTCCAATCAGGCTGAAACAATACAGGAAGGTAGAATCTATTGAGTTGTAAGTGATCTGAACGTTTCATGATGATCGCACTTTCCTAAGGGGGTCAAACCATGTCCCAAAGGTCACCGGATCTGGTGTCACTTTAAAGAAGTAGTCCAGTTACACATTTGTGGGCTTATAACTTGGCTTCTGAATGTCCTAGAGAGGTCAGGGTTGTTTTAGTGTACTCCAATCAACAGCCCCTACAACCACAAAAAGGAATGGAGTCATTAGCACTTATGGTTTGTAATTGGCACCCAGAATTATGTTGCACGAAGCACAATTTCACATCATTCTGGGTCCATTTGTGTGAAAACAAGGTCCAATCAGGCTGAAACGTTACAGGAAGGTAGAATCTATTGAGTTGAAAGTGATCTGAACGTTTCATGATGATAGCATTTTCCTAAGGGGGTCACACCATGTCCCAAAGGTCACCGGATCTGGTGTCAATTTAAAGAAGTAGTCCAGTTACACAATTATGGGCTTATAACTTGGCTTCTGAATGTCCTAGAGAGATCAGGTTTGTTTTAGTGTACTCCAATCAACAGCCCCTACAACCACAAAAAGGAATGGAGTCATTAGCACTTATGGTTTGTAAATGGCACCCAGAATTATGTTGCACGAAGCACAATTTCACATCATTCTGGGTCCATTTGTGTGAAAACAAGGTCCAATCAGGCTGAAACGCTACAAGAAGGTAGAATCTATTGAGTTGTAAGTGATCTGAACGTTTCAAGATGATCGCACATTCCTATATGGGGTAAAACCATGTCCCAAAGGTCACCGGGCCTGGTGTCACTTTAAAGAAGTAGTCCAGTTACACCTTTGTGGGCTTATAACTTGGCTTCTGAATGTCCTAGAGAGGTTAGGTTTGTTTTAGTGTACTCCAATCAACAGCCCCTACAACCACAAATAGGAATGGAGTCATTAGTACTTATGGTTTTTAAATGGCACCCAGAATTATGTTGCACGAAGCACAATTTCACATCATTCTGGGTTCATTTGTGTGAAAACAAGGTCCAATCAGGCTGAAACGTTACAGGAAGGTAGAATCTATTGAGTTGTAAGTGATCTGAAGGTTTCATGATGATAGCACTTTCCTAAGGGGGTCAAACCATGTCTCAAAGGTCACCGGATCTGGGTTCAATTTAAAGAAGTAGTCCAGTTACACATTTGTGGGCTTATAACTTGGCTTCTGAATGTCCTAGAGCGATCAGGTTTGTTTTAGTGTTCTCCAATCAACAGCCCCTAGAACCACAAAAAGGAATGGAGACATTAGCACTTATGGTTTTTAAATGGCACCCAGAATTATGTTGCACGAAGCACAATTTCACATCATTCTGGGTTCATTTGTGTGAAAACAAGGTCCAATCAGGCTGAAACGTTACAGGAAGGTAGAATCTATTGAGTTGTAAGTGATCTGAACGTTTCATGATGATAGCACTTTCCTAAGGGGGTCAAACCATGTCCCAAAGGTCACCGGATCTGGTGTCTAAAGAAGTAGTCCAGTTACACATTTGTGGGCTTATAACTTGGCTTCTGAATGTCCTACAGAGATCAGGTTTGTTTTAGTGTACTCCAGTCAACAGCCCCTACAACCACAAAAAGGAATGGAGTCATTAGCACTTATGGTTTGTAAATGGCACCCAGAATTTTGTTGCACGAAGCACAATTTCACATCATTCTGGGTCCATTTGTGTGAAAACAAGGTCCAATCAGGCTGAAACGCTACAAGAAGGTAGAATCTATTGAGTTGTAAGTGATCTGAACGTTTCAAGATGATCGCACATTCCTATATGGGGTAAAACCATGTCCCAAAGGTCACCGGGCCTGGTGTCACTTTAAAGAAGTAGTCCAGTTACACCTTTGTGGGCTTATAACTTGGCTTCTGAATGTCCTAGAGAGGTTAGGTTTGTTTTAGTGTACTCCAATCAACAGCCCCTACAACCACAAATAGGAATGGAGTCATTAGTACTTATGGTTTTTAAATGGCACCCAGAATTATGTTGCACGAAGCACAATTTCACATCATTCTGGGTTCATTTGTGTGAAAACAAGGTCCAATCAGGCTGAAACGTTACAGGAAGGTAGAATCTATTGAGTTGTAAGTGATCTGAAGGTTTCATGATGATAGCACTTTCCTAAGGGGGTCAAACCATGTCTCAAAGGTCACCGGATCTGGTGTCAATTCAAAGAAGTAGTCCAGTTACACATTTGTGGGCTTATAACTTGGCTTCTGAATGTCCTAGAGCGATCAGGTTTGTTTTAGTGTTCTCCAATCAACAGCCCCTAGAACCACAAAAAGGAATGGAGACATTAGCACTTATGGTTTTTAAATGGCACCCAGAATTATGTTGCACGAAGCACAATTTCACATCATTCTGGGTTCATTTGTGTGAAAACAAGGTCCAATCAGGCTGAAACGTTACAGGAAGGTAGAATCTATTGAGTTGTAAGTGATCTGAACGTTTCATGATGATAGCACTTTCCTAAGGGGGTCAAACCATGTCCCAAAGGTCACCGGATCTGGTGTCTAAAGAAGTAGTCCAGTTACACATTTGTGGGCTTATAACTTGGCTTCTGAATGTCCTACAGAGATCAGGTTTGTTTTAGTATACTCCAATCAACAGCCCCTACAACCACAAAAAGGAATGGAGTCATTAGCACTTATGGTTTTTAAATGGCACCCAGAATTATGTTGCACGAAGCACAATTTCACATCATTCTGGGTTCATTTGTGTGAAAACAAGGTCCAATCAGGCTGAAACGTTACAGGAAGGTAGAATCTATTGAGTTGTAAGTGATTTGAACGTTTCATGATGATAGCACTTTCCTAAGGGGATCAAACAATGTCCCAAAGGTCACCGGATCTGGTGTCAATTTAAAGAAGTAGTCCAGTTACACATTTGTGGGGTAATAACTTGGCTTCTGAATGTCCTAGAGCGATCAGGTTTGCTTTAGTGTACTCCAATCAACAGCCCCTACAACCACAAACAGGAATGTAGACATTAGCACTTATGGTTTTTAAATGGCACCCAGAATTATGTTGCACGAAGCACAATTTCACATCATTCTGGGTTCATTTGTGTGAAAACAAGGTCCAATCAGGCTGAAACAATACACGAAGGTAGAATCTATTGAGTTGTAAGTGATCTGAACGTTTCATGATGATCGCACTTTCCTAAGGGGTCAAACCATGTCCCAAAGGTCACCGGATCTGGTGTCACTTTAAAGAAGTAGTCCAGTTACACATTTGTGGGCTTATAACTTGGCTTCTGAATGTCCTAGAGCGATCAGGTTTGCTTTAGTGTACTCCAATCAACAGCCCCTACAACCACAAACAGGAATGTAGACATTAGCACTTATGGTTTTTAAATGGCACCCAGAATTATGTTGCACGAAGCACAATTTCACATCATTCTGGGTTCATTTGTGTGAAAACAAGGTCCAATCAGGCTGAAACAATACAGGAAGGTAGAATCTATTGAGTTGTAAGTGATCTGAAACCTGATCTCTCTAGGACATTCAGAAGCCAAGTTATAAGCCCACAAATGTGTAACTGGACTACTTCTTTAAAGTGACACCAGGCCTGGTGACCTTTGGGACATGGTTTTACCCCCTATAGGAATGTGCGATCATCATGAAATGTTCAGATCACTTACAACTCAATAGATTCTACCTTCTTGTAACGTTTCAGACTGATTGGACCTTGTTTTCACACAAATGGACCCAGAATGATGTGAAATTGTGCTTCGTGCAACAAAATTCTGGGTGCCATTTACAAACCATAAGTGCTAATGACGCCATTCCTTTTTGTGGTTGTAGGGGCTGTTTATTGGAGTACACTAAAACAAACCTGATCTCTCTAGGACATGCAGAAGCCAAGTTATAAGCCC
The DNA here is from genome assembly GCF_043380555.1 of Nothobranchius furzeri. Lineage (NCBI taxonomy): Eukaryota > Metazoa > Chordata > Actinopteri > Cyprinodontiformes > Nothobranchiidae > Nothobranchius > Nothobranchius furzeri. Next base: position 5,481,626 of record NC_091746.1, on the reverse strand, counting down.
ACAAATGTGTAACTGGACTACTTCTTTAAAGTGACACCAGGCCTGGTGACCTTTGGGACATGGTTTTACCCCCATAGGAATGTGCGATCATCATGAAACGTTCAGATCACTTACAACTCAATAGATTCTACCTTCTTGTAACGTTTCAGCCTGATTGGACCTTGTTTTCACACAAATGGACCCAGAATGATGTGAAATTGTGCTTCGTGCAACATAATTCTGGGTACCATTTACAAACCATAAGTGCTAATGACTCCATTCCTTTTTGTGGTTGTAGGGGCTGTTGATTGGAGTACATTAAAACAAACCTGATCTCTCTAGGACATTCAGAGGCCAAGTTATAAGCCCACAAAGGTGTAACTGGACTACTTCTTTAAAACTACACCAGGCCTGGTGACCTTTGGGACATGGTTTGACCCCCTATAGGAATGTGCGATCATCATGAAACGTTCAGATCGCTTACAACTCAATAGATTCTACCTTCTTGTAACGTTTCAGCCTGATTGGACCTTGTTTTCACACAAATGAACCCAGAATGATATGAAATTGTGCTTCGTGCAACATAATTCTGGGTGCCATTTAAAAAGCATAAGTGCTAATGACTCCATTCCTTTTTGTGGTAATGGGGGCTGTTAATTGGAGTACTGTCCAGTTACACATTTGTGGGCTTATAACTTGGCTTCTGAATGTCCTAGAGAGGTCAGGGTTGTTTTAGTGTACTCCAATCAACAGCCCCTACAACCACAAAAAGGAATGGAGTCATTAGCACTTATGGTTTGTAAATGGCACCCAGAATTATGTTGCACGAAGCACAATTTCACATCATTCTGGGTCCATTTGTGTGAAAACAAGGTCCAATCAGGCTGAAACGTTACAGGAAGGTAGAATCTATTGAGTTGTAAGTGATCTGAACGTTTCATGATGATAGCATTTTCCTAAGGGGGTCACACCATGTCCCAAAGGTCACGGGATCTGGTGTCAATTTAAAGAAGTAGTCCAGTTACACATTTGTGGGCTTATAACTTGGCTTCTGAATGTCCTAGAGAGTTCAGGTTTGTTTTAGTGTACTCCAATCAACAGCCCCTACAACCACAAAAAGGAATGGAGTCATTAGCACTTATGGTTTGTAAATGGCACCCAGAATTATGTTGCACGAAGCACAATTTCACATCATTCTGGGTCCATTTGTGTGAAAACAAGGTCCAATCAGGCTGAAACGCTACAAGAAGGTAGAATCTATTGAGTTGTAAGTGATCTGAACGTTTCAAGATGATCGCACATTCCTATAGGGGGTAAAATCATGTCCCAAAGGTCACCGGGCCTGGTGTCACTTTAAAGAAGTAGTCCAGTTACACCTTTGTGGGCTTATAACTTGACTTCTGAATGTCCTAGAGAGGTTAGGTTTGTTTTAGTGTACTCCAATCAACAGCCCCTACAACCACAAAAAGGAATGGAGTCATTAGCACTTATGGTTTGTAAATGGCACCCAGAATTATGTTGCACGAAGCACAATTTCACATCATTCTGGGTCCATTTGTGTGAAAACAAGGTCCAATCAGGCTGAAACGTTACAGGAAGGTAGAATCTATTGAGTTGTAAGTGATCTGAACGTTTCATGATGATAGCACTTTCCTAAGGGGGTCAAACCATGTCCCAAAGGTCACCGGATCTGGTGTCAATTTAAAGAAGTAGTCCAGTTACACATTTGTGGGCTTATAACTTGGCTTCTGAATGTCCAAGAGAGATCAGGTTTATTTTAGTGTACTCCAATCAACAGCCCCTACAACCACAAAAAGGAATGGAGTCATTAGCACTTATGGTTTTTAAATGGCACCCAGAATTATGTTGCACGAAGCACAATTTCACATCATTCTGGGTCCATTTGTGTGAAAACAAGGTCCAATCAGGCTGAAACGTTACAGGAAGGTAGAATCTATTGAGTTGTAAGTGATCTGAACGTTTCATGATAATAGCACTTTCCTAAGGGGGTCAAACCATGTCCCAAAGGTCACCGGATCTGGTGTCACTTTAAAGAAGTAGTCCAGTTACACCTTTGTGGGCTTATAACTTGGCTTCTGAATGTCCTAGAGAGGTTAGGTTTGTTTTAGTGTACTCCAATCAACAGCCCCTACAACCACAAAAAGGAATGGAGTCATTAGCACTTATGGTTTTTAAATGGCACCCAGAATTATGTTGCACGAAGCACAATTTCACATCATTCTGGGTTCATTTGTGTGAAAACAAGGTCCAATCAGGCTGAAACGTTACAGGAAGGTAGAATCTATTGAGTTGTAAGTGATCTGAACGTTTCATGATGATAGCACTTTCCTAAGGGGGTCAAACCATGTCCCAAAGGTCACCGGATCTGGTGTCACTTTAAAGAAGTAGTCCAGTTACACATTTGTGGGCTTATAACTTGGCTTCTGAATGTCCTAGAGAGATCAGGTTTGTTTTAGTATACTCCAATCAACAGCCCCTACAACCACAAAAAGGAATGGAGTCATTAGACTTATGGTTTTTAAATGGCACCCAGAATTATGTTGCACAAAGCACAATTTCACATCATTCTGGGTTCATTTGTGTGAAAACAAGGTCCAATCAGGCTGAAACGTTACAGGAAGGTAGAATCTATTGCGTTGTAAGTGATCTGAACGTTTCATGATGATAGCACTTTCCTAAGGGGGTCAAACCATGTCCCAAAGGTCACCGGATCTGGTGTCAATTTGAAGAAGTAGTCCAGTTACACATTTGTGGGCTTAAACCTTGGCTTCTGAATGTCCTAGAGCGATCAGGTTTGTTTTAGTGTACTCCAATCAACAGCCCCTACAACCACAAAAAGGAATGGAGACATTAGCACTTATGGTTTTTAAATGGCACCCAGAATTATGTTGCACGAAGCACAATTTCACATCATTCTGGGTTCATTTGTGTAAAAACAAGGTCCAATCAGGCTGAAACAATACAGGAAGGTAGAATCTATTGAGTTGTAAGTGATCTGAACGTTTCAAGATGATCGCACATTCCTATAGGGGGTCAAACCATGTCCCAAATGTCACAGGGCCTGGTGTCACTTTAAAGAATTAGTCCAGTTACACCTTTGTGGGCTTATAACTTGGCTTCTGAATGTCCTAGAGAGGTTAGGTTTGTTTTAGTGTACTCCAATCAAAAGCCCCTACAACCACAAAAAGGAATGGAGTCATTAGCACTTATGGTTTGTAAATGGCACCCAGAATTACGTTGCACGAAGCACAATTTCACATCATTCTGGGTTCATTTGTATGAAAACAAGGTCCAATAAGGCTGAAATGTTACAGGAAGGTAGAATCTATTGAGTTGTAAGTGATCTGAACGTTTCATGATGATAGCACTTTCCTAAGGGGGTCAAACCATGTCCCAAAGGTCACCGGATCTGGTGTCAATTTAAAGAAGTAGTCCAGTTACACATTTGTGGGCTTATAACTTGGCTTCTGAATGTCCTAGAGAGATCAGGTTTGTTTTAATGTACTCCAATCAACAGCCCCTACAACCACAAAAAGGAATGGAGTCATTAGCACTTATGGTTTGTAAGTGGCACCCAGAATTATGTTGCACGAAGCACAATTTCACATCATTCTGGGTCAATTTGTGTGAAAACAAGGTCCAATCCGGCTGAAACGCTACAAGAAGGTAGAATCTATTGAGTTGTAAGTGATCTGAACGTTTCAAGATGATCGCACATTCCTATAGGGGGTCAAACCATGTCCCAAAGGTCACCGGGCCAAGTGTCACTTTAAAGAAGTAGTCCAGTTACACCTTTGTGGGCTTATAACTTGGCTTCTGAATGTCCTAGAGAGGTCAGGTTTGTTTTAGTGTACTCCAATCAACAGTCCCTACAACTACAAAAAGGAATGGAGTCATTAGCACTTATGGTTTTTAAATGGCACCCAGAATTATGTTGCACGAAGCACAATTTCACATAATTCTGGGTTCATTTGTGTGAAAACAAGGTCCAATCAGGCTGAAACGTTACAGGAAGGTAGAATCTATTGAGTTGTAACTGATCTGAACGTTTCATGATGATAGCACTTTCCTAAGGGGGTCAAACCATGTCCCAAAGGTCACTGGATCTGGTGTCAATTTAAAGAAGTAGTCCAGTTACACATTTGTGGGCTTATAACTTGGCTTATGAATGTCCTAGAGAGATCAGGTTTGTTTTAATGTACTCCAATCAACAGCCCCTACAACCACAAAAAGGAATGGAGTCATTAGCACTTATGGTTTGTAAGTGGCACCCAGAATTATGTTGCACGAAGCACAATTTCACATCATTCTGGGTCAATTTGTGTGAAAACAAGGTCCAATCCGGCTGAAACGCTACAAGAAGGTAGAATCTTTTGAGTTGTAAGAGATCTGAACGTTTCAAGATGATCGCACATTCCTATAGGGGGTCAAACCATGTCCCAAAGCTCACCGGGCCAAGTGTCACTTTAAAGAAGTAGTCCAGTTACACCTTTGTGGGCTTATAACTTGGCTTCTGAATGTCCTAGAGAGTTCAGGTTTGTTTTAGTGTACTCCAATCAACAGCCCCTACAACCACAAAAAGGAATGGAGTCATTAGCACTTATGGTTTGTAAATGGCACCCAGAATTATGTTGCACGAAGCACAATTTCACATCATTCTGGGTCCATTTGTGTGAAAACAAGGTCCAATCAGGCTGATACGTTACAAGAAGGTAGAATCTATTGAGTTGTAAGTGATCTGAACGTTTCATGATGATAGCACTTTCCTAAGGGGGTCAAACCATGTCCCAAAGGTCACTGGATCTGGTGTCAATTTAAAGAAGTAGTCCAGTTACACATTTGTGGGCTTATAACTTGGCTTATGAATGTCCTAGAGAGATCAGGTTTGTTTTAATGTACTCCAATCAACAGCCCCTACAACCACAAAAAGGAATGGAGTCATTAGCACTTATGGTTTGTAAGTGGCACCCAGAATTATGTTGCACGAAGCACAATTTCACATCATTCTGGGTCAATTTGTGTGAAAACAAGGTCCAATCCGGCTGAAACGCTACAAGAAGGTAGAATCTTTTGAGTTGTAAGAGATCTGAACGTTTCAAGATGATCGCACATTCCTATAGGGGGTCAAACCATGTCCCAAAGCTCACCGGGCCAAGTGTCACTTTAAAGAAGTAGTCCAGTTACACCTTTGTGGGCTTATAACTTGGCTTCTGAATGTCCTAGAGAGTTCAGGTTTGTTTTAGTGTACTCCAATCAACAGCCCCTACAACCACAAAAAGGAATGGAGTCATTAGCACTTATGGTTTGTAAATGGCACCCAGAATTATGTTGCACGAAGCACAATTTCACATCATTCTGGGTCCATTTGTGTGAAAACAAGGTCCAATCAGGCTGATACGTTACAAGAAGGTAGAATCTATTGAGTTGTAAGTGATCTGAACGTTTCATGATGATAGCACTTTCCTAAGGGGGTCAAACCATGTCTCAAAGGTCACCGGATCTGGTGTCAATTTAAAGAAGTAGTCCAGTTACACATTTGTGGGCTTATAACTTGGCTTCTGAATGTCCTAGAGCGATCAGGTTTGTTTTAGTGTACTCCAATCAACAGCCCCTAGAACCACAAAAAGGAATGGAGACATTAGCACTTATGGTTTTTAAATGGCACCCAGAATTATGTTGCACGAAGCACAATTTCACATCATTCTGGGTTCATTTGTGTGAAAACAAGGTCCAATCAGGCTGAAACGTTACAGGAAGGTAGAATCTATTGAGTTGTAAGTGATTTCAACATTTCATGATGATAGCACTTTCCTAAGGGGGTCAAACAATGTCCCAAAGGTCACCGGATCTGGTGTCAATTTAAAGAAGTAGTCCAGTTACACATTTGTGGGCTTATAACTTGGCTTCTGAATGTCCTAGAGCGATCAGGTTTGTTTTAGTGTACTCCAATCAACAGCCCCTAGAACCACAAAAAGGAATGGAGACATTAGCACTTATGGTTTTTAAATGGCACCCAGAATTATGTTGCACGAAGCACAATTTCACATCATTCTGGGTTCATTTGTGTGAAAACAAGGTCCAATCAGGCTGAAACGTTACAGGAAGGTAGAATCTATTGAGTTGTAAGTGATTTCAACTTTTCATGATGATAGCACTTTCCTAAGGGGGTCAAACAATGTCCCAAAGGTCACCGGATCTGGTGTCAATTTAAAGAAGTAGTCCAGTTACACATTTGTGGGCTTATAACTTGGCTTCTGAATGTCCTAGAGCGATCAGGTTTGCTTTAGTGTACTCCAATCAACAGCCCCTACAACCACAAACATGAATGTAGACATTAGCACTTATGGTTTTTAAATGGCACCCAGAATTATGTTGCACGAAGCACAATTTCACATCATTCTGGGTCAATTTGTGTGAAAACAAGGTCCAATCCGGCTGAAACGCTACAAGAAGGTAGAATCTTTTGAGTTGTAAGTGATATGAACGTTTCAAGATGATCGCACATTCCTATAGGGGGTCAAACCATGTCCCAAAGGTCACCGGGCCAAGTGTCACTTTAAAGAAGTAGTCCAGTTACACCTTTGTGGGCTTATAACTTGGCTTCTGAATGTCCTAGAGAGATCAGGTTTGTTTTAGTATACTCCAATCAACAGCCCCTACAACCACAAAAAGGAATGGAGTCATTAGCACTTATGGTTTTTAAATCGCACCCAGAATTATGTTGCACGAAGCACAATTTCACATCATTCTGGGTCCATTTGTGTGAAAACAAGGTCCAATCATGCTGATACGTTACAAGAAGGTAGAATCTATTGAGTTGTAAGTGATCTGAACGTTGCATGATGATAGCACTTTCCTAAGGGGGTCAAACCATGTCCCAAAGGTCACCGGATCTGGTGTCAATTTAAAGAAGTAGTCCAGTTACACATTTGTGGGCTTATAACTTGGCTTCTGAATGTCCTAGAGGAATCAGGTTTGTTTTAATGTACTCCAATCAACAGCCCCTACAACCACAAAAAGGAATGGAGTCATTAGCATTTATGGTTTGTAAATGGCACCCAGATTTATGTTGCACGAAGCACAATTTCACCTCATTCTGGGTTCATTTGTGTGAAAACAAGGTCCAATCAGGCTGAAACGTTACATGAAGGTAGAATCTATTGAGTTGTAAGTGATCTGAAGGTTTCATGATGATAGCACTTTCCTAAGGGGGTCAAACCATGTCTCAAAGGTCACCGGATCTGGTGTCAATTTAAAGAAGTAGTCCAGTTACACATTTGTGGGCTTATAACTTGGCTTCTGAATGTCCTAGAGCGATCAGGTTTGTTTTAGTGTACTCCAATCAACAGCCCCTACAACCACAAAAAGGAATGGAGACATTAGCACTTATGGTTTTAAAATGGCACCCAGAATTATGTTGCACGAAGCACAATTTCACATCATTCTGGGTTCATTTGTGTGAAAACAAGGTCCAATCAGGCTGAAACGTTTCAGGAAGGTAGAATCTATTGAGTTGTAAGTGATCTGAACGTTTCATGATGATAGCACTTTCCTAAGGGGGTCAAACCATGTCCCAAAGGTCACCGGATCTGGTGTCTAAAGAAGTAGTCCAGTTACACATTTGTGGGCTTATAACTTGGCTTCTGAATGTCCTACAGAGATCAGGTTTGTTTTAGTATACTCCAATCAACAGCCCCTACAACCACAAAAAGGAATGGAGTCATTAGCACTTATGGTTTTTAAATGGCACCCAGAATTATGTTGCACGAAGCACAATTTCACATTATTCTGGGTTCATTTGTGTGAAAACAAGGTCCAATCAGGCTGAAACGTTACAGGAAGGTAGAATCTATTGAGTTGTAAGTGATTTGAACATTTCATGATGATAGCACTTTCCTAAGGGGGTCAAACAATGTCCCAAAGGTCACCGGATCTGGTGTCAATTTAAAGAAGTAGTCCAGTTACACATTTGTGGGCTTATAACTTGGCTTCTGAATGTCCTAGAGCGATCAGGTTTGCTTTAGTGTACTCCAATCAACAGCCCCTACAACCACAAACAGGAATGTAGACATTAGCACTTATGGTTTTTAAATGGCACCCAGAATTATGTTGCACGAAGCACAATTTCACATCATTCTGGGTTCATTTGTGTGAAAACAAGGTCCAATCAGGCTGAAACAATACAGGAAGGTAGAATCTATTGAGTTGTAAGTGATCTGAACGTTTCAAGATGATCGCACATTCCTATATGGGGTAAAACCATGTCCCAAAGGTCACCGGGCCTGGTGTCACTTTAAATAAGTAGTCCAGTTACACCTTTGTGGGCTTATAACTTGGCTTCTGAATGTCCTAGAGAGGTTAGGTTTGTTTTAGTGTACTCCAATCAACAGCCCCTACAACCACAAAAAGGAATGGAGTCATTAGCACTTATGGTTTGTAAATGGCACCCAGAATTTTGTTGCACGAAGCACAATTTCACATCATTCTGGGTCCATTTGTGTGAAAACAAGGTCCAATCAGGCTGAAACGTTACAGGAAGGTAGAATCTATTGAGTGTAAGTGATCTGAACGTTTCATGATGATAGCACTTTCCTAAGGGGGTCAAACCATGTCCAAAAGGTCACCGGATCTGGTGTCAATTTAAAGAAGTAGTCCAGTTACACATTTGTGGGCGTATAACTTGGCTTCTGAATGTCCTAGAGAGATCAGGTTTATTTTAGTGTACTCCAATCAACAGCCCCTACAACCACAAAAAGGAATGGAGTCATTAGCACTTATGTTTTTTAAATGGCACCCAGAATTATGTTGCACGAAGCACAATTTAACATCATTCTGGGTCCATTTGTGTGAAAACAAGGTCCAATCAGGCTGAAACGTTACAGGAAGGTAGAATCTATTGAGTTGTAAGTGATCTGAACGTTTCATGATGATAGCACTTTCCTATAGGGGGTCAAACCATGTCCCAAAGGTCACCGGATCTGGTGTCACTTTAAAGAAGTAGTCCAGTTACACATTTGTGGGCTTATAACTTGGCTTCTGAATGTCCTAGAGAGGTCAGGTTTGTTTTAGTGTACTCCAATCAACAGCCCCTACAACCACAAAAAGGAATGGAGTCATTAGCACTTATGGTTTGTAAATGGCACCCAGAATTATGTTGCACGAAGCACAATTTCACATCATTCTGGGTCCATTTGTGTGAAAACAATGTCCAATCAGGCTGAAACATTACAGGAAGGTAGAATCTATTAAGGTGTAAGTGATCTGAACGTTTCATGATGATAGCACTTCCCTAAGGGGGTCAAACCATATCCCAAAGGTCACCGGATCTGGTGTCTAAAGAAGTAGTCCAGTTACAAATTTGTGGGCTTATAACTTGGCTTCTGAATGTCCTAGAGAGATCAGGTTTGTTTTAGTATACTCCAATCAACAGCCCCTACAACCACAAAAAGGAATGGAGTCATTAGACTTATGGTTTTTAAATGGCACCCAGAATTATGTTGCACGAAGCACAATTTCACATCATTCTGGGTTCATTTGTGTGAAAACAAGGTCCAATCAGGCTGAAACGTTACAGGAAGGTAGAATCTATTGCGTTGTAAGTGATCTGAACGTTTCATGATGATAGCACTTTCCTAAGGGGGTCAAACCATGTCCCAAATGTCACCGGATCTGGTGTCAATTTAAAGAAGTAGTCCAGTTACACATTTGTGGGCTTAAACCTTGGCTTCTGAATGTCCTAGAGCGATCAGGTTTGTTTTAGTGTACTCCAATCAACAGCCCCTACAACCACAAAAAGGAATGGAGACATTAGCACTTATGGTTTTTAAATGGCACCCAGAATTATGTTGCACGAAGCACAATTTCACATCATTATGGGTTCATTTGTGTAAAAACAAGGTCCAATCAGGCTGAAACAATACAGGAAGGTAGAATCTATTGAGTTGTAATTGATCTGAACGTTTCAAGATGATCGCACATTCCTATAGGGGGTCAAACCATGTCCCAAATGTCACCGGGCCTGGTGTCACTTTAAAGAAGTAGTCCAGTTACACCTTTGTGGGCTTATAACTTGGCTTCTGAATGTCCTAGAGAGGTTATGTTTGTTTTAGTGTACTCCAATCAAAAGCCCCTACAACCACAAAAAGGAATGGAGTCATTAGCACTTATGGTTTGTAAATGGCACCCAGAATTACGTTGCACGAAGCACAATTTCACATCATTCTGGGTTCATTTGTATGAAAACAAGGTCCAATCAGGCTGAAATGTTACAGGAAGGTAGAATCTATTGAGTTGTAAGTGATCTGAACGTTTCATGATGATAGCACTTTCCTAAGGGGGTCAAACCATGTCCCAAAGGTCACTGGATCTGGTGTCAATTTAAAGAAGTAGTCCAGTTACACATTTGTGGGCTTATAACTTGGCTTCTGAATGTCCTAGAGCGATCAGGTTTGTTTTAGTGTACTCCAATCAACAGCCCCTACAACCACAAAAAGGAATGGAGTCATTAGCACTTATGGTTTTTAAATGGCACCCAGAATTATGTTGCACGAAGCACAATTTCACATCATTCTGGGTTCATTTGTGTGAAAACAAGGTCCAATCAGGCTGAAACGTTACAGGAAGGTAGAATCTATCGAGTTGTAAGTGATCTGAACATTTCATGATGATAGCACTTTCCTAAGGGGGTCAAACCATGTCCCAAATATCACCGGATCTGGTGTCAATTTAAAGTAGTAGTCCAGTTACACATTTGTGGGCTTATAACTTGGCTTTTGAATGTCCTAGAGAGGTCAGGTTTGTTTTAGTGTACTCCAATCAACAGCCCCTACAACCACAAAAAGGAATGGAGTCATTAGCGCTTATGGTTTGTAAATGGCACCCAGAATTATGTTGCACGAAGCAAAATTTCACATCTTTCTGGGTTCATTTGTGTGAAAACAAGGTCCAATCAGGCTGAAACGTTACAGGAAGGTAGACTCTATTGAGTTGTAAGTGATCTGTACGTTTCATGATGATAGCACTTTCCTAAGGGGGTCAAACCATGTCCCAAAGGTCACCGGATCTGGTGTCACTTTAAAGAAGTAGTCCAGTTACACATTTGTGGGCTTATAACTTGGCTTCTGAATGTCCTAGAGAGGTCAGGTTTGTTTTAGTGTACTCCAATCAACAGCCCCTACAACCACAAAAAGGAATGGAGTCATTAGCGCTTATGGTTTGTAAATGGCACCCAGAATTATGTTGCACGAAGCACAATTTCACATCATTCTGGGTCCATTTGTGTGAAAACAAGGTCCAATCAGGCTGAAACATTACAGGAAGGTAGAATCTATTAAGTTGTAAGTGATCTGAACGTTTCATGATGATAGCTTTTCCCAAAGGGGGTCAAACCATGTCCCAAAGGTCACCGGATCTTGTGTCTAAAGAAGTAGTCCAGTTACAAATTTGTGGGCTTATAACTTGGCTTCTGAATGTCCTAGAGAGATCAGGTTTGTTTTAGTATACTCCAATCAACAGCCCCTACAACCACAAAAAGGAATGGAGTCATTAGCACTTATGGTTTGTAAATGGCACCCAGAATTATGTTGCACGAAGCACTATTTCACATCATTCTGGGTCCATTTGTGTGAAAACAAGGTCCAATCAGGCTGAAACGTTACAAAAAGGTAGAATCTATTGAGTTGTAAGTGATCTGAACATTTCATGATGATAGCACTTTCCTAAGGGGGTCAAACCATGTCCCAAAGGTCACCGGATCTGGTGTCAATTTAAAGAAGTAGTCCAGTTACACATTTGTGGGCTTAAACCTTGGCTTCGGAATGTCCTAGAGCGATCAGGTTTGTTTTAGTGTACTCCAATCAACAGCCCCTACAACCACAAAAAGGAATGGAGACATTAGCACTTATGGTTTTTAAATGGCACCCAGAATTATGTTGCACGAAGCACAATTTCACATCATTCTGGGTTCATTTGTGTAAAAACAAGGTCCAATCAGGCTGAAACAATACAGGAAGGTAGAATCTATTGAGTTGTAAGTGATCTGAACGTTTCAAGATGATCGCACATTCCTATAGGGGGTCAAACCATGTCCCAAATGTCACCGGGCCTGGTGTCACTTTAAAGAAGTAGTCCAGTTACACCTTTATGGGCTTATAACTTGGCTTCTGAATGTCCTAGAGAGGTTAGGTTTGTTTTAGTGTACTCCAATCAAAAGCCCCTACAACCACAAAAAGGAATGGAGTCATTAGCACTTATGGTTTGTAAATGGCACCCAGAATTACGTTGCACGAAGCACAATTTCACATCATTCTGGGTTCATTTGTATGAAAACAAGGTCCAATCAGGCTGAAATGTTACAGGAAGGTAGAATCTATTGAGTTGTAAGTGATCTGAACGTTTCATGATGATAGCACTTTCCTAAGGGGGTCAAACCATGTCCCAAAGGTCACCGGATCTGGTGTCAATTTAAAGAAGTAGTCCAGTTACACATTTGTGGGCTTATAACTTGGCTTCTGAATGTGCTAGAGCGATCAGGTTTGTTTTAGTGTACTCCAATCAACAGCCCCTACAACCACAAAAAGGAATGGAGTCATTAGCACTTATGGTTTTTAAATGTCACCCAGAATTATGTTGCACGAAGCACAATTTCACATCATTCTGGGTTCATTTGTGTGAAAACAAGGTCCAATCAGGCTGAAACGTTACAGGAAGGTAGAATCTATTGAGTTGTAAGTGATCTGAACATTTCATGATGATAGCACTTTCCTAAGGGGGTCAAACCATGTCCCAAATGTCACCGGATCTGGTGTCAATTTAAAGTAGTAGTCCAGTTACACATTTGTGGGCTTATAACTTGGCTTTTGAATGTCCTAGAGAGGTCAGGTTTGTTTTAATGTACTCCAATCAACAGCCCCTACAACCACAAAAAGGAATGGAGTCATTAGCATTTATGGTTTGTAAATGGGACCCAGAATTATGTTGCACGAAGCACAATTTCACATCATTCTGGGTCCATTTGTGTGAAAACAAGGTCCAATCAGGCTGAAATGTTACAGGAAGGTAGAATCTATTGAGTTGTAAGTGATCTGAACGTTTCATGATGATAGCACTTTCCTAAGGGGGTCAAACCATGTCCCAAATGTCACCGGATCTGGTGTCACTTTAAAGAAGTAGTCCAGTTACACATTTGTGGGCTTATAACTTGGCTTCTGAATGTCCTAGAGAGGTCAGGTTTGTTTTAGTGTACTCCAATCAACAGCCCCTACAACCACAAAAAGGAATGGAGTCATTAGCGCTTATGGTTTGTAAATGGCACCCAGAATTATGTTGCACGAAGCACAATTTCACATCATTCTGGGTCCATTTGTGTGAAAACAAGGTCCAGTCAGGCTGAAACATTACAGGAAGGTAGAATCTATTAAGTTGTAAGTGATCTGAACGTTTAATGATGATAGCTTTTCCCTAAGGGGGTCAAACCATGTCCCAAAGGTCACCGGATCTGGTGTCTAAAGAAGTAGTCCAGTTACAAATTTGTGGGCTTATAACTTGGCTTCTGAATGTCCTAGAGAGATCAGGTTTGTTTTAGTGTACTCCAATCAACAGCCCCTACAACCACAAAAAGGAATGGAGTCATTAGCACTTATGGTTTTTAAATGGCACCCAGAATTATGTTGCACGAAGCACAATTTCACATCATTTTGGGTTCATTTGTGTGAAAACAAGGTCCAATCAGGCTGAAACGTTACAGGAAGTTAGAATCTATTAAGTTGTAAGTGATCTGAACATTTCATGATGATAGCACTTTCCTAAGGGTGTCAAACCATGTCCCAAATGTCACCGGATCTGGTGTCAATTTAAAGTAGTAGTCCAGTTACACATTTGTGGGCTTATAACTTGGCTTTTGAATGTCCTAGAGAGGTCAGGTTTGTTTTAATGTACTCCAATCAACAGCCCCTACAACCACAAAAAGGAATGGAGTCATTAGCACTTATGGTTTGTAAATGGCACCCAGAATTATGTTGCACGAAGCAAAATTTCACATCATTCTGGGTTCATTTGTGTGAAAACAAGGTCCAATCAGGCTGAAACGTTACAGGAAGGTAGAATCTATTGAGTTGTAAGTGATCTGAACGTTTCATGATGATAGCACTTTCCTAAGGGGGTCAAACCATGTCCCAAAGGTCACCGGATCTGGTGTCACTTTAAAGAAGTAGTCCAGTTACACATTTGTGGGCTTATAACTTGGCTTCTGAATGTCCTAGAGAGGTCAGGTTTGTTTTAGTGTACTCCAATCAACAGCCCCTAAAACCACAAAAAGGAATGGAGTCATTAGCGCTTATGGTTTGTAAATGGCACCCAGAATTATGTTGCACGAAGCACAATTTCACATCATTCTGGGTCCATTTGTGTGAAAACAAGGTCCAATAAGGCTGAAACATTACAGGAAGGTAGAATCTATTAAGTTGTAAGTGATCTGAACGTTTAATGATGATAGCTTTTCCCTAAGGGGGTCAAACCATGTCCCAAAGGTCACCGGATCTGGTGTCTAAAGAAGTAGTCCAGTTACAAATTTGTGGGCTTATAACTTGGCTTCTGAATGTCCTAGAGAGATCAGGTTTGTTTTAGTATACTCCAATCAACAGCCCCTACAACCACAAAAAGGAATGGAGTCATTAGCACTTATGGTTTTTAAATGGCACCCAGAATTATGTTGCACGAAGCACAATTTCACATCATTCTGGGGTCATTTGTGTGAAAACAAGGTCCAATCAGGCTGAAACGTTACAGGAAGGTAGAATCTATTGAGTTGTAAGTGATCTGAACATTTCATGATGATAGCACTTTCCTAAGGGGGTCAAACCATGTCCCAAATGTCACCGGATCTGGTGTCAATTTAAAGTAGTAGTCCAGTTACACATTTGTGGGCTTATAACTTGGCTTTTGAATGTCCTAGAGAGGTCAGGTTTGTTTTAATGTACTCCAATCAACAGCCCCTACAACCACAAAAAGGAATGGAGTCATTAGCACTTATGGTTTGTAAATGGCACCCAGAATTATGTTGCACGAAGCAAAATTTCACATCATTCTGGGTTCATTTGTGTGAAAACAAGGTCCAACCAGGCTGAAACGTTACAGGAAGGTAGAATCTATTGAGTTGTAAGTGATCTGAACGTTTCATGATGATAGCACTTTCCTAAGGGGGTCAAACCATGTCCCAAAGGTCACCGGATCTGGTGTCACTTTAAAGAAGTAGTCCAGTTATACATTTGTGGTCTTATAACTTGGCTTCTGAATGTCCTAGAGAGGTCAGGTTTGTTTTAGTGTACTCCAATCAACAGCCCCTACAACCACAAAAAGGAATGGAGTCATTAGCGCTTATGGTTTGTAAATGGCACCCAGAATTATGTTGCACGAAGCACAATTTCACATCATTCTGGGTCCATTTGTGTGAAAACAAGGTCCAATCAGGCTGAAACATTACAGAAAGGTAGAATCTATTAAGTTGTAAGTGATCTGAACGTTTAATGATGATAGCACTTTCCTAAGGGGGTCAAACCATGTCCCAAAGGTCACCGGATCTGGTGTCAATTTAAAGTAGTAGTCCAGTTACACATTTGTGGGCTTAAACCTTGGCTTCTTAATGTCCTAGAGTGATCAGGTTTGTTTTAGTGTACTCCAATCAACAGCCCCTACAACCACAAAAAGGAATTGAGACATTAGCACTTATGGTTTTTAAATGGCACCCAGAATTATGTTGCACGAAGCACAATTTCACATCATTCTGGGTTCATTTGTGTAAAAACAAGGTCCAATCAGGCTGAAACAATACAGGAAGGTAGAATCTATTGAGTTGTAAGTGATCTGAACGTTTCAAGATGATCGCACATTCCTATAGGGGGTCAAACCATGTCCCAAATGTCACCGGGCCTGGTGTCACTTTAAAGAAGTAGTCCAGTTACACCTTTGTGGGCTTATAACTTGGCTTCTGAATGTCCTAGAGAGGTTAGGTTTGTTTTAGTGTACTCCAATCAAAAGCCCCTACAACCACAAAAAGGAATGGAGTCATTAGCACTTATGGTTTGTAAATGGCACCCAGAATTACGTTGCACGAAGCACAATTTCACATCATTCTGGGTTCATTTGTATGAAAACAAGGTCCAATCAGGCTGAAATGTTACAGGAAGGTAGAATCTATTGAGTTGTAAGTGATCTGAACGTTTCATGATGATAGCACTTTCCTAAGGGGGACAAACCATGTCCCAAAGGTCACTGGATCTGGTGTCAATTTAAAGAAGTAGTCCAGTTACACATTTGTGGGCTTATAACTTGGCTTCTTAATGTCCTAGAGCGATCAGGTTTGTTTTAGTGTACTCCAATCAACAGCCCCTACAACCACAAAAAGGAATGGAGTCATTAGCACTTATGGTTTGTAAATGGCACCCAGAATTATGTTGCACAAAGCACAATTTCACATCATTCTGGGTCCATTTGTGTGAAAACAAGGTCCAATCAGGCTGAAACATTACATGAAGGTAGAATCTATTAAGTTGTAAGTGATCTGAACGTTTCATGATGATAGCACTTCCCTAAGGGGGTCAAACCATGTCCCAAAGGTCACCGGATCTGGTGTCTAAAGAAGTAGTGCAGTTACACATTTGTGGGCTTATAACTTGGCTTCTGAATGTCCTAGAGAGATCAGGTTTGTTTTAGTATACTCCAATCAACAGTCCCTACAACCACAAAAATGAATGGAGTCATTAGCACTTATGGTTTGTAAATGGCACCCAGAATTATGTTGCACGAAGCACAATTTCACATCATTCTGGGTTCATTTGTGTGAAAACAAGGTCCAATCAGGCTGAAACGTTACAGGAAGGTATAATCTATTGAGTTGTAAGTGATCTGAACGTTTCATGATGATAGCACTTTCCTAAGGGGGTCAAACCATGTCCCAAAGGTCACCGGATCTGGTGTCACTTTAAAGAAGTAGTCCAGTTACACATTTGTGGGCTTATAACTTGGCTTCTGAATGTCCTAGAGAGGTCAGGTTTGTTTTAGTGTACTCCAATCAACAGCCCCTACAAGCACAAAAAGGAATGGAGTCATTAGCACTTATGGTTTGTAAATGGCACCCAGAATTATGTTGCACGAAGCACAATTTCACATCATTCTGGGTCCATTTGTGTGAAAACAATGTCCAATCAGGCTGAAACATTACAGGAAGGTAGAATCTATTAAGTTGTAAGTGATCTGAACGTTTCATGATGATAGCACTTCCCTAAGGGGGTCAAACCATGTCCCAAAGGTCACCGGATCTGGTGTCTAAAGAAGTAGTCCAGTTACAAATTTGTGGGCTTATAACTTGGCTTCTAAATGTCCTAGAGAGATCAGGTTTGTTTTAGTATACTCCAATCAACAGCCCCTACAACCACAAAAAGGAATGGAGTCATTAGACTTATGGTTTTTAAATGGCACCCAGAATTATGTTGCACGAAGCACAATTTCACATCATTCTGGGTTCATTTGTGTGAAAACAAGGTCCAATCAGGCTGAAACAATACAGGAAGGTAGAATCTATTGAATTGTAAGTGATCTGAACGTTTCATGATGATAGCGCTTTCCTAAGGGGTTCAAACCATGTCCCAAAGGTCACCGGATCTGGTGTCAATTTAAAGAAGTAGTCCAGTTACACATTTGGGGGCTTATAACTTGGCTTCTGAATGTCCTAGAGAGATCAGGTTTGTTTTAGTATACTCCAATCCACAGCCCCTACAACCACAAAAAGGAATGGAGTCATTAGCACTTATGGTTTTTAAATGGCACCCAGAATTATGTTGCACGAAGCACAATTTCACATCATTCTGGGTTCATTTGTGTGAAAACAAGGTCCAATCAGGCTGAAACGTTACAGGAAGGTAGAATCTATTGAGTTGTAAGTGATCTGAACGTTTCATGATGATAGCACTTTCCTAAGGGGGTCAAACCATGTCCCAAAGGTCACCGGATCTGGTGTCACTTTAAAGAAGTAGTCCAGTTACACATTTGTGGGCTTACAACTTGGCTTCTGAATGTCCTAGAGAGGTCAGGTTTGTTTTAGTGTACTCCAATCAACAGTCCCTACAACTACAAAAAGGAATGGAGTCATTAGCACTTATGGTTTTTAAATGGCACCCAGAATTATGTTGCACGAAGCACAATTTCACATCATTCTGGGTTCATTTGTGTGAAAACAAGGTCCAATCAGGCTGAAACGTTACAAGAAGGTAGAATCTATTGAGTTGTAACTGATCTGAACATTTCATGATGATAGCACTTTCCTAAGGGGGTCAAACCATGTCCCAAAGGTCACTGGATCTGGTGTCAATTTAAAGAAGTAGTCCAGTTACACATTTGTGGGCTTATAACTTGGCTTATGAATGTCCTAGAGAAATCAGGTTTGTTTTAATGTACTCCAATCAACAGCCCCTACAACCACAAAAAGGAATGGAGTCATTAGCACTTATGGTTTGTAAGTGGCACCCAGAATTATGTTGCACGAAGCACAATTTCACATCATTCTGGGTCAATTTGTGTGAAAACAAGGTCCAATCCGGCTGAAACGCTACAAGAAGGTAGAATCTATTGAGTTGTAAGTGATCTGAACGCTTCAAGATGATCGCACATTCCTATAGGGGGTCAAACCATGTCCCAAAGGTCACCGGGCCAAGTGTCACTTTAAAGAAGTAGTCCAGTTACACCTTTGTGGGCTTATAACTTGGCTTCTGAATGTCCTAGAGAGATCAGGTTTGTTTTAGTATACTCCAATCAACAGCCCCTACAACCACAAAAATGAATGGAGTCATTAGCACTTATGGTTTTTAAATGGCACCCAGAATTATGTTGCACAAAGCACAATTTCACATCATTCTGGGTCCATTTGTTTGAAAACAAGGTCCAATCAGGCTGATACGTTACAAGAAGGTAGAATCTATTGAGTTGTAAGTGATCTGAACGTTTCATGATGATAGCACTTTCCAAAGGGGGTCAAACCATGTCCCAAAGGTCACCGGATCTGGTGTCAATTTAAAGAAGTAGTCTAGTTACACATTTGTGGGCTTATAACTTGGCTTCTGAATGTCCTAGAGAGATCAGGTTTGTTTTAATGTACTCCAATCAACAGCCCCTACAACCACAAGAAGGAATTGAGTCATTAGCATTTATGGTTTGTAAATGGCACCCAGAATTATGTTGCACGAAGCACAATTTCACATCATTCTGGGTTCATTTGTGTGAAAACAAGGTCCAACCAGGCTGAAACGTTACATGAAGGTAGAATCTATTGAGTTGTAAGTGATCTGAAGGTTTCATGATGATAGCACTTTCCTAAGGGGGTCAAACAATGTCTCAAAGGTCACCGGATCTGGTGTCAATTTAAAGAAGTAGTCCAGTTACACATTTGTGGGCTTATAACTTGGCTTCTGAATGTCCTAGAGCGATCAGGTTTGTTTTAGTGTTCTCCAATCAACAGCCCCTAGAACCACAAAAAGGAATGGAGACATTAGCACTTATGGTTTTTAAATGGCACCCAGAATTATGTTGCACGAAGCACAATTTCACATCATTCTGGGGTCATTTGTGTGAAAACAAGGTCCAATCAGGCTGAAACGTTACAGGAAGGTAGAATCTATTGAGTTGTAAGTGATCTGAACGTTTCATGATGATAGTACTTTCCTAAGGGGGTCAAACCATGTCCCAAAGGTCACCGGATCTGGTGTCTAAAGAAGTAGTCCAGTTACACATTTGTGGGTTTATAACTTGGCTTCTGAATGTCCTACAGAGATCAGGTTTGTTTTAGTATACTCCAATCAACAGCCCCTACAACCACAAAAAGGAATGGAGTCATTAGCACATATGGTTTTTAAATGGCACCCAGAATTATGTTGCACGAAGCACAATTTCACATCATTCTGGGTTCATTTGTGTGAAAACAAGGTCCAATCAGGCTGAAACGTTACAGGAAGGTAGAATCTATTGAGTTGTAAGGGATTTGAACGTTTCATGATGATAGCACTTTCCTAAGGGGGTCAAACAATGTCCCAAAGGTCACCGGATCTGGTGTCAATTTAAAGAAGTAGTCCAGTTACACATTTGTGGGCTTATAACTTGGCTTCTGAATGTCCTAGAGCGATCAGGTTTGCTTTAGTGTACTCCAATCAACAGCCCCTACAACCACAAACAGGAATGTAGACATTAGCACTTATGGTTTTTAAATGGCACCCAGAATTATGTTGCACGAAGCACAATTTCACATCATTCTGGGTTCATTTGTGTGAAAACAAGGTCCAATCAGGCTGAAACAATACAGGAAGGTAGAATCTATTGAGTTGTAAGTGATCTGAACGTTTCATGATGATCGCACTTTCCTAAGGGGGTCAAACCATGTCCCAAAGGTCACCGGATCTGGTGTCACTTTAAAGAAGTAGTCCAGTTACACATTTGTGGGCTTATAACTTGGCTTCTGAATGTCCTAGAGAGGTCAGGGTTGTTTTAGTGTACTCCAATCAACAGCCCCTACAACCACAAAAAGGAATGGAGTCATTAGCACTTATGGTTTGTAATTGGCACCCAGAATTATGTTGCACGAAGCACAATTTCACATCATTCTGGGTCCATTTGTGTGAAAACAAGGTCCAATCAGGCTGAAACGTTACATGAAGGTAGAATCTATTGAGTTGTAAGTGATCTGAAGGTTTCATGATGATAGCACTTTCCTAAGGGGGTCAAACAATGTCTCAAAGGTCACCGGATCTGGTGTCAATTTAAAGAAGTAGTCCAGTTACACATTTGTGGGCTTATAACTTGGCTTCTGAATGTCCTAGAGCGATCAGGTTTGTTTTAGTGTTCTCCAATCAACAGCCCCTAGAACCACAAAAAGGAATGGAGACATTAGCACTTATGGTTTTTAAATGGCACCCAGAATTATGTTGCACGAAGCACAATTTCACATCATTCTGGGTTCATTTGTGTGAAAACAAGGTCCAATCAGGCTGAAACGTTACAGGAAGGTAGAATCTATTGAGTTGTAAGTGATCTGAACGTTTCATGATGATAGTACTTTCCTAAGGGGGTCAAACCATGTCCCAAAGGTCACCGGATCTGGTGTCTAAAGAAGTAGTCCAGTTACACATTTGTGGGCTTATAACTTGGCTTCTGAATGTCCTACAGAGATCAGGTTTGTTTTAGTATACTCCAATCAACAGCCCCTACAACCACAAAAAGGAATGGAGTCATTAGCACTTATGGTTTTTAAATGGCACCCAGAATTATGTTGCACGAAGCACAATTTCACATCATTCTGGGTTCATTTGTGTGAAAACAAGGTCCAATCAGGCTGAAACGTTACAGGAAGGTAGAATCTATTGAGTTGTAAGGGATTTGAACGTTTCATGATGATAGCACTTTCCTAAGGGGGTCAAACAATGTCCCAAAGGTCACCGGATCTGGTGTCAATTTAAAGAAGTAGTCCAGTTACACATTTGTGGGCTTATAACTTGGCTTCTGAATGTCCTAGAGCGATCAGGTTTGCTTTAGTGTACTCCAATCAACAGCCCCTACAACCACAAACAGGAATGTAGACATTAGCACTCATGGTTTTTAAATGGCACCCAGAATTATGTTGCACGAAGCACAATTTCACATCATTCTGGGTTCATTTGTGTGAAAACAAGGTCCAATCAGGCTGAAACAATACAGGAAGGTAGAATCTATTGAGTTGTAAGTGATCTGAACGTTTCATGATGATCGCACTTTCCTAAGGGGGTCAAACCATGTCCCAAAGGTCACCGGATCTGGTGTCACTTTAAAGAAGTAGTCCAGTTACACATTTGTGGGCTTATAACTTGGCTTCTGAATGTCCTAGAGAGGTCAGGGTTGTTTTAGTGTACTCCAATCAACAGCCCCTACAACCACAAAAAGGAATGGAGTCATTAGCACTGATGGTTTGTAATTGGCACCCAGAATTATGTTGCACGAAGCACAATTTCACATCATTCTGGGTCCATTTGTGTGAAAACAAGGTCCATTCAGGCTGAAACGTTACAGGAAGGTAGAATCTATTAAGTTGTAAGTGATCTGAACGTTTAATGATGATAGCTTTTCCCTAAGGGGGTCAAACCATGTCCCAAAGGTCAACGGATCTGGTGTCTAAAGAAGT
Source organism: Nothobranchius furzeri (assembly GCF_043380555.1). Taxonomy (NCBI): domain Eukaryota; kingdom Metazoa; phylum Chordata; class Actinopteri; order Cyprinodontiformes; family Nothobranchiidae; genus Nothobranchius; species Nothobranchius furzeri. Next base: position 5,459,437 of record NC_091746.1, on the reverse strand, counting down.
AGTCCAGTTACAAATTTGTGGGCTTATAACTTGGCTTCTGAATGTCCTAGAGAGATCAGGTTTGTTTTAGTATACTCCAATCAACAGCCCCTACAACCACAAAAAGGAATGGAGTCATTAGCACTTATGGTTTTTAAATGGCACCCAGAATTATGTTGCACGAAGCACAATTTCACATCATTCTGGGTTTATTTGTGTGAAAACAAGGTCCAATCAGGCTGAAACGTTACAGGAAGGTAGAATCTATTGAGTTGTAAGTGATCTGAACATTTCATGATGATAGCACTTTCCTAAGGGGGTCAAACCATGTCCCAAATGTCACCGGATCTGGTGTCAATTTAAAGTAGTAGTCCAGTTACACATTTGTGGGCTTATAACTTGGCTTTTGAATGTCCTAGAGAGGTCAGGTTTGTTTTAATGTACTCCAATCAACAGCCCCTACAACCACAAAAAGGAATGGAGTCATTAGCACTTATGGTTTGTAAATGGCACCCAGAATTATGTTGCACGAAGCAAAATTTCACATCATTCTGGGTTCATTTGTGTGAAAACAAGGTCCAACCAGGCTGAAACGTTACAGGAAGGTAGAATCTATTGAGTTGTAAGTGATCTGAACGTTTCATGATGATAGCACTTTCCTAAGGGGGTCAAACCATGTCCCAAAGGTCACCGGATCTGGTGTCACTTTAAAGAAGTAGTCCAGTTACACATTTGTGGTCTTATAACTTGGCTTCTGAATGTCCTAGAGAGGTCAGGTTTGTTTTAGTGTACTCCAATCAACAGCCCCTACAACCACAAAAAGGAATGGAGTCATTAGCACTTATGGTTTGTAAATGGCACCCAGAATTATGTTGCACAAAGCACAATTTCACATCATTCTGGGTTCATTTGTGTGAAAACAAGGTCCAATCAGGCTGAAACGTTACAGGAAGGTAGAATCTATTGCGTTGTAAGTGATCTGAACGTTTCATGATGATAGCACTTTCCTAAGGGGGTCAAACCATGTCCCAAAGGTCACCGGATCTGGTGTCAATTTAAAGAAGTAGTCCAGTTACACATTTGTGGGCTTAAACCTTGGCTTCTTAATGTCCTAGAGTGATCAGGTTTGTTTTAGTGTACTCCAATCAACAGCCCCTACAACCACAAAAAGGAATTGAGACATTAGCACTTATGGTTTTTAAATGGCACCCAGAATTATGTTGCACGAAGCACAATTTCACATCATTCTGGGTTCATTTGTGTAAAAACAAGGTCCAATCAGGCTGAAACAATACAGGAAGGTAAAATCTATTGAGTTGTAAGTGATCTGAACGTTTCAAGATGATCGCACATTCCTATAGGGGGTCAAACCATGTCCCAAATGTCACCGGGCCTGGTGTCACTTTAAAGAAGTAGTCCAGTTACACCTTTGTGGGCTTATAACTTGGCTTCTGAATGTCCTAGAGAGGTTAGGTTTGTTTTAGTGTACTCCAATCAAAAGCCCCTACAACCACAAAAAGGAATGGAGTCATTAGCACTTATGGTTTGTAAATGGCACCCAGAATTACGTTGCACGAAGCACAATTTCACATCATTCTGGGTTCATTTGTATGAAAACAAGGTCCAATCAGGCTGAAATGTTACAGGAAGGTAGAATCTATTGAGTTGTAAGTGATCTGAACGTTTCATGATGATAGCACTTTCCTAAGGGGGACAAACCATGTCCCAAAGGTCACTGGATCTGGTGTCAATTTAAAGAAGTAGTCCAGTTACACATTTGTGGGCTTATAACTTGGCTTCTTAATGTCCTAGAGCGATCAGGTTTGTTTTAGTGTACTCCAATCAACAGCCCCTACAACCACAAAAAGGAATGGAGTCATTAGCACTTATGGTTTGTAAATGGCACCCAGAATTATGTTGCACAAAGCACAATTTCACATCATTCTGGGTCCATTTGTGTGAAAACAAGGTCCAATCAGGCTGAAACATTACATGAAGGTAGAATCTATTAAGTTGTAAGTGATCTGAACGTTTCATGATGATAGCACTTCCCTAAGGGGGTCAAACCATGTCCCAAAGGTCACCGGATCTGGTGTCTAAAGAAGTAGTGCAGTTACACATTTGTGGGCTTATAACTTGGCTTCTGAATGTCCTAGAGAGATCAGGTTTGTTTTAGTATACTCCAATCAACAGTCCCTACAACCACAAAAATGAATGGAGTCATTAGCACTTATGGTTTTTAAATGGCACCCAGAATTATGTTGCACGAAGCACAATTTCACATCATTCTGGGTTCATTTGTGTGAAAACAAGGTCCAATCAGGCTGAAACGTTACAGGAAGGTATAATCTATTGAGTTGTAAGTGATCTGAACGTTTCATGATGATAGCACTTTCCTAAGGGGGTCAAACCATGTCCCAAAGGTCACCGGATCTGGTGTCACTTTAAAGAAGTAGTCCACTTACACATTTGTGGGCTTATAACTTGGCTTCTGAATGTCCTAGAGAGGTCAGGTTTGTTTTAGTGTACTCCAATCAACAGCCCCTACAACCACAGAAAGGAATGGAGTCATTAGCACTTATGGTTTGTAAATGGCACCCAGAATTATGTTGCACGAAGCACAATTTCACATCATTCTGGGTCCATTTGTGTGAAAACAATGTCCAATCAGGCTGAAACATTACAGGAAGGTAGAATCTATTAAGTTGTAAGTGATCTGAACGTTTCATGATGATAGCACTTCCCTAAGGGGGTCAAACCATGTCCCAAAGGTCACCGGATCTGGTGTCTAAAGAAGTAGTCCAGTTACAAATTTGTGGGCTTATAACTTGGCTTCTAAATGTCCTAGAGAGATCAGGTTTGTTTTAGTATACTCCAATCAACAGCCCCTACAACCACAAAAAGGAATGGAGTCATTAGACTTATGGTTTTTAAATGGCACCCAGAATTATGTTGCACGAAGCACAATTTCACATCATTCTGGGTTCATTTGTGTGAAAACAAGGTCCAATCAGGCTGAAACAATACAGGAAGGTAGAATCTATTGAGTTGTAAGTGATCTGAACGTTTCATGATGATAGCGCTTTCCTAAAGGGGTCAAACCATGTCCCAAAGGTCACCGGATCTGGTGTCAATTTAAAGAAGTAGTCCAGTTACACATTTGGGGGCTTATAACTTGGCTTCTGAATGTCCTAGAGGGATCAGGTTTGTTTTAGTATACTCCAATCCACAGCCCCTACAACCACAAAAAGGAATGGAGTCATTAGCACTTATGGTTTTTAAATGGCACCCAGAATTATGTTGCACGAAGCACAATTTCACATCATTCTGGGTTCATTTGTGTGAAAACAAGGTCCAATCAGGCTGAAACGTTACAGGAAGGTAGAATCTATTGAGTTGTAAGTGATCTGAACGTTTCATGATGATAGCACTTTCCTAAGGGGGTCAAACCATGTCCCAAAGGTCACCGGATCTGGTGTCACTTTAAAGAAGTAGTCCAGTTACACATTTGTGGGCTTACAACTTGGCTTCTGAATGTCCTAGAGAGGTCAGGTTTGTTTTAGTGTACTCCAATCAACAGTCCCTACAACTACAAAAAGGAATGGAGTCATTAGCACTTATGGTTTTTAAATGGCACCCAGAATTATGTTGCACGAAGCACAATTTCACATCATTCTGGGTTCATTTGTGTGAAAACAAGGTCCAATCAGTCTGAAACGTTACAAGAAGGTAGAATCTATTGAGTTGTAACTGATCTGAACGTTTCATGATGATAGCACTTTCCTAAGGGGGTCAAACCATGTCCCAAAGGTCACTGGATCTGGTGTCAATTTAAAGAAGTAGTCCAGTTACACATTTGTGGGCTTATAACTTGGCTTATGAATGTCCTAGAGAAATCAGGTTTGTTTTAATGTACTCCAATCAACAGCCCCTACAACCACAAAAAGGAATGGAGTCATTAGCACTTATGGTTTGTAAGTGGCACCCAGAATTATGTTGCACGAAGCACAATTTCACATCATTCTGGGTCAATTTGTGTGAAAACAAGGTCCAATCCGGCTGAAATGCTACAAGAAGGTAGAATCTATTGAGTTGTAAGTGATCTGAACGCTTCAAGATGATCGCACATTCCTATAGGGGGTCAAACCATGTCCCAAAGGTCACCGGGCCAAGTGTCACTTTAAAGAAGTAGTCCAGTTACACCTTTGTGGGCATATAACTTGGCTTCTGAATGTCCTAGAGAGATCAGGTTTGTTTTAGTATACTCCAATCAACAGCCCCTACAACCACAAAAATGAATGGAGTCATTAGCACTTATGGTTTTTAAATGGCACCCAGAATTATGTTGCACGAAGCACAATTTCACATCATTCTGGGTCCATTTGTTTGAAAACAAGGTCCAATCAGCCTGATACGTTACAAGAAGGTAGAATCTATTGAGTTGTAAGTGATCTGAACGTTTCATGATGATAGCACTTTCCTAAGGGGGTCAAACCATGTCCCAAAGGTCACCGGATCTGGTGTCAATTTAAAGAAGTAGTCTAGTTACACATTTGTGGGCTTATAACTTGGCTTCTGAATGTCCTAGAGAGATCAGGTTTGTTTTAATGTACTCCAATCAACAGCCCCTACAACCACAAGAAGGAATTGAGTCATTAGCATTTATGGTTTGTAAATGGCACCCAGAATTATGTTGCACGAAGCACAATTTCACATCATTCTGGGTTCATTTGTGTGAAAACAAGGTCCAATCAGGCTGAAACGTTACATGAAGGTAGAATCTATTGAGTTGTAAGTGATCTGAAGGTTTCATGATGATAGCACTTTCCTAAGGGGGTCAAACAATGTCTCAAAGGTCACCGGATCTGGTGTCAATTTAAAGAAGTAGTCCAGTTACACATTTGTGGGCTTATAACTTGGCTTCTGAATGTCCTAGAGCGATCAGGTTTGTTTTAGTGTTCTCCAATCAACAGCCCCTAGAACCACAAACAGGAATGGAGACATTAGCACTTATGGTTTTTAAATGGCACCCAGAATTATGTTGCACGAAGCACAATTTCACATCATTCTGGGTTCATTTGTGTGAAAACAAGGTCCAATCAGGCTGAAACGTTACAGGAAGGTAGAATCTATTGAGTTGTAAGTGATCTGAACGTTTCATGATGATAGTACTTTCCTAAGGGGGTCAAACCATGTCCCAAAGGTCACCGGATCTGGTGTCTAAAGAAGTAGTCCAGTTACACATTTGTGGGCTTATAACTTGGCTTCTGAATGTCCTACAGAGATCAGGTTTGTTTTAGTATACTCCAATCAACAGCCCCTACAACCACAAAAAGGAATGGAGTCATTAGCACTTATGGTTTTTAAATGGCACCCAGAATTATGTTGCACGAAGCACAATTTCACATCATTCTGGGTTCATTTGTGTGAAAACAAGGTCCAATCAGGCTGAAACGTTACAGGAAGGTAGAATCTATTGAGTTGTAAGGGATTTGAACGTTTCATGATGATAGCACTTTCCTAAGGGGGTCAAACAATGTCCCAAAGGTCACCGGATCTGGTGTCAATTTAAAGAAGTAGTCCAGTTACACATTTGTGGGCTTATAACTTGGCTTCTGAATGTCCTAGAGCGATCAGGTTTGCTTTAGTGTACTCCAATCAACAGCCCCTACAACCACAAACAGGAATGTAGACATTAGCACTTATGGTTTTTAAATGGCACCCAGAATTATGTTGCACGAAGCACAATTTCACATCATTCTGGGTTCATTTGTGTGAAAACAAGGTCCAATCAGGCTGAAACAACACAGGAAGGTAGAATCTATTGAGTTGTAAGTGATCTGAACGTTTCATGATGATCGCACTTTCCTAAGGGGGTCAAACCATGTCCCAAAGGTCACCGGATCTGGTGTCACTTTAAAGAAGTAGTCCAGTTACACATTTGTGGGCTTATAACTTGGCTTCTGAATGTCCTAGAGAGGTCAGGGTTGTTTTAGTGTACTCCAATCAACAGCCCCTACAACCACAAAAAGGAATGGAGTCATTAGCACTTATGGTTTGTAATTGGCACCCAGAATTATGTTGCACGAAGCACAATTTCACATCATTCTGGGTTCATTTGTGTGAAAACAAGGTCCAATCAGGCTGAAACGTTACAAGAAGGTAGAATCTATTGAGTTGTAACTGATCTGAACGTTTCATGATGATAGCACTTTCCTAAGGGGGTCAAACCATGTCCCAAAGGTCACTGGATCTGGTGTCAATTTAAAGAAGTAGTCCAGTTACACATTTGTGGGCTTATAACTTGGCTTATGAATGTCCTAGAGAAATCAGGTTTGTTTTAATGTACTCCAATCAACAGCCCCTACAACCACAAAAAGGAATGGAGTCATTAGCACTTATGGTTTGTAAGTGGCACCCAGAATTATGTTGCACGAAGCACAATTTCACATCATTCTGGGTCAATTTGTGTGAAAACAAGGTCCAATCCGGCTGAAACGCTACAAGAAGGTAGAATCTATTGAGTTGTAAGTGATCTGAACGCTTCAAGATGATCGCACATTCCTATAGGGGGTCAAACCATGTCCCAAAGGTCACCGGGCCAAGTGTCACTTTAAAGAAGTAGTCCAGTTACACCTTTGTGGGCTTATAACTTGGCTTCTGAATGTCCTAGAGAGATCAGGTTTGTTTTAGTATACTCCAATCAACAGCCCCTACAACCACAAAAATGAATGGAGTCATTAGCACTTATGGTTTTTAAATGGCACCCAGAATTATGTTGCACGAAGCACAATTTCACATCATTCTGGGTCCATTTGTTTGAAAACAAGGTCCAATCAGGCTGATACGTTACAAGAAGGTAGAATCTATTGAGTTGTACGTGATCTGAACGTTTCATGATGATAGCACTTTCCTAAGGGGGTCAAACCATGTCCCAAAGGTCACCGGATCTGGTGTCAATTTAAAGAAGTAGTCTAGTTACACATTTGTGGGCTTATAACTTGGCTTCTGAATGTCCTAGAGAGATCAGGTTTGTTTTAATGTACTCCAATCAACAGCCCCTACAACCACAAGAAGGAATTGAGTCATTAGCATTTATGGTTTGTAAATGGCACCCAGAATTATGTTGCACGAAGCACAATTTCACATCATTCTGGGTTCATTTGTGTGAAAACAAGGTCCAATCAGGCTGAAACGTTACATGAAGGTAGAATCTATTGAGTTGTAAGTGATCTGAAGGTTTCATGATGATAGCACTTTCCTAAGGGGGTCAAACAATGTCTCAAAGGTCACCGGATCTGGTGTCAATTTAAAGAAGTAGTCCAGTTACACATTTGTGGGCTTATAACTTGGCTTCTGAATGTCCTAGAGCGATCAGGTTTGTTTTAGTGTTCTCCAATCAACAGCCCCTAGAACCACAAAAAGGAATGGAGACATTAGCACTTATGGTTTTTAAATGGCACCCAGAATTATGTTGCACGAAGCACAATTTCACATCATTCTGGGTTCATTTGTGTGAAAACAAGGTCCAATCAGGCTGAAACGTTACAGGAAGGTAGAATCTATTGAGTTGTAAGTGATCTGAACGTTTCATGATGATAGTACTTTCCTAAGGGGGTCAAACCATGTCCCAAAGGTCACCGGATCTGGTGTCTAAAGAAGTAGTCCAGTTACACATTTGTGGGCTTATAACTTGGCTTCTGAATGTCCTACAGAGATCAGGTTTGTTTTAGTATACTCCAATCAACAGCCCCTACAACCACAAAAAGGAATGGAGTCATTAGCACTTATGGTTTTTAAATGGCACCCAGAATTATGTTGCACGAAGCACAATTTCACATCATTCTGGGTTCATTTGTGTGAAAACAAGGTCCAATCAGGCTGAAACGTTACAGGAAGGTAGAATCTATTGAGTTGTAAGGGATTTGAACGTTTCATGATGATAGCACTTTCCTAAGGGGGTCAAACAATGTCCCAAAGGTCACCGGATCTGGTGTCAATTTAAAGAAGTAGTCCAGTTACACATTTGTGGGCTTATAACTTGGCTTCTGAATGTCCTAGAGCGATCAGGTTTGCTTTAGTGTACTCCAATCAACAGCCCCTACAACCACAAACAGGAATGTAGACATTAGCACTTATGGTTTTTAAATGGCACCCAGAATTATGTTGCACGAAGCACAATTTCACATCATTCTGGGTTCATTTGTGTGAAAACAAGGTCCAATCAGGCTGAAACAATACAGGAAGGTAGAATCTATTGAGTTGTAAGTGATATGAACGTTTCATGATGATCGCACTTTCCTAAGGGGGTCAAACCATGTCCCAAAGGTCACCGGATCTGGTGTCACTTTAAAGAAATAGTCCAGTTACACATTTGTGGGCTTATAACTTGGCTTCTGAATGTCCTAGAGAGGTCAGGGTTGTTTTAGTGTACTCCAATCAACAGCCCCTACAACCACAAAAAGGAATGGAGTCATTAGCACTTATGGTTTGTAATTGGCACCCAGAATTATGTTGCACGAAGCACAATTTCACATCATTCTGGGTCCATTTGTGTGAAAACAAGGTCCAATCAGGCTGAAACGTTACATGAAGGTAGAATCTATTGAGTTGTAAGTGATCTGAAGGTTTCATGATGATAGCACTTTCCTAAGGGGGTCAAACAATGTCTCAAAGGTCACCGGATCTGGTGTCAATTTAAAGAAGTAGTCCAGTTACACATTTGTGGGCTTATAACTTGGCTTCTGAATGTCCTAGAGCGATCAGGTTTGTTTTAGTGTTCTCCAATCAACAGCCCCTAGAACCACAAAAAGGAATGGAGACATTAGCACTTATGGTTTTTAAATGGCACCCAGAATTATGTTGCATGAAGCACAATTTCACATCATTCTGGGTTCATTTGTGTGAAAACAAGGTCCAATCAGGCTGAAACGTTACAGGAAGGTAGAATCTATTGAGTTGTAAGTGATCTGAACGTTTCATGATGATAGTACTTTCCTAAGGGGGTCAAACCATGTCCCAAAGGTCACCGGATCTGGTGTCTAAAGAAGTAGTCCAGTTACACATTTGTGGGCTTATAACTTGGCTTCTGAATGTCCTACAGAGATCAGGTTTGTTTTAGTATACTCCAATCAACAGCCCCTACAACCACAAAAAGGAATGGAGTCATTAGCACTTATGGTTTTTAAATGGCACCCAGAATTATGTTGCACGAAGCACACTTTCACATCATTCTGGGTTCATTTGTGTGAAAACAAGGTCCAATCAGGCTGAAACGTTACAGGAAGGTAGAATCTATTGAGTTGTAAGGGATTCGAACGTTTCATGATGATAGCACTTTCCTAAGGGGGTCAAACAATGTCCCAAAGGTCACCGGATCTGGTGTCAATTTAAAGAAGTAGTCCAGTTACACATTTGTGGGCTTATAACTTGGCTTCTGAATGTCCTAGAGCGATCAGGTTTGCTTTAGTGTACTCCAATCAACAGCCCCTACAACCACAAACAGGAATGTAGACATTAGCACTCATGGTTTTTAAATGGCACCCAGAATTATGTTGCACGAAGCACAATTTCACATCATTCTGGGTTCATTTGTGTGAAAACAAGGTCCAATCAGGCTGAAACAATACAGGAAGGTAGAATCTATTGAGTTGTAAGTGATCTGAACGTTTCATGATGATCGCACTTTCCTAAGGGGGTCAAACCATGTCCCAAAGGTCACCGGATCTGGTGTCACTTTAAAGAAGTAGTCCAGTTACACATTTGTGGGCTTATAACTTGGCTTCTGAATGTCCTAGAGAGGTCAGGGTTGTTTTAGTGTACTCCAATCAACAGCCCCTACAACCACAAAAAGGAATGGAGTCATTAGCACTTATGGTTTGTAATTGGCACCCAGAATTATGTTGCACGAAGCACAATTTCACATCATTCTGGGTCCATTTGTGTGAAAACAAGGTCCAATCAGGCTGAAACGTTACAGGAAGGTAGAATCTATTGAGTTGAAAGTGATCTGAACGTTTCATGATGATAGCATTTTCCTAAGGGGGTCACACCATGTCCCAAAGGTCACCGGATCTGGTGTCAATTTAAAGAAGTAGTCCAGTTACACAATTATGGGCTTATAACTTGGCTTCTGAATGTCCTAGAGAGATCAGGTTTGTTTTAGTGTACTCCAATCAACAGCCCCTACAACCACAAAAAGGAATGGAGTCATTAGCACTTATGGTTTGTAAATGGCACCCAGAATTTTGTTGCACGAAGCACAATTTCACATCATTCTGGGTCCATTTGTGTGAAAACAAGGTCCAATCAGGCTGAAACGCTACAAGAAGGTAGAATCTATTGAGTTGTAAGTGATCTGAACGTTTCAAGATGATCGCACATTCCTATATGGGGTAAAACCATGTCCCAAAGGTCACCGGGCCTGGTGTCACTTTAAAGAAGTAGTCCAGTTACACCTTTGTGGGCTTATAACTTGGCTTCTGAATGTCCTAGAGAGGTTAGGTTTGTTTTAGTGTACTCCAATCAACAGCCCCTACAACCACAAATAGGAATGGAGTCATTAGTACTTATGGTTTTTAAATGGCACCCAGAATTATGTTGCACGAAGCACAATTTCACATCATTCTGGGTTCATTTGTGTGAAAACAAGGTCCAATCAGGCTGAAACGTTACAGGAAGGTAGAATCTATTGAGTTGTAAGTGATCTGAAGGTTTCATGATGATAGCACTTTCCTAAGGGGGTCAAACCATGTCTCAAAGGTCACCGGATCTGGTGTCAATTTAAAGAAGTAGTCCAGTTACACATTTGTGGGCTTATAACTTGGCTTCTGAATGTCCTAGAGCGATCAGGTTTGTTTTAGTGTTCTCCAATCAACAGCCCCTAGAACCACAAAAAGGAATGGAGACATTAGCACTTATGGTTTTTAAATGGCACCCAGAATTATGTTGCACGAAGCACAATTTCACATCATTCTGGGTTCATTTGTGTGAAAACAAGGTCCAATCAGGCTGAAACGTTACAGGAAGGTAGAATCTATTGAGTTGTAAGTGATCTGAACGTTTCATGATGATAGCACTTTCCTAAGGGGGTCAAACCATGTCCCAAAGGTCACCGGATCTGGTGTCTAAAGAAGTAGTCCAGTTACACATTTGTGGGCTTATAACTTGGCTTCTGAATGTCCTACAGAGATCAGGTTTGTTTTAGTATACTCCAATCAACAGCCCCTACAACAAAACCATAAGTGCTAATGACTCCATTCCTTTTTGTGGTTGTAGGGGCTGTTGATTGGAGTACATTAAAACAAACCTGATCTCTCTAGTACATTCAGAGGCCAAGTTATAAGCCCACAAAGGTGTAACTGGACTACTTCTTTAAAGTGACGCCAGGCCCGGTGACCTTTGGGACATGGTTTGACCCCCTATAGGAATGTGCGATCATCATGAAACGTTCAGATCACTTACAACTCAATAGATTCTACCTTCTTGTAACGTTTCAGCCTGATTGGACCTTGTTTTCACACAAATGGACCCAGAATGATGTGAAATTGTGCTTCGTGCAACATAATTCTGGGTGCCATTTAAAAACCATAAGTGCTAATGACTCCATTCCTTTTTGTGGTTGTAGGGGCTGTTGATTGGAGTACATTAAAACAAACCTGATCTCTCTAGGACATTCAGAGGCCAGGTTAAAAGCCCACAAAGGTGTAACTGGACTACTTCTTTAAAGTGACACCAGGCCAGGTGACCTTTGGGACATGGTTTGCCCCCCCTATAGGAATGAGCGATCATCATGAAACGTTCAGATCACTTACAACTCAATAGATTCTACCTTCTTGTAACGTTTCAGCCTGATTGGACCTTGTTTTCACACAAATGAACCCAGAATGATGTGAAATTGTGCTTCGTGCAACATAATTCTGGGTGCCATTTAAAAACTATAAGTGCTAATGACTCCATTCCTTTTTGTGGTAATGGGGGATGTTAATTGGAGTTCTCTAAAACAAACCTGACCTCTCTAGGATATTCAGAAGCCAAGTTATAAGCCCACAAAGGTGTAACTGGACTACTTCTTTAAAGTGACACCAGGCCCGGTAACCTTTGGGACATGGTTTGACCCCCTATAGGAATGTGCGATCATCATGTAACGTTCAGATCACTTACAACTCAATAGATTCTACCTTCTTGTAACGTTTCAGCCTGATTGGACCTTGTTTTCACACAAATGAACCCAGAATGATCGGAAATTGTGCTTCGTGCAACATAATTCTGGGTGCCAATTAAAAACCATAAGTGCTAATGACTCCATTCCTTTTTGTGGTTGTAGGAACTGTTGATTGGAGTACACTAAAACAAACCTGATCTCTCTAGGACATTCAGAAGCCAAGTTATAATCCCACAAATGTGTAACTGGACTACTTCTTTAAAGTGACACCAGGCCTGGTGACCTTTGGGACATGGTTTTACCCCCTATAGGAATGTGCGATCATCATGAAATGTTCAGATCACTTATAACTCAATAGATTCTACCTTCTTGTAACGTTTCAGCCTGATTGGACCTTGTTTTCACACAAATGGACCCAGAATGATGTGAAATTGTGCTTCGTGCAACATAATTCTGGGTGCCATTTACAAACCATAAGTGCTAATGACGCCATTCCTTTTTGTGGTTGTAGGGGCTGTTGATTGGAGTACACTAAAACAAACCTGATCTCTCTAGGACATGCAGAAGCAAAGTTATAAGCCCACAAATGTGTAACTGGACTACTTCTTTAAAGTGACACCAGGCCTGGTGACCTTTGGGACATGGTTTTACCCCCTATAGGAATGTGCGATCATGATGAAACGTTCAGATCACCTACAACTCAATAGATTCTCCCTTCTTGTAACGTTTCAGCCTGACTGGACCTTGTTTTCACACAAATGGACCCAGAATGATGTGAAATTGTGCTTCGTGCAACATAATTCTGGGTGCCATTTACAAACCATAAGTGCTAATGACTCCATTCCTTTTTGTGGTTGTAGGGGCTGTAGATTCTAGTACATTAAAACAAACCTGATCTCTCTAGTACATTCAGAGGCCAAGTTATAAGCCCACAAAGGTGTAACTGGACTACTTCTTTAAAGTGACACCAAGCCCGCTGACCTTTGGGACATGGTTTGACCCCCTATAGGAATGTGTGATCATCATGAAACGTTCAGATCACTTACAACTCAATAGATTCTACCTTCTTGTAACGTTTCAGCCTGATTGGACCTTGTTTTCACACAAATGGACCCAGAATGATGTGAAAATGTGCTTCGTGCAACATAATTCTGGGTGCCTTTTAAAAACCATAAGTGCTAATGACTCCATTCCTTTTTGTGGTTGTAGGGGCTGTTGATTGGAGTACACTAAAACAAACCTGATCTCTCTAGGACATTCAGAAGCCAAGTTATAAGCCCACAAATGTGTAACTGGACTACTTCTTTAAAGTGACACCAGGCCTGGTGACCTTTGGGACATGGTTTTACCCCCTATAGGAATGTGCGATCATCATGAAACGTTCAGATCACTTACAACTCAATAGATTCTACCTTCTTGTAACGTTTCAGCCTGATTGGACCTTGTTTTCACACAAATGGACCCAGAATGATGTGAAATTGTGCTTCGTGCAACATAATTCTGGGTACCATTTACAAACCATAAGTGCTAATGACTCCATTCCTTTTTGTGGTTGTAGGGGCTGTTGATTGGAGTACATTAAAACAAACCTGATCTCTCTAGGACATTCAGAGGCCAAGTTATAAGCCCACAAAGGTGTAACTGGACTACTTCTTTAAAACTACACCAGGCCTGGTGACCTTTGGGACATGGTTTGACCCCCTATAGGAATGTGCGATCATCATGAAACGTTCAGATCGCTTACAACTCAATAGATTCTACCTTCTTGTAACGTTTCAGCCTGATTGGACCTTGTTTTCACACAAATGAACCCAGAATGATATGAAATTGTGCTTCGTGCAACATAATTCTGGGTGCCATTTAAAAAGCATAAGTGCTAATGACTCCATTCCTTTTTGTGGTAATGGGGGCTGTTAATTGGAGTACTCTAAAACAAACCTGACCTCTCTAGGATATTCAGAAGCCAAGTTATAAGCCCACAAAGGTGTAACTGGACTACTTCTTTAAAGTGACACCAGGCCCGGTGACCTTTGGGACATGGTTTGACCCCCTATAGGAATGTGCGATCATCATGAAACGTTCAGATCACTTACAACTCAATAGATTCTACCTTCTTGTAACGTTTCAGCCTGATTGGACCTTGTTTTCACACAAATGAACCCAGAATGATCTGAAATTGTGCTTCGTGCAACATAATTCTGGGTGCCAATTAAAAACCATAAGTGCTAATGACTCCATTCCTTTTTGTGGTTGTAGGAACTGTTGATTGGAGTACACTAAAACAAACCTGATCTCTCTAGGACATTCAGAAGCCAAGTTATAAGCCCACAAATGTGTAACTGGACTACTTCTTTAAAGTGACACCAGGCCTGGTGACCTTTGGGAAATGGTTTTACCCCCTATAGGAATGTGCGATCATCATGAAATGTTCAGATCAATTACAACTCAATAGATTCTACCTTCTTGTAACGTTTCAGCCTGATTGGACCTTGTTTTCACACAAATGGACCCAGAATGATGTGAAATTGTGCTTCGTGTAACATAATTCTGGGTGCCATTTACAAACCATAAGTGCTAATGACGCCATTCCTTTTTGTGGTTGTAGGGGCTGTTGATTGGAGTACACTAAAAAAACCTGATCTCTCTAGGACATGCAGAAGCAAAGTTATAAGCCCACAAATGTGTAACTGGACTACTTCTTTAAAGTGACACCAGGCCTGGTGACCTTTGGGACATGGTTTTACCCCCTATAGGAATGTGCGATCATGATGAAACGTTCAGATCACCTACAACTCAATAGATTCTCCCTTCTTGTAACGTTTCAGCCTGACTGGACCTTGTTTTCACACAAATGGACCCAGAATGATGTGAAATTGTGCTTCGTGCAACATAATTCTGGGTGCCATTTACAAACCATAAGTGCTAATGACTCCATTCCTTTTTGTGGTTGTAGGGGCTGTTGATTGGAGTACATTAAAACAAACCTGATCTCTCTAGTACATTCAGAGGCCAAGTTATAAGCCCACAAAGGTGTAACTGGACTACTTCTTTAAAGTGACGCCAGGCCCGGTGACCTTTGGGACATGGTTTGACCCCCTATAGGAATGTGCGATCATCATGAAACGTTCAGATCACTTACAACTCAATAGATTCTACCTTCTTGTAACGTTTCAGCCTGATTGGACCTTGTTTTCACACAAATGGACCCAGAATGATGTGAAATTGTGCTTCGTGCAACATAATTCTGGGTGCCATTTAAAAACCATAAGTGCTAATGACTCCATTCCTTTTTGTGGTTGTAGGGGCTGTTGATTGGAGTACATTAAAACAAACCTGATCTCTCTAGGACATTCAGAGGCCAGGTTAAAAGCCCACAAAGGTGTAACTGGACTACTTCTTTAAAGTGACACCAGGCCAGGTGACCTTTGGGACATGGTTTGACCCCACTATAGGAATGAGCGATCATCATGAAACGTTCAGATCACTTACAACTCAATAGATTCTACCTTCTTGTAACGTTTCAGCCTGATTGGACCTTGTTTTCACACAAATGAACCCAGAATGATGTGAAATTGTGCTTCGTGCAACATAATTCTGGGTGCCATTTAAAAACCATAAGTGCTAATGACTCCATTCCTTTTTGTGGTAATGGGGGATGTTAATTGGAGTTCTCTAAAACAAACCTGACCTCTCTAGGATATTCAGAAGCCAAGTTATAAGCCCACAAAGGTGTAACTGGACTACTTCTTTAAAGTGACACCAGGCCCGGTAACCTTTGGGACATGGTTTGACCCCCTATAGGAATGTGCGATCATCATGTAACGTTCAGATCACTTACAACTCAATAGATTCTACCTTCTTGTAACGTTTCAGCCTGATTGGACCTTGTTTTCACACAAATGAACCCAGAATGATCGGAAATTGTGCTTCGTGCAACATAATTCTGGGTGCCAATTAAAAACCATAAGTGCTAATGACTCCATTCCTTTTTGTGGTTGTAGGAACTGTTGATTGGAGTACACTAAAACAAACCTGATCTCTCTAGGACATTCAGAAGCCAAGTTATAAGCCCACAAATGTGTAACTGGACTACTTCTTTAAAGTGACACCAGGCCTGGTGACCTTTGGGACATGTTTTTAACCCCTATAGGAATGTGCGATCATCATGAAATGTTCAGATCACTTACAACTCAATAGATTCTACCTTCTTGTAACGTTTCAGCCTGATTGGACCTTGTTTTCACACAAATGGACCCAGAATGATGTGAAATTGTGCTTCGTGCAACATAATTCTGGGTGCCATTTACAAACCATAAGTGCTAATGACGCCATTCCTTTTTGTGGTTGTAGGGGCTGTTGATTGGAGTACACTAAAACAAACCTGATCTCTCTAGGACATGCAGAAGCAAAGTTATAAGCCCACAAATGTGTAACTGGACTACTTCTTTAAAGTGACACCAGGCCCGGTGACCTTTGGGACATGGTTTGACCCCCTATAGGAATGTGCGATCATGATGAAACGTTCAGATCACCTACAACTCAATAGATTCTCCCTTCTTGTAACGTTTCAGCCTGACTGGACCTTGTTTTCACACAAATGGACCCAGAATGATGTGAAATTGTGCTTCGTGCAACATAATTCTGGGTGCCATTTACAAACCATAAGTGCTAATGACTCCATTCCTTTTTGTGGTTGTAGGGGCTGTTGATTGGAGTACATTGAAACAAACCTGATCTCTCTAGGACATTCAGAAGCCAAGTTATAATCCCACAAATGTGTAACTGGACTACTTCTTTAAAGTGACACCAGGCCCGGTGACCTTTGGGACATGGTTTGACCCCCTATAGGAATGTGCGATCATCATGAAACGTTCAGATCACTTACAACTCAATACATTCTGCCTTCTTGTAATGTTTCAGCCTGATTGGACCTTGTTTTCACACAAATGAACCCAGAATGATGTGAAATTGTGCTTCGTGCAACATCATTCTGGGTATCATTTACAAACCATAAGTGCTAATGACTCCATTCCTTTTTGTGGTTGTAGGGGCTGTTGATTGGAGTACATTAAAACAAACCTGATCTCTCTAGGACATTCAGAGGCCAAGTTATAAGCCCACAAAGGTGTAACTGGACTACTTCTTTAAAGCTACACCAGGCCCGGTGACCTTTGGGACATGGTTTGACCCCCTCTAGGAATGTGCGATCATCATGAAACGTTCAGATCACTTACAACTCAATAGATTCTACCTTCTTGTAACGTTTCAGCCTGATTGGACCTTGTTTTCACACAAATGAACCCAGAATGATATGAAATTGTGCTTCGTGCAACATAATTCTGGGTGCCATTTAAAAAGCATAAGTGCTAATGACTCCATTCCTTTTTGTGGTAATGGGGGCTGTTAATTGGAGTACTCTAAAAAAAAACCTGACCTCTCTAGGATATTCAGAAGCCAAGT
Source organism: Nothobranchius furzeri (assembly GCF_043380555.1). NCBI lineage: Eukaryota > Metazoa > Chordata > Actinopteri > Cyprinodontiformes > Nothobranchiidae > Nothobranchius > Nothobranchius furzeri. The sequence goes on along the minus strand of NC_091746.1, from coordinate 5,441,835 downwards.
TATAAGCCCACAAAGGTGTAACTGGACTACTTCTTTAAAGTGACACCAGGCCCGGTGACCTTTCGGACATGGTTTGACCCCCTATAGGAATGTGCGATCATCATGAAACGTTCAGATCACTTACAACTCAATAGATTCTACCTTCTTGTAACGTTTCAGCCTGATTGGACCTTGTTTTCACACAAATGAACCCAGAATGATCTGAAATTGTGCTTCGTGCAACATAATTCTGGGTGCCATTTAAAAACCATAAGTGCTAATGACTCCATTCCTTTTTGTGGTTGTCGGAACTGTTGATTGGAGTACACTAAAACAAACCTGATCTCTCTAGGACATTCAGAAGCCAAGTTATAAGCCCACAAATGTGTAACTGGACTACTTCTTTAAGTGACACCAGGCCTGGTGACCTTTGGGACATGGTTTTACCCCCTATAGGAATGTGCGATCATCATGAAATGTTCAGATCACTTACAACTCAATAGATTCTACCTTCTTGTAACGTTTCAGACTGATTGGACCTTGTTTTCACACAAATGGACCCAGAATGATGTGAAATTGTGCTTCGTGCAACAAAATTCTGGGTGCCATTTACAAACCATAAGTGCTAATGACGCCATTCCTTTTTGTGGTTGTAGGGGCTGTTTATTGGAGTACACTAAAACAAACCTGATCTCTCTAGGACATGCAGAAGCCAAGTTATAAGCCCACAAATGTGTAACTGGACTACTTCTTTAAAGTGACACCAGGCCTGGTGACCTTTGGGACATGGTTTTACCCCCTATAGGAATGTGCGATCATGATGAAACGTTCAGATCACTTACAACTCAATAGATTCTACCTTCTTGTAACGTTTCAGCCTGACTGGACCTTGTTTTCACACAAATGGACCCAGAATGATGTGAAATTGTGCTTCGTGCAACATAATTCGGGGGGCCATTTACAAACCATAAGTGCTAATGACTCCATTCCTTTTTGTGGTTGTAGGGGCTGTTGATTGGAGTACATTAAAACAAACCTGATCTCTCTAGTACATTCAGAGGCCAAGTTATGAGCCCACAAAGGTGTAACTGGACTACTTCTTTAAAGTGACGCCAGGCCCGGTGACCTTTGGGACATGGTTTGACCCCCTATAGGAATGTGCGATCATCATGAAACGTTCAGATCACTTACAACTCAACACATTCTGCCTTCTTGTAACGTTTCAGCCTGATTGGACCTTGTTTTCACACAAATGAACCCAGAATGATGTGAATTTGTGCTTCGTGCAACATAATTCTGGGTGCCATTTAAAAACCATAAGTGCTAATGACTGCATTCCTTTTTGTGGTAATGGGGGCTGTTAATTGGAGTACTCTAAAACAAACCTGACCTCTCTAGGATATTCAGAAGCCAAGTTATAAGCCCACAAAGGTGTAACTGGACTACTTCTTTAAAGTGACACCAGGCCCGGTGACCTTTGGGACATGGTTTGACCCCCTATAGGAATGTGCGATCATCATGAAACGTTCAGATCACTTACAACTCAATAGATTCTACCTTCTTGTAACGTTTCAGCCTGATTGGACCTTGTTTTCACACAAATGAACCCAGAATGATGTGAAATTGTGCTTCGTGCAACATAATTCTGGGTGCCATTTAAAAACCATAAGTGTTAATGACTCCATTCCTTTTTGTGGTTGTAGGGGCTGTTGATTGGAGTACACTAAAACAAACCTGATCTCTCTAGGACATTCAGAAGCCAAGTTATAAGCCCACTAATGTGTAACTGGACTACTTCTTTAAAGTGACACCAGGCCCGGTGACCTTTGGGACATGGTTTGACCCCCTATAGGAATGTGCGATCATCATCAAACTTTCATATCACTTACAACTCAATAGATTCTACCTTCTTGTAACGTTTCAGCCTGATTGAACCTTGTTTTCACACAAATGAACCCAGAATGATCTGAAATTGTGCTTCGTGCAACATAATTCTGGGTGCCATTTACAAACCATAAGTGCTAATGACGCCATTCCTTTTTGTGGTTGTAAGGGCTGTTGATTGGAGTACACTAAAACAAACCTGATCTCTCTAGGACATTCAGAAGCAAAGTTATAAGCCCACAAATGTGTAACTGGACTACTTCTTTAAAGTGACACCAGGCCTGGTGACCTTTGGGACATGGTTTTACCCCCTATAGGAATTTGCGATCATGATGAAACGTTCAGATCACCTACAACTCAATAGATTCTCCCTTCTTGTAACGTTTCAGCCTGACTGGACCTTGTTTTCACACAAATGGACCCAGAATGATGTGAAATTGTGCTTCGTGCAACATAATTCTGGGTGCCATTTACAAACCATAAGTGCTAATGACTCCATTCCTTTTTGTGGTTGTAGGGGCTGTTGATTGGAGTACATTAAAACAAACCCGATCTCTCTAGTACATTCAGAGGCCAAGTTATAAGCCCACAAAGGTGTAACTGGACTACTTCTTTAAAGTGACGCCAGGCCCGGTGACCTTTGGGACATGGTTTTACCCCCTATAGGAATGTGCGATCATCATGAAACGTTCAGATCACTTACAACTCAATACATTCTGCCTTCTTGTAACGTTTCAGCCTGATTGGACCTTGTTTTCACACAAATGAACCCAGAATGATGTGAAATTGTGCTTCGTGCAACATAATTCTGGGTGCCATTTAAAAACCATAAGTGCTAATGACTGCATTCCTTTTTGTGGTAATGGGGGCTGTTGATTGGAGTACTCTAAAACAAACCTGATCTCTCTAGGACATTCAGAAGCCAAGTTATAAGCCCACTAATGTGTAACTGGACTACTTCTTTAAAGTGACACCAGGCCCGGTGACCTTTGGGACATGGTTTGACCCCCTATAGGAATGTGCGATCATCATGAAACGTTCATATCACTTACAACTCAATAGATTCTACCTTCTTGTAACGTTTCAGCCTGATTGGACCTTGTTTTCACACAAATGAACCCAGAATGATCTGAAATTGTGCTTCGTGCAACATATTTCTGGGTGCCATTTAAAAACCATAAGTGCTAATGACTCCATTCCTTTTTGTGGTTGTAGGGGCTGTTGATTGGAGTACACTAAAACAAACCTGATCTCTCTAGGACATTCAGAAGCCAATTTATAAGCCCACAAATGTGTAACTGGACTACTTCTTTAAAGTGACACCAGGCCTGGTGACCTTTGGGACATGGTTTTACCCCCTATAGGAATGTTCGATCATCATGAAATGTTCAGATCACTTACAACTCAATAGATTCTACCTTCTTGTAACGTTTCAGCCTGATTGGACCTTGTTTTCACACAAATGGACACAGAATGATGTGAAATTGTGCTTCGTGCAACATAATTCTGGGTGCCATTTACAAACCATAAGTGCTAATGACGCCATTCCTTTTTGTGGTTGTAGGGGCTGTTGATTGGAGTACACTAAAATAAACCTGATCTCTCTAGGACATGCAGAAGCAAAGTTATAAGCCCACAAATGTGTAACTGGACTACTTCTTTAAAGTGACACCAGGCCTGGTGACCTTTGGGACATGGTTTTACCCCCTATAGGAATGTGCGATCATGATGAAACGTTCAGATCACCTACAACTCAATAGATTCTCCCTTCTTGTAACGTTTCAGCCTGACTGGACCTTGTTTTCACACAAATGGACCCAGAATGATGTGAAATTGTGCTTCGTGCAACATAATTCTGGGTGCCATTTACAAACCATAAGTGCTAATGACTCCATTACTTTTTGTGGTTGTAGGGGCTGTTGATTGGAGTACATTAAAACAAACCCGATCTCTCTAGTACATTCAGAGGCCAAGTTATAAGCCCACAAAGGTGTAACTGGACTACTTCTTTAAAGTGACGCCAGGCCCGGTGACCTTTGGGACATGGTTTTACCCCCTATAGGAATGTGCGATCATCATGAAACGTTCAGATCACTTACAACTCAATACATTCTGCCTTCTTGTAACGTTTCAGCCTGATTGGACCTTGTTTTCACACAAATGAACCCAGAATGATGTGAAATTGTGCTTCGTGCAACATAATTCTGGGTACCATTTACAAACCATAAGTGCTAATGACTCCATTCCTTTTTGTGGTTGTAGGGGCTGTTGATTGGAGTACATTAAAACAAACCTGATCTCTCTAGGACATTCAGAGGCCAAGTTATAAGCCCACAAAGGTGTAACTGGACTACTTCTTTAAAACTACACCAGGCCCGGTGACCTTTGGGACATGGTTTGACCCCCTCTAGGAATGTGCGATCATCATGAAACGTTCAGATCACTTACAACTCAATAGATTCTACCTTCTTGTAACGATTCAGCCTGATTGGACCTTGTTTTCACACAAATGAACCCAGAATGATATGAAATTGTGCTTCGTGCAACATAATTCTGGGTGCCATTTAAAAAGCATAAGTGCTAATGACTCCATTCCTTTTTGTGGTAATGGGGGCTGTTAATTGGAGTACTCTAAAACAAGCCTGACCTCTCTAGGATATTCAGAAGCCAAGTTATAAGCCCACAAAGGTGTAACTGGACTACTTCTTTAAAGTGACACCAGGCCCGGTGACCTTTGGGACATGGTTTGACCCCCTATAGGAATGTGCGATC